>NC_090928.1:1260836663-1261147288 GCF_040938575.1 Ambystoma mexicanum
CCGCCAGTCACTAGGGCCTCACCACGCCTAGGACACAAGTGTCACTGCAGCACGACAAAGCCGCAAGAGGGGCTACCAAAATCAGCCCATGAGCGGGGCAGGAGGAGTATCTTCAACGGCCCCAGGGATCCCAGCCAGAGAGAGTGGTTCGGAAGAAGAGTCACTAACGGTCCCACTGACTCCAGCCAGAAGAGAGCACAGGAAAATGACAGACAGCCTCCTAGCTCAATTACCAGCTAACTTTGACCTCAATGACACCGGCACCCTCGGATCAAGATAGAAAAGATGGCTGAGAGATTTGGAAGTATGCTTAAAAGCGGCTGGACCACTAGAGGATGAACAAAAATTAAACCTCCTAAACCATGCAGTAGGATCAAATGTGAAAGACATCCTCGACGAAATACCAGAAGACACCATAGACACCTATGCAAAACTAAAAACAACACTCACGGAATACTTTACGCCCCACACAAATGTTGACTAGGAACGCCACATATTCCACACTACCAAGCAGATCAGAGGAGAAACCATAGACGCATTTGTCATGAGACTAAGATCGAAAATGAAACACTGTGATTTCAACAATTACTCCAATGAGGAGGCCCTCAGGTCGCAGATCATAGTGGGCTGTGAAAGCGCAGATTTTCGGAAGAGGCTACTACAGCAGCCAAGAAACCTGGAGGAAATCCTGCGGTTGGCAAGGTCAGATGCTTCACTCGCGGCGCAAGTGGAAGGACTGGACGACATAAAGATCACGCACGGGAAGCACGAAAGTATCAACAAGTTGGAAGGGACAATGAGAACCAACAGTGACCCCTTCTGCTACAGATGCGGACACGAGTACCCGCATGAAGGAACGTGCCCCGCTATGGGACAGACCTGCTCCGCATGTGACGGCGACAACCACTACAAGTCTGTATGCTTGATATTTCGCAGCAAAATGAAAGGAGCCGGGAGAAGTGGAAGAACCACAATGGAACTGGAGCAGAACCAGCCCGCACAACACCACAGAGCAGCGCACCAACTCCATGAACAAGGGCGGCACCGAAACCGCGATGAACAACCCGAAAGAAGGCAAGAGAAGAGAGACTGGAGGGAGAACAAAACCACCTCATCCAAAACAAGGAGAAGGCCCAGGAGATATGTACAGTGCCTCATAGAACAGTCACAGTCAGACAGCGTGTCAAGTGCATCATCGGAAGAGACATCCCACAGACAGGAGTAACACCAAGAAACACAGCAGAGAAAGGGATATCTATACGCCCTTGGAAATAACACGGCAAAAGAACACAGCCCAATACTAAGAATGCAAATCAATCAAATAGCCGCCGAATTCTTGATAGACACGGGAGCAACCGTGAACGTGATCAGTGAGAAAGTATATGAAAGCATACCAAACGCTCCTCATCTACAGCCAGCACGAGCCCTCATCTATCCATATGGCTCAAAAACACCACTGGCATGCAAAGGGTTCTTCATGGCATCATGCAAATACAAGGAACATGAGAAAAACATCCCCATGCACATGCTAGAGGCTGCCACCGAGAGCGGATGCATCCAAGCTACCGGTCAGCCATAGAGATGGGACTCATTCACATATTGTACCGCATCATGGTGCGCAAATACTTAGACCCATCGGCAAGCATCGACCAAGTTTTCCCAGCACTATTCAAAGGCCTCAGAAAACTGAAGGACAAACAGATTGAACGCCACATCGACACCAGCATCACGCCAATAGCCCAGCATTACATGGGTATCCCCATCAACATTCAACAGCAAGTTGAGAATGAACTAACCAAACTACTTGAGGCAGACATCATTGAGCCAGCGGAAGGCCCCACACCATGGGTCTCCCCCATAGTGCCGGTGCCCAAGAGAGACCGCCCGATATCCGGATATGTGTGGACATGAGAAGACCAAATGAAGCCATCCTGAGAGAACGACACCAAGCTCCTCGAATAACAGACATGGTGCACCTGCTGAATGGAGCGACAATATTCTCTAAGTTAGACCTAAATAAAGGCTACCACCAGCTAGAGCTCAGCAAGAATTCCCGATATATAACAACGTGTGCCACTCATCTAGGTCTATTCCGCTACAAGCGGCTTAGTTTTCGAATATCCTCTGCGGCAGAAATCTTTCAAGCAGAAATTCACAATGTAATCAAACACGTGCCCAACTGTTTGAACTATAGCGACGACATCTTAGTCTTCGGTCAAAATCGAGAGCAACACGACAACACGCTAATGAGAGTCTGCATGGCCCTGGAAGATGCCCAGCTAACACTCAACAAAGAAAAGTGTGAATTTCGCAAGAAGACACTCAGATTCTTTGGACACATATTTTCGGAGAAGGGCATGACGCCTGATCCCGAAAAAGTTAGCGCACTCCATGAAGCTGAACCACCCACGACGACCTCAGATTTTTCTTAGGACTTGCAAGCTATTGCACAAGGTACATACGAGACTTTGCGTCCATCAGCGAACCTCTCAGAGCTCTCACCAAACTTAACACCGAGTTTGTCTGGTCACCCAAATGCCAAGAAGCATTCCAAATAATTAAAGACTGCATATCTGATGCCCGAAACATGGCATATTTCGACCCCAGAAAGACTGCAGAACTCATCGTTGACGCCAGTCCCGTTGGATTAGGCGCAATTCTCACGCAATTGGACGACAAGAAGGGAGGAGGAAAGCACATAGTATCCTATGCCAGTCGAAGCCTCTCCAAAACTGAACAAGCCTACTCTCAAGCAGAGAAGGAAGGGCTGGCGGTCGTCTGGGCCTGCAATCATTTTCACCTCTTCTTATATGGAAAACCTTTCATAGTCGTAACAGACCACCAGGCACTGACGTTCATTATGGCAATCCTCAAGCAAAAATGCCACCAAGAATAGCCAGGTGGGCTCTTCGGTTGCAGGACTACCAATTCACGATCATACACAGGCCAGGGAAGGAACAAAACCCTGCGGATTTTCTCTCCCGCCACCCAAGAGAAAAGAGTGGACCAGAAACATCCATCGCGGATCAATGTATAAGATATGTTATCCACAGCAGCACACCACAAGGACTTGACATGGAGCAAATAACACGGGAATCCAATACAGACCAGGGGATACAAACCATCCTAAGATGCCGAGAAACAGGGCGATGGAAGCATGCAAAGCAGCTCCGCGAAACCATGAATGATGACACCAAACAAGACATCACATGCCTCTTAGCTGTGAAAGAAGAACTCGCAAAATCAGAGGAAGGACTACTACTGAAAGGGACAAAACTTGTAATACCGAGAAGCTTACGACAGAAGGTGCTAGAACTAGTCCACGAAGGACACAGGGGCATTGTATCCACTAAAAGGATGCTAAGACAAAAACTTTGGTTTCCCCAACTAGACACATCCGTGGAGGAACTACTGCAAAATTGCCCCACCTGTGCCAATCGTGAAGCCACATACAGTCCCTGAACCGCTAAGCATGACCGCACTACCCGAAGGAACATGGGAAGAAATAGCCATCGACCATTTTGGGCCCATGGAAGGGGGTGAATATATATTGGTAGCTGTGGACGAATACTCAAGGTATCCTGACCTGCAGATAGTCCCGTCCACCTCAGCCCATCACACCATACTAGCACTGGATCGAATGTTCGCAATATACGGAATACCCAAGGTAGTCAAGTCCGACAACGGGCCTCCATTCACTGGAAAAGACTTCCAAAGATTTGCAGAATGCATGGGGTTCCTTTGTGGCCACAAGCAAACGGGACTGTTGAAAGGTTCATGAGTAACATCAAACGCACGACACAAATTGCACGACTCACAGGAGAACCTGTTGAAAAACTACTATACCAACTGATGCGAGACTACAGAAACACCCCACACAGCACCATAGGAAAGTCACCATCGGAGGTGATGTTTGGGCGAGCGATCAGAACGCGACTACCCCACGTAATAGCCAACGAGGATCAATACGAGAATGACACCGAAATGAGGAAGAAGGACACGCTCATGAAAGAGAACATGAAGCGAAGTGCCGATGCCACTCGCCGGGCCAAGGGAAGTGACTTAGCACCATGAGACCTGGTAGTGGTCAGACAACATCAACAGCGGAAAAACATAGCTCCATTCAGTGAAGAGAAACTCATCATTGTCAAGAAAAAGGGATCACTCATCACGCTGAGGGGGATCGCCGGTCCGTCACAAGAAATTCGTCTCATTTTAGGCGGATGCCTGACACCCCATCCTCTGGTGTCACCAACATGAATGACACTTTCAATGGGACACGCCTTATGAAGGAGATCGAGAAGACACTGAAAATGACATGGCAGTAGAAACCTGGACTGACATGGCGGCAAGAGCGGATTGTCGACCCCAAAGAACGAGGAAGAAGCCTCATCGAAGAAATGAATTGAGGACACCACTAAATGTTTAGTAACGGGAGGTTGTGGTGTCGTCACTATTTACATGTTTAGAGGATGAGTCTTCTGTCTGTGTTAAATAATCAGTGGGCTGCGACCCATGTGTGCATGAGGGCGGGGTTACCGCCCACAGGGCAGTTCGAGATAGATATCTGTTGAGTAAAGAGGTGTTGCACCGCAGCTCCTGTGTCGGCGTATCCTTGTGTATATGAGGGTGGCTGAGCGGGTGCGTGATGAGGTCCACTCTTCAGACATTACATTACACCCCAGCAAACTGCTCCTGGCACTCTTACATCCGTCTTACACCCAGCACACCTGTAGACCGCCCCTGGCACTCTTAATGCCCAGCACCCCAGCAAACCGCCCCTGGCACTCTTACGCCCATCTTACACCCCAGCAAACCGCCCCTGCACCCTTACGCCCATCTTACACCCCAGCAAACAGCTCCTGGCACTCTTACATCCGTCTTACACCCGGCACCCCGGTAGAACGCCCCTCACACTCTTACACCCGTCTTACACCCCAGCACCACTGTAAACCGCTGCTGACACTCTTATGCCCATCTTACACCCCAGCAAACTGCTCCTGGCACTGTTACATCCATCTTACACCCGGCACCCCTGTAAACTGCCGCTGGCACTCTTACAGCCTTCACCCTCCTGACCCAGCCCCTCAGCACTCCAGCACCCCCTCAACCCTCTTAGATCCCTTCCCTTTGTCATCCCCCTCTGATGATGCCCTCACTCCCCCAACCATTCCAGTGACCTCGTCTGCCCACTCTCCACACCCCGCTCATACACACCTTAATCCCTCTGATAGCATAACAGGTGTGTTTGTAGAGTGCATGTGCGCCCCCTGGAGGGGCACCTTGACACTGTTGACAGATGACAGGTGTTTATAGTTGCATAACTCAATGGGACTCATTGTATCGACCTCTGAAGGATGAAGGGCTGAGTAGACCTGCCCGGATTCGAACCCGTGCCCATGAGGTCAAACACAGGCCCCTGTGGTGGACGCAATTCTTCCACTGAGCCACAAACTCGGGTGCGGCCCATGCCCTCTTCTACCCACCATCTGGCCAATCCCCTCAACCCCTCTTCACCTTTCAGCCCTCTGACCCACCCCTTGACTTCTCTAAAGCTTGCTTAACCCCCTACACGCCTGACTCCCTCATACCCCTGAACCCTCCCAACTCCTGAGGGCTCCTGCACTGCTTCACTGCCCCTTCTCGCCTCTACCCTCCCAACTCCTGAGGGCTCCTGCACCGCTTCACTGCCCCTTCTCGCCTCTACCCTCCCAACTCCTGAGGGCTCCTGCACCGCTTCACTGCCCCTTCTCGCCTCTACCCTCCCAACTCCTGAGGGCTCCTGCGCCGCTTCACTGCCCCTTCTCGCCTCTACCCTCCCAACTCCTGAGGGCTCCTGCGCCGCTTCACTGCCCCTTCTCACCTCTACACGCCCAACTCCTGGGAGCTCCTGCGGCACTTCACTGCCCCTTCTCGCCTCTACCCTCCAAACTCCTGAGGGCTCCTGCGCCGCTTCATTGCCCCTTCTCGCCTATACCCTCCCAACTCCTGAGGGCTCCTGCACCGCTTCGCTGTCCCTCCTTGCCTCTACCCTCCCAACTCCTGAGGGCTCCTGTGCCGCTTCACTGCCCCTTCTCGCCTCTACCCTCCCAACTCCTGGGGGCTCCTGCACCACTTCACTGTCCCTTCTCACCTCTACCCTCCCAACTCCTGAGGGCTCCTGCGCCGCTTCCCTTTCCCTTTTCGCCTATACCCTCCCAACTCCTGAGGGCTCCTGCGCCGCTCCACTGTCCCTTCTCGCCTCTACACGCCCAACTCCTGGGGGCTCCTGCACCACTTCACTGTCCCTTCTCACCTCTACCCTTCCAACTCCTGAGGGCTTCTGCGTGGCTCCACTGCCCCTTCTCGCCAATACTCTTCCAACTCCTGAGGGATCCTGCGCCGCTTCACTGCCCCTTCTCGGCTCTACCCTCCCAACTCCAGAGGGCTCCTGCACCTCTTCACTGCCCCTTCTCGCCTGTACCCTCCCAACTCCTGAGGGCTCCTGCACCGCTTCCCTGCCCCTTCTCACCTCTACCCTCTCAACTCCTGAGGGCTCCTGTGCCGCTCCACTGCCCCTTCTCGCCTCTACCCTCCCAACTCCTGAGGGCTCCTGCGCCGCTTCACTGCCCCTTCTCATCTCTACCCTCCCAACTCCTGGGGCTCCTGCGCCACTTCACTGCCCCTTCTCGCCAATACCCTCCCAACTCCCGAGGGCTCCTGCGCCGCTTCCCTTCCCCTTCTCGCCTCTACCCTCCCAACTCCTGAGGGCTCCTGCGCCGCTCCACTGCCCCCTCTCGCCTCTACACGCCCAACTCCTGGGGGCTCCTGCGCCACTTCACTGCCCCTTCTCGCCTCTACCCTTCCATCTCCTGAGGGCTTCTGCGCCGCTCCACTGCCCCTTCTCGCCAATACCCTCCCAACTCCTGAGGGATCCTGTGCCGCTTCACTGCCCCTTCTCACCACTACCCTCTCAACTCCTGAGGGCTCCTGCGCCGCTGCACTGCCCCTTCTCGCCTCTACCCTCCCAACTCCTGAGGGCTCCTGCGCCGCTTGACTGCCCCTTCTCGTCTCTACCCTCACTACTCCTGGGGCTCCTGTGCCACTTCACTGCCCCTTCTCGCCAATACCCTCCCAACTCCTGAGGGCTCCTGCACCGCTTCACTGCCCCTTCTCACCTCTACCCTCCCAACTCTGGAGGGCTCCTGCACTGCTCCACTGCCCCTTCTCGCCTCTACCCTCCCAACTCATGAGGGCTCCTGCACCGCTTCACTGCCCCTTCTCGCCTCTCAACTCCTGAGGGCTCCTGCGCTGCTCCACTGCCCCTTCTCACCTCTACTGTCCCAACTCCTGAAGGCTCCTGCATCGCTTCCCTGCCCATTCATGCCTCTACCCTCCCAACTCCTGAGGGCCTCTGCACCGCTTCACTGCACCTTCTCACCTCTACCCTCCCAACTCCTGACGGCTCCTGCACCGCTTCCCTGCCCCTTCTTGCCTCTACCCTCCCAACTCCTGAGGGCTCCTGCGCCGCTCCACTGCCCCTTCTCGCCTCTACCCTCCCAACTCCTGAGGGCTCCTGCACCACTTCCCTGCCCATTCTCGCCTCGACCCTCTCAACTCCTGAGGGCTCCTGCACTGCTCCACTGCCCCTTCTCACCTCTACCCTCCCAACTCCAGAAGGCTCCTGCGCCGCTTCACTGCCCCTCTCGCCTCTACCCTCTCAACTCCTGAGGGCTCCTGCGCCGCTTCACTGCCCCTTCTCGTCTCTACCCTCCCAACTCCTGGGGCTCCTGCGCCACTTCACTGCCCCTTCTCACCAATACCCTCCCAACTCCTGAGGGCTCCTGCACCGCTTCACTGCCCCATCTCGCCTCTACCCTCCCAACTCCAGAAGGCTCCTGCACCGCTCCACTGCCCCTTCTCGCCTCTATCCTCCCTACTCATGAGGGCTCCTGCACCGCTTCACTGCCCCTTCTCGCCTCTACCCTCTCAACTCCTGAGGGCTCCTGCGCTGCTCCACTGCCCCTTCTCACCTCTACCCTCCCAACTCATGAGGGCTCCAGCACCGCTCCACTGCCCCTTCTTGCCTCTACCCTCCCAACTTCTAAGGGCTCCTGCGCCGCTCCACTGCCCCTTCTCGCCTCTACCCTCCCAACTCATGAGGGCTCCTGCACCGCTTCACTGCCCCTTCTCGCCTCTACCCTCTCAACTCCTGAGGGCTCCTGCGCTGCTCCACTGCCCCTTCTCACCTCTACCCTCCCAACTCCTGAAGGCTCCTGCATCGCTTCCCTGCCCCTTCACGCCTCTACCCTCCCAACTCCTGAGGGCTCGTGCGCTGCTCCACTGCCCCTTCTCACCTCTACCCTCCCAACTCATGAGGGCTCCAGCACCGCTCCACTGCCCCTTCTTGCCTCTACCCTCCCAACTTCTAAGGGCTCCTGCGCTGCTCAACTGCCCCTTCTCGCCTCTACCCTCCCAACTCCTGAGGGCTCCTGCACCACTTCCCTGCCCATTCTCGCCTCTTCCCTCCCAACTCCTGAGGGCTCCTGCACCGCTCCACTGCCCCTTCTTGCCTCTACCCTCCCAACTCCTGAAGGCTCCTGCACCGCTTCCCTGCCCCTTCTCACCTCTACCCTCCCAACTCCAGAAGGCTCCTGCACCGCTCCACTGCCCCTTCTTGCCTCTATCCTCCCTACTCATGAGGGCTCCAGCACCGCTCCACTGCCCCTTCTTGCCTCTACCCTCCCAACTCCTGAAGGCTCCTGCATCGCTTCCCTGCCCCTTCACGCCTCTACCCTCCCAACTCCTGAGGGCTCGTGCGCTGCTCCACTGCCCCTTCTCACCTCTACCCTCCCAACTCATGAGGGCTCCAGCACCGCTCCACTGCCCCTTCTTGCCTCTACCCTCCCAACTTCTAAGGGCTCCTGCGCTGCTCCACTGCCCCTTCTCGCCTCTACCCTCCCAACTCCTGAGGGCTCCTGCACCACTTCCCTGCCCATTCTCGCCTCTTCCCTCCCAACTCCTGAGGGCTCCTGCACCGCTCCACTGCCCCTTCTTGCCTCTACCCTCCCAACTCCTGAAGGCTCCTGCACCGCTTCCCTGCCCCTTCTCACCTCTACCCTCCCAACTCCAGAAGGCTCCTGCACCGCTCCACTGCCCCTTCTTGCCTCTATCCTCCCTACTCATGAGGGCTCCAGCACCGCTCCACTGCCCCTTCTTGCCTCTACCCTCCCAACTTCTAAGGGCTCCTGCGCCGCTCCACTGCCCCTTCTCGCCTCTACCCTCCCAACTCCTGAGGGCTCCTGCACCACTTCCCTGCCCCTTCTCACCTCTACCCTCCCAACTCCTGAAGGCTCCTGCACCGCTTCACTGCACCTTCTCACCTCTACCCTCCCAACTCCTGAGGGCTCCTGCACCGCTTCACTGCCCCTTCTCGCCTCTACCCTCCCAACTCCTGAGGGCTCCTGCACTGCTTCACTGACCCTTCTCCCCTCTACCCTCCCAACTCCTGAGGGCTCCTGCACTGCTAAACTGCCCCTTCTCTCCTCTACCCTCCCAACTCCTGAGGGCTCCTGCACCGCTTCACTGCCCCTTTACTTCTCACCTCTACCCTCCCAACTCCTGAGGACCCCTGCACCGCTTCACTGCCTCTTCTCGCCTCTACCCTCCCCCTTCTCGCCTCTACCCTCCCAACTCCTGAAGGCTCCTGCACCGCTTTACTGCCCCTTCTCGCCTCTACCCTCCCAACTCCCGAAGGCTCCTGCACCGCTTTACTGCCCATTCTCGCCTCTACCCTCCCAACTCCTGAGGGCTCCTGCGCCGCTTCACTGCCCCTTCTTGCCTCTACCCTCCCAACTCCTGAAGGCTCCTGCACTGCTTCACTGCCCCTTCTCGCCTCTACCCTCCCAACTCCTGAGGGCCCCTGCACCACTTCACTGCCCCTTCTCGCCTCTACCCTCCCAACCCCTGAGGGCTCCTGCACCGCTTCACTGCCCCTTCTCGCCTCTACCCTCCCAACTCCTGAGGGCTCCTGCGCCACTTCACTGCCCCTTCTCGCCTCTACCCTCCCAACTCCTGAGGGCTCTTGTACCGCTTCACTGCCGCTTCTCGCCTCTACCCTCTCAACTCCTGAGGGCTCCTGCGCCACTCCATTGCCCCTTCTCGCCTCTACACGCCCAACTCCTGAGGGCTCCTGCGCCACTTCACTGCCCCTTCTCACCTCTACCCTCCCAACTCCTGAGGGCTCCTGCGCTGCTTCACTGCCCGTTCTCGCCTCTACCCCCCCAACTCCTGAGGGCTCCTACACCGCTTCACTGCACCTTCTCCCCTCTACCCTTCCAACTCCTGAGCGGTCCTGCGCCGCTTCACTGCCCCTTCTCGTCTCTACCCTCCCAACTCCTGAGGGCTCCTGCACCGATTCACTGCCCCTTTACTTCTCACCTCTACCCTCCGAACTCCTGAGGGCTCCTGCACCGCTCCACTGCCCCTTCTCGCCTCTACCCTCCCAACTCCTGAGGGCTCCTGCACTGCTTCACTGCCCCTTCTCGCCTCTACCCTCTCAACTCCTGAGTGCTCCTGCGCCACTCCACTGCCCCTTCTCACCTCTACCCTCCCAACTCCTGAAGGCTCCTGCGCCGCTTCACTGCCCCTTCTCACCTCTACCCTCCCAACTCCTGAGTGCTCCTGCACTGCTCCACTGCCCCTTCTCGCCTCTACCCTCCCAACTCCTGAGGGTTCCTGCGCCGTTCCACTGCCCCTTTTCACCTCTACCCTCCCAACTTCTGAGGGCTCCTGCACTGCTTCCCTGCCCCTTCTCGCCTCTACCCTCTCAACTCCTGAGGGCTCCTGCACCGCTCCACTGCCCCTTCTCACCTCTACCCTCCCAACTCCTGAGGGCTCCTGCACAGCTTCACTGCCCCTTCTCGCCTCTACGCTCCCAACTCCTGAGGGATCCTGCACCGCTTCACTGCCCCTTCTAGCCTCTACCCTCCCAACTCCTGAGGGCTCCTGCACCGTTTCACTGCACCTTCCCGCCTCTACCCTCCCAACTCCTGAAGGCTCCTGCACCGCTTCCCTGCCCCTTCTCGCCTCTACCCTCCCAACTCCTGAGGGATCCTGCGCCGCTTCACTGCCCCTTCTCGCCTCTACCCTCCCAACTCCTGAAGGCCCCTGCATCGCTTCACTGCCCCTTCTCGCCTCTACCCTCCCAACTCCTGAGGGCTCCTGCGCCGCTTCACTGCCCCTTCTCGCCTCTACCCTCCCAACTCCTGAGGGTTCCTGTACCGCTTCACTGCCCCTTCTCATCTCTACCCTCCCAACTCCTGAGTGCTCCTGCGCCGCTTCACTGCCCCTTTTCGCCTCTACCCTCCCAACTCCTGAGGGTTCCTGTACCGCTTCACTGCCCCTTCTCATCTCTACCCTCCCAACTCCTGAGTGCTCCTGCGCCGCTTCACTGCCCCTTCTCGCCTCTACCCTCCCAACTCCTGAGGGTTCCTGTACCGCTTCACTGCCCCTTCTCATCTCTACCCTCCCAACTCCTGAGGGCTCCTGCGCTGCTCCACTGCCCCTTCTCACCTCTACCCTCTCAACTCCTGAGGGCTCTTGCGCCGCTCCACTGCCCCTTCTCGCCTCTACCCTCCCAACTCCTGAGGGCTCCTGCACTGTTCCACCGCCCCTTCTCGCCTCTACCCTTTCAACTCCTGAAGGCTCCTGCGCCGCTTCACTGCCCCTTCTCGCCTCTACCCTCCCAACTCCTGAGGGCTCCTGCGCTGCTCCACTGCCCCTTCTCGCCTCTACCCTCCCAACTCCTGAGGGCTCCTGCACCGCTTCCCTGCCCCTTCTCGCCTCTACCCTTTCAACTCCTGAGGGCTCCTGCGCCGTTCCACCGCCCCTTCTCGCCTCTACCCTTTCAACTCCTGAGGGCTCCTGCGCCGCTCCACTGCCCCTTCTCGCCTCTACCCTCCCAGCTCCTGAGGGCTCCTGCACCTCTTCACTGCACCTTCTCGCCTCTACGCTCCCAACTCCTGAGGGCTCCTGCGCTGCTTCACTGCCCCTTCTCGCCTCTACCCTCCCAACTCCTGAGGGCTCCTGCGCTGCTTCACTGCCCCTTCTCGCCTCTACCCTCCCAACTCCTGAGGGATCCTGCGCCGCTTCACTGCCCCTTCTCACCTCTACCCTCCCAACTCCTGAGGGCTCCTGCGCCGCTTCACTGCCCCTTCTCGCCTCTACCCTCCCAACTCCTGAGGGCTCCTGCGCCGCTCCACTGCCCCTTCTCGCCTCTACCCTCCCAGCTCCTGAGGGCTCCTGCACCTCTTCACTGCACCTTCTCGCCTCTACGCTCCCAACTCCTGAGGGCTCCTGCGCTGCTTCACTGCCCCTTCTCGCCTCTACCCTCCCAACTCCTGAGGGCTCCTGCGCTGCTTCACTGCCCCTTCTCGCCTCTACCCTCCCAACTCCTGAGGGATCCTGCGCCGCTTCACTGCCCCTTCTCACCTCTACCCTCCCAACTCCTGAGGGCTCCTGCGCCGCTTCACTGCCCCTTCTCGCCTCTACCCTCCCAACTCCTGAGGGATCCTGCGCCGCTTCACTGCCCCTTCTCGCCTCTACCCTCCCAACTCCTGAGGGATTCTGCGCCGCTCCACTGCCCCTTTACTTCTCACCTCTAACCTGCCACTGGACCCTTCAAGACCGCACCTCTCTTACCCTCTTTTCCCGTTCACAGGATCATTCTATTTATTTGCCCCCTAGCCCTTCATTTCTTTCCCCCATCCCCTTCTACCCCCCCTCCCCGCCACCCCTCATCTCTTGCCCCGGACCCCTCTATGTCTGCCCCTCGTCTTCGCACCACAGCTCATTTCTGCTCTTTCCGCCCCTTCTCTCCCCCAAAGCTCGTCCTATGCCCCTCGTCCCTCCCCCTCCCCGACCCCCAGTCTTGCCCCCCCCCTCTCCGCTCCGCACTCACCTCCTCCCGCACGCTCTCCTCCTCGCCGCGGGGCACCGAGGCGCTGCTGCTCTCACTGGCCGCCGAGGCCGGGGGTGACATGGTGGTGGGGCAGCGGCCCCCCCGGGCCGGCGTCTCCCCAGCACCGGACAGCAGAGGGCATCCTCCGGCGGGGGCCACGCGGGGGCTCCAGCTCTCACCGGAAACCAGGGGCCAGGAATAGCAGTAACCAGTCCTTGTTCAGGCCACACTCCACCGCTGAACAGGACCCCGAAAATGCACTCAGACTGGGCCCCCACGGAATGCCCTGGGGTGACACGGGGAGGGGGGCTTTGGAAGGATAGGGTGCAGGCAGGGGGAGAGGGACTCTGGGGGTGCTCACGGGGTACGGATACTGACAGGAAGGGGTGGGGGTCTGGGGTTCCGTGTAAAGGCAGGAGCCTGTGAGGGCAGGAGGGCGCTCACAGGACAGGGTCCGGGTACTGACAGGGGGCTATGAGGGTGCGAGGAGCTGACATGAAAGGGTCCGGGTACTGACAGGAGGCTGTGGGGATCCGGGGGTGCTCACTGGACAGGGTCCGGGTACTGGCAGGAGGCTCCGAGTGTGCTCACAGGACAGTTTCTAGTGCTGAGAGCGGGTACAGGCACTGCCAGGAGTCTGGGAATTCTGGCAAGAAATCTTGGTGTTTGCTGGCATGAGGCTGTGGCACCTAGGTGCTGACAGGGCGTATGGGGGGGGGGGGGGGCTGGCAACGGGCTAAGGTTGATGACAGAGGTCTGGGAATTCTGAAAGGAGGCTTGCAATGTGTTCCAGAGGACGCTGCCAGTGTGGTATCAAGATGCTGTTCTCCAGTGAGTGTCTGATGTTGATGTTGCTGACACTAGGATGTTAAGTTGCTTTTCTCCAGTTGTATCCACAGGAAGTGCCAGAGGACGCTGCCAGTGTGGTGTCAAGATGCTGTTCTTCAGTTGTACCCACAGGAAGTGTAGAGGGATGCCGACAGTGTGGTGCCAAGATGCTTTTCTCCAGTGAGTGTCTGATGTTGCTGACACTAGGATGTTAAGTTGCTTTTCTCCAGTTGTACCCACAGGAAGTGCCTGAGGATGCTGACAGCGGGGCGTTTAGATGCTGTTCTCCAGTGAGTGCCTTATGTTACTGACACTAGGATGTTAAGTTGCTTTTCTCCAGTTGTACCCACAGGAAGTGCCTGAGGATGCTGACAGCGGGGCGTTTAGATGCTGTTCTCCAGTGAGTGCCTTATGTTGCTGACAGTAGAAGGTTAAGCTGCTGTTCTCCAGTTGTACCCACAGGAAGTGCCCGAGGATGCTTACAGTGGGCGTTTAGATGCTGTTCTCCAGTGAGTGTCTTATGTTGCTGACAGTAGGAGGTTAAGTTGCTGTCCTCCAGTTGTACCCACAGGAAGTGCCCGAGGATGCTGACAGTGGGGCGTTTAGATGCTGTTCTCCAGTGAGTGTCTTATGTTGCTGACAGTAGGATGTTAAGTTGCTGTCCTCCAGTTGTACCCACAGGAAGTGCCCAAAGATGCTGACAGTGGGGCGTTTAGATGCTGTTCTCCAGTGAGTGTCTTATGTTGCTGACAGTAGGATGTTAAGTTGCTGTTCTCCAGTTGTACCCACAGGAAGTGCCCGAGGATGCTGGCAGTGGGGCGTTTAGATGCTGTTCTCTAGTGAGTGTCTTATGTTGCTGACAGTAGGATGTTAAGTTCCTGTTCTCCAGTTGTACCCACAGGAAGTGCCCGAGGATGCTGGCAGTGGGGCGTTTAGATGCTGTTCTCTAGTGAGTGCCTGATGTTGCTGACAGTAGGATGTTAAGTTGCTGTTCTCCAGTTGTACCCACAGGAAGTGCCTGACAGTGGCCCACTGAGAATGCTGACAGTGGGGCGTTTAGATTCTGTTCTCCAGTGAGTGTCTTATGTTGCTGACAGTAGAAGGTTAAGCTGCTGTTCTCCAGTTGTACCCACAGGAAGTGCCCGAGGATGCTGACAGTGGGGCGTTTAGATGCTGTTCTCCAGTGATTGTCTTATGTTGCTGACAGTAGGATGCTAAATTGCTGTTCCCAGTTGTACCCACAGGAAGTGCCCGAAAATGCTGACAGTGGGGCGTTTAGATGCTGTTCTCCAGTGAGTGTCTTATGTTGCTGACAGTAGGATATTAAGTTCCTGTTCTCCAGTTGTACCCACAGGAAGTGCCCGAGGATGCTGGCAGTGGGGCATTTAGATGCTGTTCTCTAGTGAGTGCCTGATGTTGCTGACAGTAGGATGTTAAGTTGCTGTTCTCCAGTTGTACCCACAGGAAGTGCCTGACAGTGGCCCACTGAGAATGCTGACAGTGGGGCGTTTAGATTCTGTTCTCCAGTGAGTGTCTTATGTTGCTGACAGTAGAAGGTTAAGCTGCTGTTCTCCAGTTGTATCCACAGGAAGTGCCTGAGGATGCTTACAGTGGGCGTTTAGATGCTGTTCTCCAGTGAGTGTCTCATGTTGCTGACAGTAGAAGGTTAAACTGCTGTTCTCCAGTTGTACTCAGTTGTACTCACAGGAAGTGCCTGAGGATGCTTACAGTGGGCGTTTAGATGCTGTTCTCCAGTGAGTGTCTTATGTTGCTGACAGTAGAAGGTTAAGCTGCTGTTCTCCAGTTGTACCCACAGGAAGTGCCTGAGGATGCTTACAGTGGGCGTTTAGATGCTGTTCTCCAGTGAGTGTCTTATGTTGCTGACAGTAGAAGGTTAAACTGCTGTTCTCCAGTTGTACTCAGTTGTACTCACAGGAAGTGCCTGAGGATGCTTACAGTGGGCGTTTAGATGCTGTTCTCCAGTGAGTGTCTTATGTTGCTGACAGTAGGATGTTAAGTTGCTGTTCTCCAGTTGTACACACAGGAAGTGCCTGAGAATTCTGACAGTGGGGCGTTTAGATTCTGTTCTCCAGTGAGTGTCTTATGTTGCTGACAGTAGGATGTTAAGTTGCTCTTCTCAAGTGACACCCAGAGGAAGTGCCTGAGGATGCTTACAGTGGGCGTTTAGATGCTGTTCTCCAGTGAGTGTTTTATGTTGCTGACAGTAGGATGTTAAGTTGCTGTTCTCCAGTTGTACACACAGGAAGTGCCTGAGAATGCTGACAGTGGGGCGTTTAGATTCTGTTCTCCAGTGGTACCAACATGGTGTGTCTGGGGGTGCTGACAGTGGATGTGAAGATGTTGTTTTCCAGTGGTACTCACAGGGTGACTCTGATGTTAAGTTGCTGTTCTTCGGTGGTACCCACAAGGTGTGTGTGGGGGTGCTAACAGTGGGTGTCAAGATGCTTTTCTCTAGTGAGTGTCTGATGTTGCTGACAGTAGGGTGTTACGTTTCTGTTCTCCAGTTATACCAACAGGGTGTGTGAGGGTGCTGACAGTAGGATATTAAGATGCTTTTCTCCAGTGGTACCTAAAGAGTGTGTCTGAGGTTAAGTTCTGTACTCCAGTGGTACCCACAGGGTGTGCCTGAGGATGCTGAAAGTGAGATATTAAGATGTTATTCTCCAATGGTACACACAGGATATATCCGAGGATGCTGACAGGGGGATTTTAAGATGCTGATCTCCAGAGGTACTAACGGAGGATGCTGACAGTAGGCTGGAAGATACTGGCAGCAGGATGCTGATAATGGTGATCTCCCCGGGTATCCACGGGGGTGTGCCTGGAGCTATGGAGGGGATGCTGACAAGGGCTGATGCAGCAATATATCTATAACGGAGGTTGCTGATTTCCAGTGGTACACAGGGGATTCTTCTTGAACTGAAGATGCTGACAGAAGGTTGCGAAAACTGGCCGGGGGCTGAGAATCCTTCTTTCCAGTGGTACCCACGGGACGAGTCTGCAGCTGCGGATGCTGCTGATGAAACTGACAGGAGGATGGTGGATGCTGATATCACCAATAACCAAAGGACGTGTCTGGGGTTGTAAATGCTGATAACAGGCTGCAGGATGCTGGGAGGCTAGAGATGCAGTGATATCCCGGGATGGGCCTGGAGCTAAAGATGCTGAAAGGAGACTGGTGGGTGCTGAACTAAGCGGTATCCACGGAACTGTCTGGAGGTTACTAATGCTGCCAGGAGGCTGGGATGCTGATCTCAGTGGTACCCACGGATGTGTCTGTAGCTGAGGATGCTGACAGGAGGCTGGGATGCTGATCTCAGTGGTACCCACGATGCTGACAGGAAGCTGGCGGATGCTGCCGAGGATGTTGACAGGAGGCTGATGGATGCTGGCAGGAGACTGAGATGCTGATCTCAATGGTATCTCAGTGGTACCCACGATGCTGACAGGAAGCTGGGATGCTGATCTCAGTGGTATCTCAGTGGTACCCACGGATGTGTCTGTAGCTGAGGATGCTGATAGAAGGCTGGGATGCTGATCGCAATGGTATCTCAGTGGTACTCACGATGCTGACAGGAAGCTGGGATGCTGATCTCAGTGGTATCTCAGTGGTACCCACGATGCTGACAGGAAGCTGTCGGATGCTGTCGAGGATGTTGACAGGAGGCTGATGGATGCTGGTAGGAGACTGAGATGCTGATCTCAATGGTATCTCAGTGGTACCCACGATGCTGACAGGAAGCTGTCGGATGCTGTCGAGGATGCTGCCAGGAGGCTGGGATGCTGATCTGAGTGGTACCCACGGACGTGCCTGGCGCTGCGGATGATGGTGGATACCGTTAACGCCAGGGGATGCTAAGCACGGAAGGCGAGGGAGCTGGACTTTGGTTGCCCCCACGGGAGAAGCAAGGCGCACAGTGAGGCCCCGGGGCTACTGGAGGATGGCGGCAGCTATAAACAAGAGCGGAGCAGGAGGCAGGCGGGGAGGGAGGGGGGTGACCAAATAAAAAGGGACGCGAGCAGCAGGGGCGAAGGAGAGAGAAAAGAGGCAGTCGGGGCGAGAGCGGGTAAGGCAGGGAGGCAGGAGGGAGGGCAAAGAATTGGGGAACCCTGGGGAAGCAGTGCAGGCGCGACAGGGAGGGAAGGCAGGGGACCGTGGGGAGGGAGGGGAGTAGCAGGGCTGTGAGGAGGAGGGGAAGGAGGGGCAGAAGGAGGTGGATGGGAGGGAACAGGAGGGGGAATGACAGGAGGCGGAGAATGAGGAGGAGCGAGCCCCCCCCCCCCTCTGCTGGGGAGAAGGGTCTGACCTTGAAGCTGTTGCTGCCTCTCTTTGCCTCGCATAGATGTGTGAGCCCCCGACCCCCACTCTTCATCCTGCTCACCCCCACACTCCCCCCTGCATTGCATTGCACACTGGAAGTTATTCCACCTGGCACAGCTGCGAGAAGCTGCTGTGGCTGCCAGTGTGCGTGCCCGTGTGTCTGCATGGCTCAAGGTTTCCTTATGTAGAAGCGCGTGCGTGCGTGTACAGGTTTGCGTGCTTTCTGAGCAGGTCCGTGTTCTGTTGTTGCAGAACTGATTGCGCGCGCCCGCGTGTGTGTGTGTGTGTGTGCGCGCGCGTGTGTGTGTGTAATGTTTGATAGTGGTTCTAAACTACTATGTATTACGACTAATGATTTAAACGGCACCTGGTTTAATGCCACTCTAGCACACATTAAGACTCATTGCTGACTCTCAAGCGCACATTAAGATTCATTGCTGACTCTCACACTGTCACTCTAGCACACATTAAGACTCATTGCTGACTCTCAAGCGCACATTAAGATTCATTGCTGACTCTCACACTGTCACTCTAGCACACATTAAGACTCATTGCTGACTCTCAAGCGCACATTAAGATTCATTGCTGACTCTCACACTGTCACTCTAGCACACATTAAGACTCATTGCTGACTCTCAAGCGCACATTAAGATTCATTGCTGAATCTCACACTGTCACTCTAGCACACATTAAGACTCATTGCTGACTCTCAAGCGCACATTAAGACTCATTGCTGACTCTCATAATGCCACTCTAGTGCACATTAAGACTCATTGCTGACTCTCACACTGTCACTCTAGCACACATTAAGACTCATTGCTGACTCTCAAGCGCACACTAAGGCTCATTGCTGACTCTCATAATGCCACTTTGGTGCACATTAAGACTCATTGCTCACGCTCAAGCGCACATTAAGACTCATTGCTGACTCTCATAATGCCACTCTAGTGCACATTAAGACTCATTGCTGACTCTCACACTGTCACTCTAGCACACATTAAGACTCATTGCTGACTCTCAAGCGCACACTAAGGCTCATTGCTGACTCTCATAATGCCACTTTGGTGCACATTAAGACTCATTGCTCACGCTCAAGCGCACATTAAGACTCATTGCTGACTCTCATAATGCCACTCTGGTGCACATTAAGACTCATTGCTGACTCTCAAGTGCACACTAAGACACATTGCTCACTCTCAAGCACACATTAAGACTCATTGCTGACACTCATAATGCCACTCTAGCACACAGCCAGGGACTGATAGACAATTTCTTCCACAAGCCATGCACAACTGTGTGACACCACCTCAATCAATAAACACGACAATAGCACAATCAGGAATGTCCTCGCTCTGATGAAGTTCAACGATTTTTATGGAATGAAGCGCACCAACTATCCCCCGCCCCCTCCCACCACCAACTCCCTATCACACTGTCCCCCCTCCCACCACCAACTCCCCAGCATGGCCACTCATGGCGGTCAGTGTCCCAGAGTAATTCACAGTCCTGCCCCCTTTCTCCCCATCCACTAGTGCTGTTATTCCTACAGTGTCAGGGCGGACGTGTTGGCAGTCGTCTCGGCCTGTTCCGTGCCATGGCACTCACAACACTGTAGGTGCCCCCTGTATACTGTCCCTGATGGCCTGCAGGTGTGCAGAGTGAGTGTGGCCAATCTCCTCCATTTCGTGCTGTCTGCACTCCATGTCTTCGAGCCTTCACAACAGCACACTGCACGTTGGACTGCGTTGTTTGGGTGAGGGGCTCTGCACTGGGCCAGGGCTGTATGCAGAGGAGCCATATGATGCAGTGTGAACATCCAGCTCTGGTGTACCTATGCGCTGGTGGCGCAAAGGGTTTAGTGGGGATTGATGGTGCTGGCGGCACAGAGGGCTTACTGGGGATGGTTGGCCTTCGGCAGGTGGTGAAACTGGGCTGGAGTCCCCATGTTGCTCAAGAGTTGCCCTGGCAGCAGATGTGGCCTCAGTGTCCAAGCCTACTGCTGCAGGACAGCTGTACTGCTCATGGTGGCCTGTGGTTTGGGCGTTGCCTTGACCCTGCCCTGCTGCAGCGTTATGCACCAGAACATTTGCCTTGGTGTGGCCTGTGATGGCCTTTGCAGGGTGGTGGTGGTAGACCTTAAGGGCCTGGAAGTGCCACTCCCTGATGGGCCTGCAACCTCCTCATCCTCCTCTGACCCCACACATATGGACAAATGGGCATGGTTGGCCATGGGAGGATGCATGTGGGCCCAACGTCTTGGGGTTGCTTGTGGCGATGGGTGTGTGACCCATAGCCTGTTGGTCATTGACCTGTGTTTGGGTAGGGCCGGATGTCCATGTTGGGGCAGCTTATGTCTGACATGCATGCTTGTGGTCCTTCATGCCCAACATCCCCTCCCCGGGTGGCACTCACATGGTGGGGGCTTCTTCCATGGCAATAGCATGGCTCTATGGGCTACTACTGGGCAGCCAGCAGGGCTATACTGTGGTGCACAGTAATTGGCAGGCTGGGCACATGTCAGTGTGGGGGGACGTGTGCTCAGGCACCTCAATCCCGCTGGCACAGGGTGCACCAGTAGGGGTGTTGTGCACATGGCGTTTGCTTGGTTCACTTGCCTGCCTTTTCCGATTCTGTGCACTGCCTACATAGTTGCTGTGGAGGGTGACTGATGTGCACCCCTGTTATTCTGCCCTGTTGGCATGCCCAGCTTCAGGGTCTGTTGGCTTGTGTCCCTGTCCACTGGGGCATCTTATGCTGGGCTGTCAATTGTGCCTGCATTTGTTGGGGGTGGAGTTCTCTCACCTCCTGCCTCCAGGCTCCCGCCTCCGCACTGTCGACTCCCTCTATCCCCTTGAGGTCCAGCACTGTGCTGCATTTCTCCTCCCAGGCAGTGAGGACCAGTGGCTCGACAATGCCTCCTCCTATCACAATGGACTCCCGATGGTGTTGGGACAGCAGTCCCTGCACCCTGACCCTAAGGTTGTTCCACCGCTTGCGGCAGGCCTCTCCATCACGGGGTACACTTGCTACTGCTGTCACATTCTGGCAGATGGCATTCCAGATGACTGTCCTGAGCTGCCCAGCGGTCTTCCGCTGCTGACTGCCATAAAGTTCTGAACAGTGGGCTATGATCTGTGAGGACCACCAGCTCTCAGTCACTAAATTTGGGTTTGCGCAGGTGATATTCTGCCACCTTGCCTCTTATCGTCTCCTCGGACATTCTTGCTTCATTACAGGACCGGATGGCTGCAGGAAGTGGAGATATGTCATGGATTGTGTTTTTCAAAATGGCCGTCGCAATGCTTCTTGTTCCAGCGATGATGTAATTTCCGCAGACACTATTAGAACTGGCACTAATAGCACTGCGATAGCTGGTGGCAGCGCTATTAGCACCAGTTTCTCAGAGTTAACCCTTATTTCGCTGCAGTTTCCGACGGCCGCTAAGAGCGTTACAGCCAGAGTCGGGGTGCATTCACGCCAGGTTGTGATGTGGCACTAATACTGCTGCACGACCCAGCGGTAACACTTTTTCCGCTGGGCGGAAATTGCGCCAGATTACTACCCAACTTGTCTCGTAATTATGACATGGTGTTAGTCGCTAGTGGTTACAAAAAGACATCAATGCATTGGAGGTAGATTTGTGCATCTTTGGAAGAGCATATATCGTAGATACTCTGCATTCTGTGGGAGCCGAGAATTCAGCTTCCTTTCTGATGATAAACCCGTCTACTATTCCTTCATCACAGAGTCCCACTATCTCCGACTTCAGTTGTTCTGTCGGGTCTGATCTCATTTTGGAATAGTGCCCGCCATTCTCCACAAGAGTTCTGACCATATTGCAGTACATGTTGTTATTCATTAGAACAATGCCACCACCCTTATCAGCAGGCTTGATAACCAGAACGTTGTTGGCTGATAATGTCCAGAGGGCTTCTTTATCCTCCCTGGATAGCTTGCTATGTCCTGCCAGCTGCCAGGTGACAATTTTCATAGATGGCTGGTGATTCTTTCAGTACCATCACCTCAAAAGATAGAATTTCTGCTGGAATGTCAGCATTGTTGGGAATAAAATTAGACTTGGGTCTAAAGTTAGTGTTGGCAGTCTCTGTCATCTTCTCTTTCCCAAGGAAAGAAAAAAGCCTTGAATCATATGGACCTAAAAGAACTTCTAAGTTCTAGTTCAGTTTGGTTTATGGGCACCTGTTGGGTGGGTACAAAGTGGAGGCCTTTGGACAGACGCTCAACTGTGCTTTGTCAAGGGGAATATTAGCAAGGTTGAAGAAAGGGATGGTTATCTCAGTAGTTCCTCCTGCAGGTTTCCAAATAGTTCAATTTCCCTGGTAACCCTGTGTTGTCTCCTCGCCAGGGTGGTCGTCCAGTCCACAGCTGACCCCATCCTAAAAAAGGTTGTGCAGAGGTAGTTGGTCGCCCTCCCGTCTCTGAGGAAGAACCGTTGGTATTCGAGAACATGACGCAACACCTTTTAGGTTTGTTGGGGCCTGAGTAATTAGGATTGTAAAATGGGGGTGGTTTGTAGTCGGGTAGTAGATAGGGGTATACCCTTTCCTTAGCAAAGAGGCTGATGTCTCTTTGTAATTTGACAGATTTCTTCTGCAAATTGAAGGTTTTAAAACGTTTAACCTCCTTATTTACTGCTTCTAATGTGTCTTTAGGGTCTGTAATTATTCTGCTAGCCAGAAAGGTCCTCTCGAGTTGGCAATAGTCAACTAGTCTTGTTACTACATGATTAGGGTTTCCTTGAGTGCGCGAGCATTGTACCAACTAATATCAGGCGTAGGCTTTGTATTCATGCATAAGCCACGTGCTACAGACTAATGGCGCAGAATGTTCCTGATCAACCGCACTTGCTGGAATTCTAAACAGATGAATATAAGCTGGCTTGATTTACACAGTCTCCTATTAAATAAAAATAACTCCTTCTTTTGATATTGTGTTGGTTATATTAGGTGTAACTGTTCTTTCCCTGTTTAGTTTATGTGTATCGATGTGAGTTTGGATGGGTAACGGTTGGTTGTTGTACGAATGTATGCAGGTGACTTCTACATAAGTTACTCCTTTTTTATTTTGATTTTATAATCACATTATGTGAAAGTAACACACACACATGTGTACACGTTGTGCTCTAGATGCCAAATGTCAGATTATGCATTACATTAAATAATTGAAGATCAAAACAAGGTCTCCTTTTTGTGTTGTGTCCCTTGGCCTCTGGACCCCTGTGTATCCATAGCAATGGCCTGACCTCCTCTTTGTTGGTACTTATACCATCACAGCACTCCGCAGACCATGATTAGCTTGACAATACTATGCCCACCTCAGGATAGGATTACACATGGCTTGTGCCCTTCAGGGTAAGCCCTGTTTAACTGTGGTGCTTCAGTGACAATTCTGGTGCCATTACTACGCGGACGATACCTCTGAATGGGCAAAAACACACTGTTCCCCTCAAGGCAGACATATTTTCCTGGCCGGTGAGGTCCCTGGGCATCCACGAGCCGGGAGACACCCTGGACCTGAACAGGGGGGTTGTGACAGGCTATCAGTTTGTCTCAGTATTGCACATAGAGCGAATCCGAAACTACTGACAGCCTAGTTATTGGCTCATGACGGATGAGGTGTGGTGCTAGCATTTGGGGGAAAGAGGTGATAGGAAGGCAAAATAGTGGTACAGAGGGACAATGATGGAAGGTGGAAAGGTAACTAAGGAGGAGGGTGGGAAGACCTGGAGAGGTGAATAAGGAGGAGGGTGGGAAGGCCTGGAGAGGTGGATTAGGAGGAAAGTGGGAAGACCAGGAGAGAAGATGGCTAGGTGACTAAGGAGGAGGTTGGGAAGACCTGGAGAGGTGAATAAGGAGGAAAGGGGGAAGACCTGGGAAGGAGATGGCTAGGTGACTAAGGAGGAGGGTGGGAAGACCTGGAGAAGAGATGGCTAGGTGACTAAGGAGGAGGGTGGGAAGACCTGAAGAGGTGAATAAGGAGGAAAGTGGGAAGACCTAGAGAGGAGATGGCTAGGTGACTAAGGAGGAGGGTGGGAAGACCTGGAGAGGGGAATAAGGAGGAAAGTGGGAAGATTAGGGGAGGAGATGGCTGGGTGACTAAGGTGGAGGGTGGGAAGACCTGGAGAGGTAAATAAGGAGGAAAGTGGGAAGACCTGGAGAGGAGATGGCTAGGTGACTAAGGAGGAGGGTGGGAAGACCTGGAGAGGTGAATAAGCAGGCAAGTGGGAAGACCTGGAGAGGAGATGGCTAGGTGACTAAGGAGGAGGGTGGGAAGACCTGGAGAGGTGAATAAGGTGGAGGGTGGGAAGACCTGGAGAGGTGAAATAAGGAGGAGGGTGGGAAGACCTGGAGAGGTGAATAAGGAGGAAAGTGGGAAGACCTGTAGAGGAGATGGCTAGGTGACTAAGGAGGAGAGTGGGAAGACCTGGAGAGGTGAAATAAGGAGGAGAGTGGGAAGACCTGGAGAGGTGAATAAGCAGGCAAGTGGGAAGACCTGCGGAGGAGATGGCTAGGTGACTAAGGAGGAGGGTGGGAAGACCTGGAGAGGTGAAATAAGGAGGAGAGTGGGAAGACCTGAAGAGGTGAATAAGCAGGCAAGTGGGAAGACCTGCGGAGGAGATGGCTAGGTGACTAAGGAGGAGGGTGGGAAGACCTGGAGAGGTGAATAAGGAGGAAAGTGAGAAGACCTGTAGAGGAGATGGCTAGGTGACTAAGGAGGAGGGTGGGAAGACCTGGAGAGGTGAATAAGCAGGCAAGTGGGAAGACCTGCGGAGGAGATGGCTAGGTGACTAAGGAGGAGGGTGGGAAGACCTGGAGAGGTGAATAAGGAGGAGGGTGGGAAGACCTGGAGAGGAGATGGCTAGGTGACTAAGGAGGAGGGTGGGAAGACCTGGAGAGGTGACTAAGGAGGAGGGTGGGAAGACCTGGAGAGGTGACTAAGGAGGAGGGTGGGAAGACCAGGAGAGGAGGCGGTGAGGTAGATTAGGGGGGGTAGTGGGAAGACCTGGAGAGGAGATGGCGAGGTAGGTGACTAAGGCGGAGGGTGGGAAGACATGGAGAGGTGACTAAGGAGGAAAGTGGGAAGACCAGGAGAGGAGGTGGTGAGGTAGATTAGGGGGGGTAGTGGGAAGACCTGGAGAGGAGATGGCGAGGTGACTAAGGAGGAAAGTGGGAAGAATTTGAGTAGAGGTGGAAAGGTGAATAAGGAGGAGGGTGGGAAGAATCAGAGAGGAGGGGAAGGTGAATAAGGAGGAAGCTTGAAAAGTCTGGACAAGAGGTGGACATAAGTCTGGAAAGGAGGAGGTGGAGAAGAACCTAGTAGGAAGAGGAAGAAAAGAGAAAGTGGTTTTAGGAATTAAACCATGATGGGACATTGAGGAGAGGAGGGAGAAAGAATGAGAGGAGGTGGAGGAGGAGGGAGAAGTAGATGAGGGTGAGAAAATACACAGTCCGTAGACTCTCTTAGGTACGAGGTTGTTGCAGACCATTGAGGTGGTAGACAGAGCGGGGAGTTGGGAGAGTGTTCCAACACCCTGAGAAAGGGAGGTGGTCAAGGAGAGAAGCGGGGACAGTCTAGCCCTTTAAGTTTGCAGCTGCTCTTGAGGATAGCCTGTGGGTTAACAAAGTGTTCTTAGGAGAAGCCAGCCTCTGCATGTGTTACAGGCAAGTTCCCAGCATGATGCTGCATGGTTGACGCACACCTTTGGCTTGGCTGGAGAGGAGCCTACAAACTTGAGGATGAGAAGCAGACGACGGCACTCTGACGAAATCATTAGGTTAAGAAAGAAATGTGGGGACTCCGAAAACCCCTGGACTGTGAGTGACTCATTGGAACCCCCGACAGGTGGGCAGATTGTCCCGCACATAGGTAAGGACTTTACCCATAGATGATAAGTTATCCTCCAGTTTGATTTGTGCTGCCTTTTTTCCATTCATTTGACCTTTGCCACAATCCTTGTAAATAGCCCAATTACTTTTGTAACCTTGGATTGTGTGATTGGTTGGTTCATATGGCTTAATGACAGGGTGTCACGGTTTCCTGTGCTCGCCATTGGTCATTGTGGCAATGGTGGAAGTCACCTTCACGCACTGCACGTGTCACAAGTTCCGTTCCCAGTCTTGCCACCTCCACGATGGTACCCGAGACAAGCCACTCTCTTGTGTATGTGCCTCGCCCAACATGGGAGGACATATTCCTGAGGAGACAGTGCGGCTACAACGCTGGACCCCACTCTGCTTTGTATTTCAGACACTGCTTAACCTCGAACCTCGTGTCTCTGCGCCAAGGTATTGTTGCGCCTTAGCCTTTCGCTCTGAGTTTTCCCTGCTCCTGGCTCCTGAATCACTCACCTTGTGGTCTGTTCTCTTGAACCTTCCATGTCTCCTCTCTCAATTCCACCTTGCCCTACGCACTCCAGCTCTTGTTTTCATCCAGTCTCCCCATTCCCTTTTTCTAGATCCTGTGTCCGATATCCACGACGATCAGCACTGCCTCCTTCCTCCTGCTTGGCAGTTTATTTGTTCCCTGGAACTTCTCATACCACCCGCTATCTAGCCTTGGGGGACCTTCGTCATCTCAGAGGTTTTTTCCCCTTGTTGGGGCTTTTCCACACACCTGGAGGTTCACTCCAGACGTTACCTGGTTTGTGGTATTGCCTTTCAGGCAGGGTGGCGTCCATAGAGATGTCCTTATCTTCAAGACTCCCGCTTTTAGAAAAGACGCTGACTCAGTGCCTTACCTACATCTCGATCATATGCCAAGTCTCAGGTGTCCCATAACCCTGAGAGTTTGAGATGCCAACACATTTCTACACCCATGTACACCATGCAGAACCTCATCCGGGCTATGGAAGAATTGACCACTGAGGTTCAGGCTCTTAAGACTGAAAATGCGCCCTTAAAACAAATTATTTTGATGTTTTTTATCGCAAGAAAATCCTACCCTTGGTATGGTCCTAGACAAGTACAACGGCTCCCCCAAATGGCTTTGGCAGTTTTTAGACTCTTGTACGCCACATTTTACTTTCAACCATGCGACAGAGCCAAAGTGGATTTTGTGGTATCCCATTTATCTGGCAATGCTATCTCACGATCCACCGTCCTGGTTACTGGAGGGGATCCTTCGCTGGATAATTATGCGTCATTCCCTACTGCATTCAAGACCATGTTCAACCGGCCTGATTTGGCATTTACTGCGCAAGACTCTCTACTCCATTTTCACCAGGGGTCGCAAGACCTATTGACCTACACTACGAAATTTGCTAGAGATACTGGGTGGGTCGAGAGGCCTGCGTGAAATCATTAGGGATGAACTGGCCCTTGTTCCCCAAACTGACACCTTTAGTGCCTTGGTTTCTATGGTCTTACCAATCGACTTCTGTATACAGGAAATACGCGTTGAAAGGCGTAAAAAATGTACACTACCCCTGACATCAGTTTCCTTACCTTTGGGATCTCATGCCAGCACTTTGCCAGATCCTGAACCAATGCAATTGGGAGTTGCCCGTGGCCCACTGACCCAAGAAGAGAGGAGTCGTCAGACTTCACAAGGACACAGTATGTCTTGTGGTTCTCGCAACCACCTGGTCAGAGAATGCCTGATTGCACCTCCACATAGACCGGGAAATGCCACCTCCTATTCCTAGAAGGGGCGTGGAATCGGGAGAGCAATGAAAGCTCCAGAAACCTTTCCCATTGGCCACTCTTGCTCGACCATCACTAGTGGCGTTGAAGGTAACCATCATTCTGACGAATTGAGTAACCATATGCGCCTTAGCTCTAGTGGACTGTAGACGGGCCGGTTTGTTTATGGACATGTCATGGCCTCAGAATCATGATATACCCAAACGACTAAAAGAAATGATCCAAGCCGTTGAAGTAATCCAAGGTCCGCCTTTGTCCTATGGCCCAATAACAGAGCAAACGGATACTCTGAGAATAGACGTTGCCTAGTACACTGAGAAGCTTTGGTTTAATTCTGATAAAGTCTGCCCATTTTCCCAGTGGTCCTGGAAATCCCATGGCTGAAGCGACATAATCTCTATATTTATTGGGTTGCCTGAACGCTGTTTCTAGGGAACAAATTTTGTGTTCAATATTGTGCCACGGGGCATTCTCAATTTGAAGTTCAATGCTCCAGTGACCATCCAGAGGACACACACGTATCGGTTGCTCATATCCAACAAGTTCCTCAAGAAGATCAAGATTATCATGTAGTCTTTTCCGAGCCCATAGGAAAAAGACATTACCTCCACACAGGTTGGAGGACTGTTTGTTCGATACTCTTCCCAATGCCCTCATCCCATTTGGTAGGATGTTCATCCTTTCCTCTCTTGAGAAAATGGCTCTCAAAGAATATCTGCAAGTCAGCCTCTGCAACAGCCTTATCAAAGATTCCAAATCCCCTGGGGGGCATCTCCTTTGTATGTACTTAAAAAGGAGGCAGCAGAGCTATGCCCCTGCCTGGATTATCACAGTTTAAATCAAGTCACTCTCAAAGAAGAATACCCCTCGCCACTTATTCTGGATATTTTGAAGGCCTTACGTGGTGCTGCAATCGTTTCTGAGTTGGACCTCTGGGGTGCCTACATTTGATACGTATTTGTCAGGGTGGCGAATGGAAAACGGCCTTCAAACACTTTTTGGGCAATTTGAAGATTTAGTTATGTACTTTTGTCTTGATGAATGCCCCGGCTGTTTTCCAGAGATTTATAGACCACATATTTTCAAGCATAATCTTTCATTTCGTCATTGGTTTATTCTTTCAGCCTTGCAGAACATAGGGACCATGTACGTCAAGCTCTTGCCAGATTGCGAGAGAATCCGTTGCTGGGTCCCTAAGGTATGTGATATCCCACTCTGGTGTTTCTATGGACCCCCACAATATTTCTGCCATCCAGGACTGGCCAACCCCTATTTCAGTAAAGCAAGTACTGCGTTTCCTTGGATTGGCTAATTTTTACAAGAAGTTTATACCTGGCTTTTCTTCCTCGTGTGGTTTTGCCGATCACCCATTTGTTGAAAAAGGAGTTCCATTCCTCTGGTCTGCCGATGCTGAAAATGCATTTCTATCCTTAAAGTAGTCTTTCACACAGGCACCTGTCCTATGTCAGCCGGACACTTCAAGACCTTTCATCGTAGAGACAGACGCGTCGAACAGTGCTTTGGGAGCTGTCCGTAGGCAAGTATAGAATGATGAGGAAGAACATCCCATCGCCTATCTTTCCTGAACCCTGAACAATAGTGACAGACACTACACTGTCTTGGAAAAAGAATGACTGGCCATACGGCAAGCCTGTATGGAATGGCGACACCTGCTAATAGGATCTTCTACCCCGATTCAGATACATACTGATCACCGAAACCTGCTGGCATTACTGGCCTTAGAGTGTCGGAATAGTTGGCAAGCCGGCTGGGCATTTTACTTTGTGCAATACCAGTTTTTTCTCACATACATTCCTGGAAGCCAGAACATGATAGTCGATGCCTTGTCTCACAGGCGGATAGATGTGGAAACCCCTCGTGTGCCTTATAGTATCATCCTGCAAGAGAGCTTCATTTTTCATTTTGACACCTTTTTGGCTCAGGTGCAATGTGACACTAGTGCCTCTTCCATTTGGCGCAACCTATCTGACTCCAACCCCTGGAACCTACGGAAATATCAAGGTTTCTTCTTAAGGATTTATGTCTGTTCTTGCCTACAGTGAGATTGCAAAACACTGTTCTACGTCTTGATCATGACTCCCTGCCGGCAGGGCACAGGGGTGTTGTAGCCACCCTTACAACTCCCTAGAGACAATTTTGGTGGCCTTCCATGCCCTCTACCGTTAAACATCTTATCAAGACCTGCCTAGTTTGTGCCCAAACCAAGACACCTAAAAATAAGCCTGCAGAATTATTGCTACAACCAACACTGCCTTCCAACCCATGGCAGAACATTGCAACTGACTTAATTTTAGACCTACCTTCCTCCAGGGGTTGCACCACCAACATGGTTACCATTGACCTATTCAGCAGGATGGCTCATTTTTCCCCTTTGTCGAAATTGCCTACTGCTGCAGAAATGGCCAAGGTCTTCTTTATGGACATATTCAGACGTCATGGTTTGTCAGCTACCATAATATCAGACCATGGCAGCCAAAACATATCGAGATTTTGGACCAACCTATGTCACATCATTGGTATCAAAAGGGCCCAATTATCAAGCTATCATCCTCAGGGCAATGGAGTTACAGAAAAGGTCAATCAAACCCTGGAACCATTTCTATGCAGTGTTTCTACCCAGGTTGATGATAATTGGCTCACTCTACTTCTAGTGCAGGAATTTTCGTACAATAACACCTCACATGCGTCTTCCAAGCAAAGTCCTTTTTTGGCACCTATGACTTCCATCCCAATAAATTTCCCCTCTGTGACTACAGATGTCAGTGCCATCCCCTCACTGGACCAGTGGCTCTCAGACCTACAGACAGTGCATACAACTACAGCAGAGAATTTGGAAAAATCAATAGAAAATGTTCTGATCGCCATAGAAGCACATCACCTCCCTATGCAGTCAATGATCAAGATTGTCTTTCTTCTAAATACCTACCGAAACATCTATGTCATTCCAACTTGTCGCCCAGGTATTTTAGACCTTTTTGCATCCTTTACAAGATCAGCCTAGTTAACTATCGGCTACTTCCGCTGCATTCATGGAAAAGGATTCATCGAGTGTTTCATGTGTCTTTATTGAAGCCCTTCTATCCTTCTTCCACCGGAGGGCAGGCACCACCTGCACCTGTTTTGGGTGAGCAAAGCTCTAAGTTTGAAGTCTCGAGAATGTGTGACTCCGTTACCATTGTGGCCGTCTCCAGTACTTGGTGGACTGGAAGGGTTATTCTCTAACTTTATTCCTGGGCACCTAGCTCTCACATCCATATTCCCGCCTTGCTGCGACCCTTTCATCTGAAGCTTGGTGGTTTGGAATTCGGAAGGGCGCATACTTTCACGGTTTGTCATGCCCGCCACTGGTCATTGTGGCAATGGTGGAAGCGTCCTTCATGTATTGCACGAGTCACAAGTTCCATTCCCCGTTGTGCGGAATTTGACCATCCGCACAGTGAGTGTGCGCTCGCCTGGGCTTTTTTGAAATTTTAAATGAAATTGAACAATGGTAGATCAACCCCCGGGAAATGTGTGGGGCTAATCCACACACATCTTCCTATGCTCACCGCACGACATACACATAGACCTGTGTACTCAGGATAGACACAGCCTGGAGGCACAGTCCTCCCTGTCATATCTAGTTGGGATATGACAAGTGGAGTACATGATGCATCTAATAAAACCTTCCTCCTGCCATGGACAGCCTAATTAACTATCAAAGGCTCTATGGATCCTCCCTGTCCGCTTATTTACCCTTTGCAGATGGTGGCAGCAGTTAACATAATGAACACACTAATAGAGTATACTTCAAACATGCCAACATGGGGCCTGGCTGCTAGAGTTTAACAAAGGAGACAGGAAACCCCAACAACTTTTGATATAGACTGTGTCAACCTGAAGTCAGCTCCCACCTCTCAGTATCAAGGGCAGTGACCTGTCATGTATTGGACTATGTATTTGTGTCAATAATGGGTACTTCCCAATTTGTTGTTATCAGGGAACCAGTTACAGATTAGGAAGAGGCAAGAAGTGCTAAAGAACTGGTTACCACTCCCTTTTATCACACACATTTTTTTTGTGCAGCACTATTTAATGTTTGAAGTACTTTCAGCATTTAGTCACAACAGAGCCTCTGTTATTCCCAAAAATATATATTAATGTATTTATCGCAATTAAAAAATGTTTGTGTAAACATGAATTTCATGGTTTTAAACCATTATGTAACCCAAATACATTCAAAATAACTCGAACATTCTCAAGTTGTGGTGCCCTGGGGTTAGTAGAAGGTGATTTTAACGTTTGTACTATTCCACACATCTTGAAGCAATTTCAGTACAATTCTAACATGTTTCATTAAAGTCAAACAATTGAAAAACAGTGTTTGTAAACTCTTTTTGCACATGAGGGGAAAACGGGTAATAATTACTCCGTGATCTTGTTGACACGTGTTTTGGCCCCTATGTCATAATACGATTTTTTCCCAAATGTTCTTGGGCGGTTATTTTATGGGCCTTCTTCAGGAAGGGACTTGGTTGATGTAAAGGACAGTCGAATGTACCCCCAACTTTTTGCACAGCAGACACACTAAAAAAAACAAATATAAAAGGCCACTTAAGGCTATAGAACTGCTCTGTTGAACAACTGTCTGTTCAGTTTTTACCCATAGTGCATAACACTAACCTTAATCTTAATATGTGTGACGTCGTGCAGGTATTCAAAATGATTTCTTCTCTTTCTGACAATGGCCTCTGGTTTTTATATGATGTACCTAAACATGACGAAGGCCTCTTATTTACTATGCTATTTCTACAATTAGCTAAACATTTCCTTATAGGTCTTCTCATTCCGTTGCCTTCGCTATAGGTCGTGTGATTTGTGCTGCGAGGTGCCGGGAGGGATAAAACAACATAGCTAAAACGAGGGTGGGGAACTTTGGTTGGGGCAGCATCGGAATCGTGTCGGGAATCGAGCTATCATTTGTTAGAAGCGATGGCCTTGAAGTATCCTCTTAGCCCATGTCTGCAGTACCAGGCGCATATCAGGTTAGAGATAGAGCCTGTATTGTTTTCCGTCACAGAATTGCCAAGCAGTGGTAGCTTCACACCCAATGACACGAAAGGAGGAACCCACATGGAAGACGATGGACGGAAGGGGCTGGGACCAATGGCCTGGCATCCCTTATGGAGCAGGGAGCCTATGTATGGGGTCTCGACCAACCAGCCACGTGGGTTTGCACTGAATGCGAGTTACGTCGCTGTCTGTCTTTAGAAGCTGTTTTGGGTGCTGATTTTGCCAGAATCTTCCATGGCAGCAGATTTCTTTGCTGGCACATTTCTATTTTCGTGGAAATACAACTTTGTTTTTCTTGCAAGAGGTTTGCTGGGGTTTTTTCCCTAGTGGGTTGTATTGTTTCTGGTGTGAATATTAAGGGGCTTCCCTACAGTACCCTCCTGTCAGTATCCAGAGAGCATCCCTTTTCCTTCTTGAAACTGTCTGTCCTCTGCATTCATTTACAGGGTGGGTTGTATTTCATAGTGTGCTATAACTGTCTGTTGTGATAATAACAAAGTAGATATTTGTACACAACCTTGACTGGACAGTCTCTTTTATCATTGGGTAATAATTGTATTTTTGCTGTGTTGCAACTAACCAACGATCCTCAACCTTGCGGAGATAAGCCTGCTGTTGCGTCCACGTTACCAAAATTGGACAAGGAGGTATATAATGTGCTTGTGTTTCCAATCTGTTCGGATCCCTTCTGGTCTACTAGAGGTGTGGAGCTGATTGATGGTATAGAAACTGATATTCATCCCTGCACCACTGGTGCCCCAGAAGTTGATTCGTCAGAACTGTTGTGCCGCCTCCAAGATGGCGCCTGCGACAAGCCATGCTCCTGTGTACATGCCTCTCCCAACATGGTGGCCCGTATTCCTGACGAGACGGTGTGGCTACGATGCTGGACCCCATTCTGCTTCGTATTTCAGACACTGGATAACTTTGCATCACGTGTCTCAACGCTAAGCTAATGTTGCTCCTTAGCCTTTCGCTCAGAGTTTTCCCCGATATGATATGATAGTTTATGGTGTCCAGCCAAAGGATCTAAAACAAAAGGATCGAATGCCTTTTGTTCGACACCAAAAAGACCAAAAAAAAAAGGGTTGAATGTTTATTTATTTATATATATATTTTATAGTTTATTTATAAAGCGCCTATACACAACGTGTTTCTGCTCCTGGTTTCTGAAACCCACACCTTGTGGTCTGTTCTCTCGACCCTCCTGTGCCTCCTCTCCTAATTCCTCCTTGCCACTCGCTCCAGCTCTTGTTCTCATCCAATCCCCCCATTCCTTTCTTCTGGATCCTGTGTCTGATATCTGCGACGATCAGCACTGCCTCCTTTTTACTTTTTGCCAGTTTATTCGTTCCCTGGAGCTTCTAATACCACCTGTTATCCAGCTTTGGGGGACCTTCATCATCTCAGAGGTTTCTTCCCCTTGTTAGGAGTTTTTCCACACACCTGTAGGTTCACTCCAGACGTTACCCAGTCTGTTCTGGCAGGGTGGCATAGAGAGAGAGAGTCGTTCTTATCTTCAGGTGACCCATAACCCTGACAATGGGGCCCATATTGGCCTTGTGTCTTTCGAGCTGCCTCAACCTATGTGTGTGTTGCCACCCATATAAGAGGACGAGGAGTAATGGATAACAGTTGCTTTGATTTCCTAGGAAGTAGTGCGTTTTTAAGGGTTTCAAGGCTAGCAACGAGTGTAGGGTGGATGGATTTGCAAGCCGAGATCTCATCGGGTGATCTGGGAAGCCGAGAGGAGGAAGATGTCAGCTGTGTTTTTCTTGTTTCAGGCTTGAGGTGTTGATCATGGAACGTTATCTGTGTGGTGGAGGAGAGGTCAGTATTTGGTGTTCCATGCTGTGTGCTATGTAGAAGGGTCAATCATCAGGCAAGTGTGAGCAGTATTAATGAAGCTGGGCTTTGTGTTTAACTATGGGCCCCATAGGAAGCTGGTTACAGTCGTCCAGTGTGTGTGTGTGTGTGTGTGTGTAGCTGTCATTGGTGTCAGTTGTCAGGATCAAGGAGGTTAGCTGTGATGTGAATGATGCACAAAGGGAGGTGTTCTTGGATGATCACCCTGAAGTTGCACTCCAGTACATAGGACGGGGGACTGTCTATATGTCATCCGTGTGTGTGTGTGTTTGCGTGTGCGCGCACGTGTGAGTGTGTGTGCGCGCATCATTTACCACATGTATCAATAGAAATAGGAGGTGATGAGCTTATGGGACATCAGTTTCTCATGCCGGGTACGCGTGGTGCAGTGGCCTTGTCCCAGTGTTGAATTTGATGAGTGTGGTGGGGTAAGTAGGAGAAAGGGAATGTGTTTGTCTTGTGTGGCGTGCATGCCAGGTGTCGACGAGGAAACCCAAAATGGAGGAGGCACCCCCGATAACCCGTGCGGTGTCCTCCTCCAAAAGCGCCCTCCCCCTCTCTCCTCAGAGGGGGGAGGCAGAGCGCGGCAAAAGGCGAAGAAAGCCCGCGAAGGGTGGAGCGCGGCAAAAGGAAGAGAAAGCCCGCAAAGCGGGACAATGGAAAGGGAGGAGTTACCCCCTTTAAAGCAGGCGGGTCCCCTCTGCAGAACTCATTCACCCCTGGCAGTGGGACCCGCTTGCCCACCGAGGAACTTGTTTGTTTTCCTCCTTATTTCGTTTCCAGGACGTCGGCGGGAGGACAAAGCCAGCGACAGCAGCCCAGCAGCGGAAGCAGCCCTCGCCGAGCTAGTCGTTACGGGGAGAGAGCCGGGAAGAGCGGCGGCAGCCCAGCAGCGGAAGCACCGGGAAGAGGAAGTCAGCGGCGAGCGGCCAGCGGCGGCAATGCAGAGGGAGAAGCCAGCGTCGGGGAAAACTGCAGCCGAGGGAGGAGCCAGGCAAGCGATCGGCGGAGGAGCAGCGAAGGAGGCCGCCGAGCGGGCCCGGAAGTAGGAGGAACGAGAGGGAGCGAGCGGCGGGGAAGCAGCGAAGGAGGCCGCGGCCGCTCGCAAAGGAGCACACGGCTGCTCACGGAGGGCCAGAACATTGGTAGGCGGTCAGAACCACTGAGAGGCCACGGCTCAGTGAGCGAGCGGGCCCGCCCACGGCAAGACTAAGCCGCACGGTTATCTTGAGGCCTAGGGGCCGCATCGAAGCCTGGAGGTGCCGTCGAGTGGCACAGCGAGTAGAGCGCCCGCTTTGATAGCCGTGCAGAGCCTGCTGACACAGGTTCGAATCCCGGCGGCGGGCCAAACTCAGCCTTTGAGAGTGCTCCGGCACCCACAAAACAACGGCGCTCCCCACGTGGCCGGGAACCAAGGACGATCAGCAGGCAGCAAATCGTCGGGCTGGGCACTCAAGCAATCAAGGTTGCGGGCCAACAGAGAAAGGGGAACGTCAAGAACAAGAATGGACCTTGCTGCATTTTTTAGCATGGCCAAACAGGCCGCAGCAAAACATGGGCCCAGATGGTTAGAGGTCTTGGCGGACCAACCGGAAGGGGAAGGCACAAGCCAGGGGCCTAGCTCCCCGGTGCTTTTCCCAGACAATGACGAAATACAGGAGCTGGGAGAAGAAGATCAAGTCGAGGAAGAAGAAGAGCCGGCAGGAAAGAGGAGGAGGATTCAAACACAGCGAGCCAAGGCGAGCAAGGAGCAGGAGACAAGGAAGCCCAAGACCGTGGGGGCAAAGAACAAGGGACGGGCAAAGGAGGTTGCAGCCAGTCCGGCACCTGCACCTGTGGCGCCACCAAGGGAAACAGGTCCACCCAGCATGCTTGTGACCGTACCGGTGGCTGCAAGGGAGGAAGGGCCAGCATCCCTGGAGGCGGTTAAAGGTATGCTAATACAATGTATGCAGGCTTGGGGTAGCGGGGGTGCGGGGCAGGTACTAAGCGGGAATGTGAATGCATTTAATCAAATGAGCGCCGGCACGGCAATGGGGCAGCAGCCAATGGGGGCTTGGGGACCAGAGGGCCTAGGGGCAAGGGGATTCCAGGCAGGGAATCAGAGTGTTAATGGGTGGCCAGGGGGGGCGGGCCGGGAGCCATGGGGGGCGAACCAGTGGTCCGGGGCCTGGATGAACTCCCCGTTTGCAAGTGGGGTGGCACAACAGGGGTACGGGCCGACGGCTATGCACAATGGGAATGCCTTAGGCCAGAATGGCCATGGGCAGGGGCTTCAGGGTGCACAAGCTACGGCGGGGAGCAGTCCTAGCTCCGTGGGGGGGCACGGCCTAGCTGCAGCACAAGTGGAAGGGCCAAGGACAGGGGTGGCACAAGCACCAGCTGGGTGGGGGCCATGCCCTATGGTGGCAGGAACACCGCAGGGGGGAGGGCCCGTGGCAGGAGCCAGTCAAGCACCAGCCTGGTGGGACCTAGGGGTGGCAGGGGCAGGCACAACCCCGGGGCCTAGCAGTAATGGAGGTCTGGAAGGGATGTGGGGGCCCATGAGGACACAGTATGGGAGGACAATGCCAGGGTTTGGTCCGGTAAGGGTGGCAGTGAACTCCTTGTCATGGCATATTCCATTGACGGTAAAAGAGAGGGTGTGGAGAAAAGAGTTTATTGATATTCTGGATTTTGTAGGGATGGAACCTCTGGGTAACAGGTTGAAAGAGCTATCAGAGAAGGAGAAAGAGAAGAGGGATAAGGAGCAACCAAAAACAGAGGCGTCCATTCACAATTGGCTGAAATCTTTTAAGGTGTACACATCAATTATGATTGAAAAGTATCCACAAGATGCGTCATCAATGTTGGCATATGAACAGTATATCCATGACCTGCATTTGAAGCATGGGGGGGATGGATGGTTGCAATATGACCGAGCGCTTCGTCTAAAAATGCAAGTGTGGCCAGCTTTGTCTTGGGACGAAATGGATGTGGGCGGTTTTTTAGACAAGATGATCCAGCCTGGGGCGGGGGGTGAGAAATCCCTGGGGGAGAAACCCCAAGTTTGGAAGGGTAGGGGTGGATACACCAAACGGGGGAGGGTGTCCTTTCGCGGGCACTCCTCCTGGAACAGTAGAACCAGCTACCAGGGGGAGCAAGCCGAATGCTGGAGGGTCAATTCTGAGGAAGGCTGCCCCTTTGGGAAGACATGCAGATTCAAACACCCCCGAGGGGGGAGGGCCAAGGAACACAACTCCTCAACCAGCGAGGGGAAGTGTAAGAACAGCCCCAAACCGAACGAGAAGGTTAAGAGGGATTGATGGGTTTAGCAGTAGGTCCAGGCCAATACTGCATTTGTGTAATAGTACCACTAAAGAGGGGCTGCCGACTCCGGTCAAACTACAAGCGATGACTCCTTGGTTGAATATGTATCATAACAGCAAAGATGCCAGACTTTTATGGGAAGGATTCAGGTGGGGCTTTAAGATACCATGTGCAGGAGTGAAGAAAGGAGTGGAGGCGGTAAACCTCAGGTCAGCATTAGCAATGGCGGAGGTGGTGGCAGCCAAAGTCGCCAAAGAAATCAGGTTGGGGAGAGTGGCAGGCCCTTTCCTTAAACCCCCGCTGAAGGACCTGGTAGTATCCCCGTTAGGGCTGGTGCCTAAAAAGGAGGAAGGACAGTACCGGCTGATTCACCACCTCTCTTTCCCCGAGGGAGACTCAGTCAATGATGGGATCGATGGGGGGCTGTGCAAAGTACAGTATTCCTCCTTTGAAGATGCAGTAGATGTAATAAGGAAGGCAGGGAAAGGAGCCGTCTTGGGGAAGGCAGATATTGAGTCTGCATTCCGGTTACTACCAATCCACAAAGACAGCCAACGTTTGTTTGGGTTCAAGGTTCAAGACAAGTACTATGTTGATAGATGTCTACTGATGGGTTGTGCCATCTCTTGTGCGTATTTTGAGGCATTTAGCAGCTTTCTAGAGTTCACGGTCAAGCACGAGTGCAAGGAAGAGGCAGTGGTACATTACCTGGATGATTTCCTGTTTGTGGGAAAGAAGGGGTCAGATGAGTGTAGGGCTCTCATGGGCACATTCCAGAGAGTGACAAAGGTGATGGGGGTCCCGTTAGCAGGGGACAAGACAGTGGGGCCAGTGACCTGTCTATCATTCCTGGGAATCAAAATTGATACTTTAAAGGGGGAGTGCAGGCTCCCTCCGGAGAAGGTGCTCAAACTAAAGGTAATTATCCATGGGCTAAAAGGGAAGAAGAAGGCTACTCTGAAGGAACTCCAGGTTTTGGCCGGCAACCTCAACTTTGCAGGGAAGGTTATCCCAGTAGGCAGAGTGTTTGCAAGGAAGATTGAACTGAAAACAGTGGGGTTACAACATGCTAATCAACACGTACGGTTGGGGTTGGAGGTTCAGGAAGACCTTGACATGTGGGACAAGTTTCTGGTTCATTTCAATGGGGTTCGAATATGGAGACGGGAGAGGGAAAAGGACGACAGGTTCAGGCTATTCACAGATTCATCCGGGGCTCTGGGATTCGGGGCAATCCTGGGCACCGAATGGTGCGGCATGGCCTGGCCAGAGGAATGGCACCGGGCAGGGGTCACCAAAGACATCACGCTGTTAGAACTCTTTCCCATTGTAGTTGCATTCAGATTATGGGGGGAACAAATGAAAGACAGCAGAGTCGTGCTATGGTCTGACAACTTGGCAGTAGTCCAGGTCATTAATCAGGGTACCGCTAGCAACTCCAGGGTACTACGGTTGTTAAGGGGGCTCTATAAATGCATGCTGCAACTCAACATTGAAGTGCAAGCTAGGCACATTCCAGGGGTACAGAACACAGCGGCTGATGCTCTCTCTCGTTTGCAGTTGGAAAAGTTTCGAAGGAATTGCCCAGGAGCAGACAAGACGATGGCCACATTCAAGACACAGTGGTGGGGCATGATTGGGGCAATCTGAGCGCACTGATCCAATCGGCACTCGCCCCGGGTACCACGAGCAGATACAAGGCATGCTGGGAACACTATTTGCAATTCAAGCAGGAAGTGTTGGCTGGCAGCGAAGGGGAACAACCAGTAAGGGCCTTCTTGGGGTGGGGTTGGCGCGGTGGGAAGTCCAGGTCATGGATGGCTTACCACCTGGCAGCCATCGCCCACCACTGCAAACTCGAGGGGGAAAGGGATCCCACCAAGGATCACTACATTGTCACGGCCATGAAGGGGTGGGCGAAACAAGGACCATATAAGGTTGATGATAGGAGGCCCATAGACGTGGCCAAACTCCAAAGGATCGTGGCACATTTGCAGGAGGTGTGCCGGGGAGGGTTCGAGGTGGCCCTTTTTAAAGCAGCATTCACACTGGCGTTTTTTGGGGCCTTCAGAATTAGTGAATTAGTACCCGAAAACAAAGAGGCGAAGGGGATTGGGTTTGTAAGGGTAAAGGATGTCCAGGTCACAGGGATGCAGCTGTCAGTATGGGTGAGATGGTCTAAAACAGATCAAGGAGGCAGAGGGTGCACGGTAACCCTCCAAGCCATCGCGGGCGACCCGATTTGCCCAGTCAGGGCGATGGCAGAGTTCCTAAAAGTGAGGCCCCCCTCAAGAGAAGAGACACCGCTGCTCATCCATCACGATGGGTTGGCGTTAAGCCGCTTTCAATTCAGACGGGTAATGGAAATGGCTCTGGAAGGGATTGGGAACACACTCATTCAGGATTGGAGCAGCCACTTCTGCCGCGGTAATGGGTATGGGCGAAGGGAGGATCAAACAGATTGGCAGATGGAAGTCAGGGTGTTTTAAGAGATATATCAGGCCTGAAAAAATTTAAATTAACGTGCCACCTTCTCTCCTTCCCAGCGGCAGCCCCGAGAGAGAAACGGACGATCTGGGTGATAGGGCACTCATTTGTGTCAAGGGCAGGGGCATGCTGGTCGGCTGAACACGAGGAAATGACGGACGGCAGGTTTCGAGTGGAGTGGCACGGGAAACCGGGCATGAGGTGGGCTCAGCTGCAGGGGCAGGTGCACAGGCTGCTGGCGAAGCAGCAGAGACCGGATCTGTTGATCATACACCTGGGGGGGAACGATTTGACGAGTTTAGGAAGAGGGGCTCTGATGCGGGCGATGATGGCCTCCTTATTACAGGAGCTGGCAGGTCAACTGGGGGACACGGAAATCATCTGGTCCGAGTTAATCCCGAGGCAGGTATGGCGGGGGGCGGACAAACATACAGCCGTTGAGAGGTCCAGAAGAAAGCTGAACGGCGCTATGGCCAGATTCTGTAAGGGCAGGGGCTTTGGCCAGATCAGGCACGGCCTAATCAATTTAAAATCTCCCGAGTATTTCCTGAGGGATGGGGTGCATTTGTCCCCACAGGGGTTGGATTTGTTTTTCTGGAACATTTGCTCGCATTTATCAGACTTGTAAGCAAGGAGGCAGGGGGGAGCCACAGCGGGCGGTAACCCACTGGTGGCTTGGCGGTGTTTGGGCAACCAAACACAAGAGACAGACACCGGAAGAGCCAGGAGAAAGCGGGAAGGGTCTTCGCCCTTTCCAGACCCAGCACCCCTTGGGAGCCTAACACGGCAGGGGCGTCTGGGGGGGAACAACAAGGGCTCGGCTTCCCCCAAAGAAACGGCACTCCCCCCGCCCAAGGTTATCTGCAGGGGCAGGCGAGGCTCAGGCAAAAGGGCTGGGAGAGTTGGGCCTATGAGGACTTTTGGAAAGCAAGGGGGAAGCAGGTTTTTCGGACACGGAGCAGTCGCCGCATCTTACAAAGTATCTCCACTAAAGTGTGCAGTGTGTTTTATGACCTGTGGAGAATAAATCTGCGGCCTTTTTATGCCAAAAAAACCAAGCAAGGCTCATGTAACACTTTTTTGGGGGGAAAAAAGGGGTGTGAGTATTGCTGAATAATGGGTCCAAAATGGACGGATGCACGGGTTATGAGGGGTGATACTATTCAGTTGGGGTATTTTTGGGTGATGTGTCATTTTATAATCCACAGGGATCAGCATTAGAAGGAACTGTGCCTCAGAGAGCCATTTGATCCGATTGATATTCCCTGTGGTTTATACATGCATATATCACACAACAGCTACCACAACTCATACACATGATGAGGTAACATGCACTTGGCAATGCGTCATGCTGCAACCTCCTCCCTTTACAAAATAAGAAGAATAAATATGGTGGAAATATACAATTTCCTAGGCAGGGTAGACAAAAGGGCCGCATGAAGTAACTTTCCCGCACCTTACACAGCGGCCGTGTCTGGCACAAAATGGCCGAACCCTTCACAGAATGTTAATCTTAATGGATCCAGACATGTATCAAAGAAGAGTGGACTGGCACCGGGGTCCCTTCTAATATGCATCTGAAGCGCTCTGGTAGAGCTAAGGCTCCCCCCTAGCCAGACCTAACAAGGAATCCCAACTGGCCAATGTTAAAAACCTACAGCAACACATCATTAGGACCACCTCCTGCAATTCTCAGAAAAGCCTCCAACAGTTTGGAAAATATGTAGCGCGTGCACCGACGAAAAACGGTGAAAGTTGAGTTCTTCCGGCGCGTAGGAGTCATGTGACAGACGTATGCAAAGGCCACAGATACAAGATGTCTGTTTTAAACTATCAACCCTAAAACAGCACATGAACCTAGATGCATGCAGGGGGCTTAACCAAACATTGTCCATGTGCAACACGGCGAGATTTGCTCCACGAATCTATGATGTAAGGACAAATTCATTCAAATTTCGTTTAAAAGGCAACTCGCTGTGAGTGCACCTATATGTACTTGGGAGATAGAGCGAAAGTAACAAGGGAGGAGGCAGCGGCCGAATCTTTCCTCACATATGCACGTATTCCATTCTTGTCCTCAACACGAGTACCCCATCACCCCTGACAGAGAGAAAATGCAACACTCCAGAGGAAAGAGGCAGTCTAGAGAGTACACGGTTCCCTGCGGTGTCTCGTGCCACCAGCAGCAGACAGCCGGGCCTCACACTTCCCTCGGGGATCAGCATCTGTCAGAGACGCCTTAAACGGAGGCAGCGGCCGAGAGATGCTTGTTGCCAGGGCAACCGCAGTCAGCCATTTCAGCGTGTACAGAGGATGCGGGGAAGAGCGCCAGGCCGCCCCTCCTGCTCGCCCACAGTCCTGGGATTAGCAGGCGCCTCGGGGAGCTGGACAAGGCCAGGGTCCCGTAAATCATGACTGGGCGCATGGTCCCACTTAAACTCAGGGCCGGGGCTGTTAAAATCCATATGCACGCGAGCAGAGCCCTTGAAATATGGCCGCAAGAAAACCCGATTTAGCTGGAAGCTGGCCAGCGTCTGGCCGCCCTAGGGGAAGGACGGCGGGCAGGCCACCTGCCAGCCTCTCTCAGAGTCTCACAAGACGTCGCCTATAGTGCAGGCCCAGCTCCCAGGTGGGCATGCCCGTGTTTTGGCCTAAGTGGACCCGTTTAGTTTATTTACAAGCCCTGGGGCATCTGGGCGCTTACTTAAGAACATGGTTGCAGGTTAGTTGGTTGTGGTGATAGGTTACAGTTGTACCACAGGCTTACATTATGAGGTACTTCAACGTGCAGCTGGTAATTTGCACCCGTGTTACTGAACACAATGTGCAACTCATTTTTTACTACAAACGCTCCCTTTGGCACTACTCACACAGCCTGTGGCAAGATGAGGGGCTTGCCATTTGCGACCCTGGCACACGTCATGCCCTAGAAAGACTGGCCCTTAGATGCACCCAAGACATTAGGCCTATTTCATTGCAAAGAGAAAGTGAGTGAAATCTGGCCATTTGCCACATGGGTGATTGGCATCCACCTATGAGCTTTGGCTGGTGCCCCCTGCTGTGTTTGTAGAGTGCAGTCATCATGTGTGCCCTGTAGGCATAGTGAGGGGCATTGGCCCCAGGCAGCCTGGGCAGGGGCTTTCCCTGCAAGGTGGCTCTTGCTGGAATCGTTTCTGTCACATGGCAATTCCTGCGGGGAAAACAGCCCCAGTGTGTTATGGAGTCGGGTAAGGCCGTGCCCCCTTATCACACAGGAGCTGATGAGTTCCATTAGTAGCTGGCACACGGCTGTCTTTCTTCTTCATGCGGATACGAGGCTGGAGCCTCATTACTCCATCTTCTCGGGTTGAGTGGGTAGTCGTGGGTTTGGATTCTTCATGGTCTGTATGGACTTGTCACAGTAGGGCTGGTTTCACAGGGTCTTCTCCCCTCTATCTTCTTCCTGCTGGTAGATTTTATCCATCAGCAGTGATATTGGATACCGAGGCTTGAGCCTCATTACTCCATCTTCTCGGGTTGAGTGTGTAGTTGTGGGTTAGGATTCTTCATGGTCTGTGTGGACTTGTCACAGTAGGGTTAGTTTCACAGGGTCTCCTCCCCTTTGTCTGCCTTCTTCTCGTTGATAGATTTTATCCATCAGCTGCGATTATTGGATACCGAGGCTTGAGCCTCATTACTCCATCTTCTCGGGTTGAGTGTGTAGTTGTGGGTTAGGATTCTTCATGGTCTGTGTGGACTTGTCACAGTAGGGTTAGTTTCACAGGGTCTCCTCCCCTTTGTCTGCCTTCTTCTCGTTGATAGAGTTTATCCATCAGCTGTGATTATTAGATACCGAGGCTTGAGCCTCATTACTCCATCTTCTCGGGTTGAGTGTGTAGTTGTGGGTTAGGATTATTCATGGTCTGTGTGGACTTGTCACAGTAGGGTTAGTCGTTTCACAGGGTCTCCTCCCCATTGTCTGCCTTGGATGAGGGTGTCATTCTTGTGGGAGATTATATCATCTTAACCTCAGTCTATGGGGTGGGGGATGGGGGGTCATTGATGCTAGAAATGCATTGGAGAAACAGGGCCTCCCTGTCCTTGTCCTGTACTCCCTTCCCTTATCATGTGTGTTCTGTGTTATTTTCTGCACAGGAGTCCAGTTGGGACCCCTGACAGTGCAGCTCTTCCTCTTTCTGCTTCTGGGTGCCATATCATATCATATCATGGTTTACAGAGACCCTTGGGATACCCTTATGGCACCCATGGGTGTGTTGCCCACAGAGCAGGGTATGGGCTGTTGGCAGCTTTATGCTGATATGACATGAGCTCTGAGTATCCTCCATTTCGGGATACCCTGACCCTGCCATAGGAATCAGAGCATTTGGCCCCTGGGGCATCTTGGTTTCTATTGCCTGCTATCTTGTTTTCCCAAAGTCCTTGGGTGCCTTTACTCTGTCCCTTACCCTGGCTTGCTGTTGGGTGGAAGAACCATATATGGTATTGTGAGGAAGTCCAGGCCAGACTGGCTGGAGCTTTCCCAGTGACTGTATGTTGTCGGTACACCCTTGGGGTGGGACCTGTGTGAATAGAGCATGCGACATAAATGCATTCTATGTTATGGGTGTCTGGTTTCTGTGTGTGTGACACACTGAATGAAACAGCCCTGCCTGAAACTGACATGAATGCAGTGTGGTGTGCTGAAAGGCTAGGTGCTTGCCCCAATCCATATTCCTTGTCATGGGTTTCTGGTTGGAGGTGAATGGCCTGAGAGCCTGTGAGCCTGTTTGGCTGCCTGCCTGCATGAATGCCCTTCTGTGTGATTGGCTGACTGAGCCTGGTTCGACCAGAGTGTATGAGGGACAGTTGTGTACATCTGGGGACCTCTCACTTACCAATTTGATCAGAAGCTGAAGTTGAAACTTGAAGCTGATCCTTGAAGCCCAGCTGGAGGAGAAGATTGCTGCTGCATTTCCTTCGATGTCAAGTCTGTCGAGGACTGATCCAAGAGAGGACCTGGCTAGGAGACCTCTCCTCGAGCTACGAGGGACCATCGTGCTAAAACTGCTGTTCTTCTTCGAGGCACCCTGGAAGCCCGTTCTGTAAGTCTGACATCCGGAGAAAGGATCAACAGAGAATCCTGAGGAGAGCGTCTGGACATCGAGGATCATCGAAGTTCATTAGCGTGACTGCTGGAAGCCAGTCGAATCATGTCACCCAGAAGCGGGGACACCTTGGCGCCATGCTGCTCGATGCCTGGAGCTGAGAAAGCTCCACCTTGCCTAAGAACATTTGAATGAGGGCTCCCTTGCCTTCACCGTCGACCACTTTGTCCCGCTGGAGAAAGACGTGGTTGCAGGCTACTGTGGAAAATCCGCCGGTGGGTTTCCTGCCACCAGAAGCCAACAAAGACGTCCCAAGGACACTGACGGAGTGAAGATCCGAGGTCCAGCCCGTGGTGGAGTCCCGATCGCCGACACTATCCCGAGGTACATGCTGCGGCTGCAGCACCGACAGGCCAGAGGACGGCGGCCGTGATCCCAAACAACTGACGCCCGCTGCCGGGCCTGCATCCCTCACCGCCAAAGGTCTTTCAAGTCCACAGGGTCTTTCTTGTGGCACCGAACACTTTGCATCGAGGTCAACTGCACGCCTCACCTACCCAGGACTTCCACCATCGAGTAAACGATCGTCGAAGAGCACCGCAAAAGTTGAACCTGCTGTATCAGCTCCAGTTGGAAGGGAGTACACGCTCGAAGGATCCCGTTGATGAACCGTCAAAGAAACTCTTCCACTTCAGGTACAGTGGGGTGGTGGAACTTTTTAACCAAGAAGCAAAGCTTATTGAGCATTTATGGATTGGGCTTGGTAATTCATTTATTACAGGTTGCGCAGGTGGAGGGATCCTCATTCAGAATTATGAATCTATATCCAAAGAAAGCATTCTGCCATTGCTTAACCTCAACCTGCCATCCTTCCTTATTATCTATGTTCATACACCTCACTAAATGATTTGTATGCTCTATTATAACTGCCAGCAGTTGACTAATTTCAAAGGAATCTAAAGTCTAAGGGGGTCATTACGACCTTGGAGGTAAACATGCCGCAATTTGCGGCATGGTTACCCCCTTATGGGGTACCGGGTTCCTTAAATGAGGAATTACCAGGCCATTCCAATCTTGGAGGACCCGGTAATTCCTCATTCGAGGAACCCGGACCCGGTACATCCCCATTCCCATTGGAGCCCCCATAGGGCTCAATGGGAATGGGGAGGGAGCTAACAACGGGCCCGTTAATAACGGGCCCGTTGTTAGCTCCCTGGTCTGCTAGCGGGACCCGCTAAGGGCACCTGGTTTTACCAGGTGCCCTTTGCGGTTCCCGCGAGCAAACTCGTAATGGGGCGGTAAGGGGTTAGACTTGTAATGGGGCGGTAAGGGGTTGACGGCTCCGGCACCATTACCGGCATCGTTAACCCCTTACCGCCCACCTCGGAATGAGGCCCTAAGTGTGGTACCACTACCACATAGAATTGTATAGATTTGTCATAACATATATGTTATATAAAGAACTGTGTTAGCACATAACATAGTGTGTGGAATTTCCTTTATGGGGTTTGGGGACTCACTTTACTTAAGAACCAGCCTGCATCACCTCCTCAGAGCTCAAGCCTTGGTTTCTCGTTCATAACTACCATATAGAGAACCTTGGCTGGGGTGCTTTGTGCCTATACTCTGCACTATAGAAGGCAGAAGTACAGCTACCCACCTACAGTCTTTAAAGCAGGTGCCCAACGGAGTGAGCAGCACCCCAGGCCATCCTACAACTCTAGCCAGGGTGCATTACAGCTTTTCACTCCAGGGAGGGATGAGGACCCCATGGGGTCACCCATGGAACGCCCCTGGGCAGGGGGACAGACGAACTACGTGCAATGCAGGTGCCCAGGGGAGGGGGTAGGTACCCTGGCCAACCTGGAGCTCTGGCTGGGGAGCGATAGAGCTTTTCCCCCCAGGCAGGGACTGGGACCCCACCGGAGCGACCAGGGTCTGCCACTGGGCAGGCTGACAGTCGACCCATGTGCGAGGCAGGCTCCCAAGGGAGGGGGCAGCACCCCTGGCTGTCCTGGAGCTCTGGCTAGGGAGTGATAGAGCTTTCCCCCAGGGAGGGATTGGGACCCCACTGGGGCGCACCGGGTCTGCCGCTGGGCAGGCAGGCAGACAGTCGACCAACATGCAAGGCAGGCTCCCAAGGGAGAGGGCAGCACCCCCAGCTGTCCTGTAGGTCAGCCAGGCAGCAATAGGGCTTATCCCTCCCTGGAGGGGGACCCCATTAGGTGTGGCCCTTGGCCAGCTTGGGGAGGTGTGGTTTCGCCACAGAGCCCGGGTTGGGCAGCGAGAACCACCAATACACACTGTCTACAGTAAGCCGGAGGAAGGCAATTACGCATTCTTGTAATATGATACTCTGGGTGACAGAGGGGGAGGTCTGGGCAAAAGTGTCCAGCCTCCTTATAGACCCAGCTGGAGAAAAATGTCAAATTGGAGACCATCCAGATTTCCAGAGTAGGCCGGCTTTCTGGTCCTTCCAATCATTCCTATGGCCAACTACCAGATGGTCGGGCATGGTGAGCAGCTATCTGGTAGTGCAATATATTCCAATGGGCCCAGGTAGAAAGAGCCACCATGCGCTCTAGCAAAGGAACAGCAGGCCCCCTTGGACTTCAGCTGGGCAGTAGGATGGTATGGCAGGTGTAATTAAAGACTCCCAAATCAACAGAACTGAATGGTCATGTGAAAAGGGCCTTCCTGTTGTTGGGAAGGGAGCAAACCCATCCCACCCGCCTAAACGCTTTAGGGTAAGGCGATTCCCATTGGAAGACCTATAATAGCCCTGGGGGCTGTCTTAAAGGTCCCCACACGATCATAACATTATACGCAATTTATATGTTTAAACTTAGTACACGCATATAAGCAGACGCCATTTTGCAGATATTAAGTAGCCATGGTCAAAGTGTAGGGCCTGCACGGCCATGCAATATTTAGTGCTCTTGACACAGACCGCAAGCCTGAAATGGAAATATGAGCAGGCCCAAGCGCTGATGAGAGAGGCCCACGCTGCTAACTTCCACATAAACTTTTCTTTGTTCTAACGTTGTTGCCAAAATGTTTGTTCTAAGAAAGAATGTGCACTGCAAGGCCATGAGACAGTACTGGGCGCCTTGGTGTATATGTTATCACAGACAGGCTGCAGGCCTCCGACCCTCACCAAGCCAACTATGATTTATAGCCCCTACAACTGCCCCAGTCCTGAGACCCCTGAATTCTAAGATACCAGTTAACCCCAGACCACCAACCATAAACCAATCAACCATAAAAGATCTATGAAAATGGTCGTCCCACCTTCATTTCATATTGACATGATTGTAATGTGAGGTACAGGGAGGGATACATTATAGTTCAAAAGCGAGGGTGGAATCCTTGGAAGCCAAGAGACACGATCGCGATGAGTGAAGTATGCGTGCGTTAGTGTGACCTCAAGACTCCCTCTGTGCCATGCCAGTCTTTGAGCATGCCTGGTGCACTGTATAATTATAGAATAGCACTATTTACAAATGAAGCTAATTGCTTCTTTGGTCTTGGTTCCCTGGAGACAATGAGCCCAGCAGACCCCACGTGATAGAAGACGAACAGACTGGGCTGGGACCAATGGCCTGGCATCCCCCATGGAGCAGACCGACCATGTATAGGGTTGCACCAACCAGCCACGCAGGTTTCCACTGTATGCAATTACATAATCTATAATTCTATGTCGCCTTTTAAGATTCTGCTTGTTCCCTTTTTTCGGCAGCATGTTCCATGGCAGCAGTGTTCTGTGCTGACGCACCTATTTTTGGAAATAAAACTGTTTATCCTTGCAAGAGGTTCTTGGGCCTTTTTTCCTAGTGGGTTGTATTTCTTCTGGTGTGAGTTTTTAGGGGCGTGCCTTCAATTGGTGACCCTGACGTGATCCCAGAGCCCCCGTGCCTGTGGAGGTGTCCAGGTCGCTTCTCTGGAGGCGCCGTGCCCACCTACAGCTACCAGTTCGGAAAAACACGTATTCATGAGTGGTTTTACTGGAGCCGTCTTTGGAGCGGGCGCGGCTGCCACTAGAGTGCAGGCTGGTGTTATTGGGGCACAGTGATGGAGGAGTTTGGGTCAACACGCGCACATGAGTATACACTTGCAAGTGATAACAAGTAGGGGACGGGTATATGGGAAGGTGTGAAGGGTGTGAACACGTGGAAAGTGAGATTGTTGGAGTGGCATGGATGTGGTTTGTTTTATTTGTTAGGATGAACTTTATAAGGAGAATATTTGGGAAAGTAAAACGGAATGGTAGGGAGCCTTTCTGAGTGAGGATAGAAGGTGGTATCACATGTATTGTGTAATGGAGGAAAAGGGAAACAAGTAGGAGCCCTGCATAATTAGTGGGCTCGAAAATAGAAGTTGTTCTTATTTTACCGTTTTATTTTAGCTTGTTTTGTTTGTGTTTTTATTGTGTAGGATGGAGGCCCGAGGAAGGGCATTGTTTAAATAGTAGTGTTCTTTGAGTCTGTCGAGTGTGAGAGTGGGTGGGGGTGAGGGGTTTTTGATCTTTTTTGATGGGTGGGGACGAAGGACTGACTTTTTTTACAAGCAGTGGCAGCGTGCGCAGTGCGCTAGCAAAGGTGTATGGGCAATAAGACGCAAGGACCGTTATAATGGGAGGGGAAACACCCATAGAATATATGTGTAAGGCCCTGCCACTATACCGAGACAAAACTGAGAAGTACCACAAGCAATGGGTGACAGAGACAAGAGAAGGGGGATGCTCCGCTCATGGCCAGAGCAGGGCTCCCATAGTAAGAATATTTTGGAATATATGTCCATATTTCTGACAGCCAGATATAAGGGGAAACAGTTGGAAAAGAGAAAAGAAATATTAGAATTGTGGAAAATGTTCTAAGACACAGAAGATTGTGAGGGAGAGGGAGCGCAACATGATAGTAGGGCCGACTATTCAGGAAAAGAGGGAGGGGCACCAGCAGAACATGGGGTAATATACCCATTGACAGCACACCCAGCAGTAGGTTACACCAACCTGAATTATGTATCCACTACAGCGACAGCTCCACCACCCCCCTATGCATCCCCTCCGGATGTCCCAGCGCATGCTGATGTCAATAAAAGAGACCTAGAAGTGCCACGGCAGCAGCAAGAACAGAATTGACTAGATTGCGGGCAGAACAGAGTGAAGAGACAACTAATAAACCAGCAGAACAAGGCTCAGATGGGTGGAAAGTAGTGGACTTTTTGTTCAGAACAGACAGCACAGCCATAAAATATGTGCATATAGAAAAGGAAGGAGAAGGGGGCGAGCAGGGAGGAAGACGGGTGGAGTACAATTGATGAATTTGAAGATGATCATGATGAGGATGCAGAGAAAGCGCCTGAACAAAGTCCCCGGGTGGACAGTTTGTGGGAGGGTAGGTTAAGGAACAGGTTTGGCCTGATGGCAGTGGCAAGGAAAAAGACAAGTGGAAAAAGGGTTGATGGGCATAGGGCAAAGATGCAGATGCCCTTATACATAAGAGGTCTGGCAGGCCGCACTATGTGCAATGGGCGCAGATGGACAAAAACAATTTGATAAAGGCGCTCCTGCCACTTACGGCGGGCGCAGGTAAGTGGATTTATGCATTCGAAAAGCAGACAGCCGAGATACCCCAGGCAGTTGTGACGTAAAATGTTTATTGGTAACAACTATTGGAGACCAGGCTGTGGTTGTGTAGGTAGAAGCAGGATACCCAGGAGTGACTTTGGGGAATGATGCACACGATGGAGCATCATTTAACAAAATCTGGGCACAAATATGAGACACGCTGTGATGAACCTTCCCTGACACGCTTGGCCTACAATCGATAATGCAATGTACTGTGGGCGATGATAAGGACCCCTCTCAGTTTACTTTTAAAGTTAAGGAGATGTGGAAAGCAGAGACAGGTAGTTTGTGGGACCAGTCATTATCCTTTTTCTACTTTCTCATTAAAAAGAGCCTACACAATGAAGTGCATAAGGTACTAGACAAAATCGTGGGCATCGAGGCAAAGGGGTGGGCCAAAATACAGAGCATAATAGAACACCATTGCAAGAGGATAAAGGAGCACAATAAGGAAATGGCTCCGAGGCAGCAAGTAGAGGAAGCAAAACTAGTACAAACAATTTAGCTAAAATCGCTGTGGAGGTGTGCAGACAGAGGTGGCAGGAAATGCCCAAGAGTTTGCAAACGCTAGAATAGCTGAAGTTTGGTCAGAAGGAGGGCAATGACAGTGGGGCGGGATCCACAGCACACCCGGCCCACAGTGGCAACAAAGAGGACAGCAGCGAGGAAGAGGTGGGTTTCAAGGAGCAAGGGGGGGCTTTGGGGCAATGGGACCCAGGGGGGGAATGGGGCCTTCACAATGTTGGAAATGTGGGAAATTGGGCATTTTTCAAGAGAGTGTAGGAGCAGACCAGGGATGGGGTATAACTACAGCCCATCACACCAGGGGCCCCCCTAAGGGGTGTTGGACAGAATGACTTCTATACCTACGAGATACACCAGGCCTACACACAGTTACCCCTGCAGATACCTGGTCCACCTGCACAGCAGCAAGCAGTACAGCAATGCACACCCACACACACATTTCAACAGGGAATTAGCACAACCCATTCAATGGAACACCAAATGGTATGGTTGCCCCTTTTCAAGACGCAGCCGTGGTGAAGGGAAACTCCTTTTCGTTTCTCAGGACAAATACATATCATGACTAGGACAGCCCACAGAAAAGTCTTGCGTGTCCAGTCCTGTCAATGACCCTCAACCCTGACGAGGAATCCTTGGTGGGGAGAGAGATAGGAAACAAGCAATTCATTTTTATGGTTGATTTGGGTGCTGCGAAATCATGCAGCAATGAGGGGGACTTCCCATTATCGGACAAAACACTTGACACACAGGGCTTTTCTGGGGCTATTTATATGGTTCTGTAAACACAATATCTGGATGTAAGGTGGAGGGAAGGTGGTGTGCACTCCATTATTGTATTCAGAACCTCTCCTGTCAACCTTCTGGGCAGGGATCTGCTCATCAATTTGAATATGACGATTTCATTCACAGATCAAGGCATTGTTTGTGCCACACCAGGAATGTGTGCCAATGAGAGCAATGGTGGTGATACATGCAATGGCAGGGGAGGTAGTGGTCGGGGCGATACTCGTAGACCCAGACATGTTTATCTATGGAATATCACTACTTGTGGAAGTGGTGTCATAGATTGCCAAGGGCTCTTGGAGAGTGCCAATAGATTTCATCTTTCGCCCAGTGGTGTCCCCGGGATTGGTGGCACGCACAATCCTGTCCCTAGACCTGTAAGGGCTGTTGGTATCAGCTAAGAGAGTAGTTGTACTAGGAACAGACAGGTACGGGTGCGAGTATCGTACAGTGCTTTGCATTGTCCCGACTGTACCTCTTAAAGAGGTAACAGATGCAAAAATAATTGAGAATAATGACAGTGATGGAGAAATAATTCTAGAGATTTGCATCCCCTGCAAGATCATGGTGCGGTACCGAAGAGTGCCCCCCTTCATTGAAGCAGACTTAGAATATGTGCCTGAGCAGTTGTGGACCACCATCCACATGATGTTGGGATTTTAAAGGAGGCAACCCCAGTACACATAACACTAAAGGCAGGGGCAGTGCTATCCCGGGTGAAACAGCAACAGTATTCACTATCAAGAGAAGCAGAGGAGGCAATTAGAGACACGATACAAGCCCTGCTCAATCAAGGCATGATAGTGCCATCCACATCACTGTGTAACACGATGATCTACCCTGTGAAAAAGGCAACAGGGGGCAAATGGAGAATGATCCAGGATGTACGCCCCTTAAACAATGTAGCACAGACAGAATTTCTGGTGGTCCCTGACCCTGCCACCATTCTATGCAGTATTCCCAAGGAGGCAACACACTTTACAGTAGTGGAGCTGAAAAGAGCCTATTTTTCAATACCTGTGCACCCCGATTCACAGCACCTTACAGCATTTACCCATGGCAGAAAGTGCTTCGGACACACTCATTTGCCCCAGAGGTACTGCGTGAGCCCAAGCATTTTCAACAAGATATTGCATGCTGATTTAGGAAACAGTCAAGTACCCAGCACGACCATCCAGTATGTGGACTATTTGCTTTTGTGTATTGACAGTGAGCAGCACTGCCGGAAGGACTCTATCACACTCCTACAACTACTGGCCCTGAAGGGGTACAAGGTTGATAAGGTCAAACTACAGTACTGCCAGCAGGAAGTGCGATATCTAGGTCAGTATCAGAAAATGGCAAAAGAATCATACCAGACAGCACAGCGTCTGTGCGCGCCACCCCTCTGCACAAAAAGTCAATCACATGATAAAAAATGTCATGGGCCGCAAGCCATTGCCTATTATAGTGGCACGCTAGACTCAGTGATGCAAGGACAGTTTGCGTGCGAGAAAGCACTTGCCGCGGCTACTTTTGCAATTGAGAAAAGTTCTACAGTCATGATAGGGTGTTGCATCACTTTGTACGTGGAGCATTCAGTGTTCGCAATTTTGAAGAGATCGAAATCTACCCTGACCACACAGATAGCTTCAGCATATGAGATTATCCTCTCAAGCCAAAACATCAATATTGTAAGATGCAAAACAGTGCACCCTGACACCTTAACAGAAGTGTGTACAGAAGAGGACTTAGCAATGCATGACTGTGGCCCTCATTACGACCCTGGCGGAAAGTGACTGACCGGACCGCCACAGCGTAAATAGCGTTTCCGCCATTGCACGATGGAGCAAAGTGCGGCCCATTCCGACCCATCGGGCACGAGCACCACGGCATGGCGGAAGTGCAAAGTCCGCGATGGCGGAAATGACCCCAAAACGGCCCACACCGCCGCCGTACGGCGCCCTAGGTGCAATACCGCCACCCATCTTAGCGGACACCGCAGTGAGCGCCAACCGGAAAGTGCGGTGACCGTAAATATACGGAAACGGAAGTAAAAACATGGGCCCGGAACGGGAAACATCCCGCCGTACACCTATAAAACCACAAAATCCACACAACCACTAAAAACACTACCCTGAGACACACCCCAACCCGTCATCCACCCTAGCAAAACCAAGAAAAATGGGAAAAGTAGCGAAGAAAGCGTGCGACCGCAAGCGGCAGGTCCACTTCTCCCGTGAGGAACTCACCGTGCTAACAGAGACCCTCCAGGAGAATGCCGCCGCCGTCTTCTCCACGCAAATGACCAGGACGGCACTTGCGAACAAGAAGGCCATATGGGCTCTGGTGGCACAGCGGGTAAGTGCGGTGGGGACCGCACCCCGCAACCCACAGCAATGCAGAAAGCGATGGGACGACCTGCGGATACGCGTCCGTAGCATACTTTCTGCCAACCGCAACATTGCCACAGCCACCGGGGGAGGATCGGAATCACCCATCAAGTTGACCCCGTGGGAAGAAATCTGTGCCTCCACCATTGGAATGGAGAGCATAGAGGGAGTCGGAGGGATGGAGAAAGGAGTGCAGACATCCGAAGAATCAGGTAGGTGGCCCAAATGAAACAAAGCTAAATCCACAATGTCCAATCATGTGAAGTACCATGTGTCCACATAGTGCAACAGAAACACATGTCCAGGAGAACGTCCACACACATTGGCCTGATAGCGCACTTTAAAACTCACAATAAATACATAAATAATTAAAAACACCAAAAACACCCACTACACGTGCAGCAGGCACACCCTAACTGCAGGCTGCCAAACAACTGCACCCTCACTCCACACACAAATGAAAGCACCTCCAAGGCCCCGACCCAAATCACCCTCAGGTACCACCCCAATGCATGTGATACAATGCCATTCCAATTCCCACAGACCCATTAATAACCCTCGCCCTCCTTTACTCCACCACAGGGTCCGAGCCAAACGACGAGCTTCAGGACACCCCTACCAGCACACCTGCAAAGAGGGCCAAGACCAACGGCCAAAGACCCTCCACCTCAGCTGCACGCATCAAGACACGGCAGCAGCACAAATCAGGTGGCAGCACAGAGGAGGGAACATCAACAGGCACCCCAGCAGCCAGCATGCCCACAACAGCAGCACCACAGGTCCCCCCAATGGATGCCACAGAAGGCACTGCCTCTGGTGGCAGCAGCACCATAGGTGACACCCCATTGATGGCAGCATGCTCCGACACAGAAGACGGGGATGTCGAAGTCAGATCCATCCATGACCTGTCCCAATCCCCCTGTCTGTCCCATCCCGTACAACATGAGGATACCACGCAGGGGCACCCACAAGACGACGACTGGCCATCCCCCACAAGCCCTGTGGCAAGGCAACATGAGGTCACCAGCCCCTCTGTGACACCACCGCAAATGGCCATGGCCCAGCAGAGGCAACAGTCCCTCGACCAGTTAATCGTGCAACAGCAGCAACTGGCCACGCTCCTCAAGGACCATGCCGATGAATGTGGGGGCACTAAGGCAGACATAGAAACATCAACTGAGACACTTAGGGCAGAAATGGAGAGAAGTACAGAGACACTAAGGGCACAAATGGAGAGTAGCACCGAGTGCCTGAGAGTCCAAATGGAGAGTAGGACCGAGAGCCTGAGAGTCCAAATGGAGAGTAGCACCGAGAGCCTGAGAGTCCAAATGGAGAGAAGCACCGAGAGCCTGAGGGGGGAACTGCATGCGACGTCCAAAGACGTATGTGCCGAACTTGCCGCAGTGCGCCGTGTGCTCACTGAGCTCTCACAAACCCTTAGGGACATGCATGGACGTGAGCAGGCAGAGACATCATCCGTTGCAAGTTCCGTCCAGGGCAGCCCCCAACGTAGATCTGGGAGGAACCTGCGCTCCACAGGCAGGGGTGCCCCTGATACCCGCAGAGGGGGCTTGCAATAGCGACTGCCCACTGACAATGAGCATCTTTGGACACTGGTGTTCGGGGGGGAGGTAGGAGGGTGGAGGGGGTGTGTTGGGCTCACTTGGGTGGCGGGTCGATAGGGTGTTCAACATGATATCACATATGCCATAAACAATGCACGATCAACCAATGAGATGTGTGGACAATGATCTTTGTGTACTAGGCCATCATAGGCGTACAGTCCATATTGTGCATGTACCAGACACACACAGTGCCACGAGTACCGTGTCCATGTATCAGCCACCAGGCGTGAGTGCTAGAAGCATGCATCAATGAGATGCTGACGAATGTCACGGCCCTCCTGTGCCTCGCAGACTCCTTGAGGTGCTGCCACATCCCCACCCTCATCATGACCATCTTCAGGTGCTTGCAGTTCTGCGTCAGGGGGCATGGGCACATTTCTACGTACGCACATGTTGTGGAGCATGACACATGCCATGACCATCTTTGCAACCTTCACATGGCGGTACAGGAGTGCCCCGCCAGACCTGCTGAGGCAGCGGAAACGAGTCTTCAGTAGGCCGAATGCCTGTTCAATGACTACACGGGTACGTGAGTGGGCATGGTTGTAGTCCTCCTCATGCTGGTCCCGTGGGTTCCGGACTGGTGTGAGGAGCCATCTCTTCAGTGGATATCCAGCATCACCTGTATGTGGACGATAAACGTATGATGTGGAATGCCATTGCTACGTACGCACACACCCCCCCCCTTCCTGCCAGGTCATTGCCGAATCACATACCCCACATCATCATGCATGAAATGAGACTCACCGAGTAGCCAGGATCTGTTCCCTGCGTGTCGCTCCATGTAGCGTGGTATTGTAGAGTTCCTCAAGACCATAGAATCATGGGTTGATCCAGGGAATCGGGCACAACAATGTGTAATGATCCTGTTGGAGTCACACACCATTTGTACATTCAGGGAATGAAATTGTTTTCGGTTGCGGTACTGGGCCTCCATGGCATGTGGGACGACCAATTCCACATGGGTGCAGTTGATGGCACCAAGGCAACCCGGCATGCCGGCAAGTGCATGGAATCCCACTTTTGTGTTGGTAATTTCCTGCTCCGAGCGTGGTAGAGAGATGTAGTCGTCTGCGTGCTGCAGGAGGGCATCGAGCACTTGCAATAGTGTCCGTGAGAACAGTGGCTGAGAAATGCCATGCAACTGTCCGACTGTGTGCTGGTAGGTGCCTGTGGCCAGGAAGTGTAGTACAGACACCACCTTCAGTAGGGGTGGGATGGCGGTTGGGCTATCTATCATGCTGACAAGGTCAGCCTGTGTCATGTCCACAATGGCGGCTATGGTGTCCCGGTCCAAACGGTAGAGGGTGTGGATCTGCTCATCAGTGAGGTTGAACAGATGTGCTCGGAGGCGTGGGATTGCGGGCTGCCTGCGTGGTGGTAGTGGCTGTGCTGGCGGCCCTTGCTGGCCCTGCCTTGGCCTCCTCCTCCTCCTGCGTCTCCTCCGTGCGGCCGGTTGTAGTTGGTGTTCGTCTTCTTCTTGGAGTTGGAGTACTTGCAGTGCTATCAGGTCCCCCAGGGCCAACATCGCAAGTCCTGCCGGTAGCATTTCGGAGTGGGTGTGGTTGTGGGAGGAGACTGGGTGTGCAATTTATGTGTTTTCAGGCTGTATGGCCTCCACCTGTGGTGATTCATTCCACCTGTGCAAGCTGCTCTCCCCTTTGGCCGAGCACGTCCCGCACACAACGCTGCAATTCGAGGAATGGCATCTTGCTATTGCAATCATGTATTTGTACCCGATGGCCGTGTAACATTGGTTGATATGTTCATTTGGCTATGGTCCCATTGTTTCACATACAATCTTTGCAGTCGCGAACAGACTTGTGAAGGGTCAGTGGAACGTAGTACTCGAGTAACGGTGGGCCCTCATGCATCACTGTACCGAGTTGCACCGACGGGCGGGGCGTCCCATTTGTGAGTGAAGGCAGTTGCCATTTTCACACACAGCCGCACTAGATGGATTAATTTGTGATTTCAAGCGGCCACAGATGCCTTTTCGACGTGATGTTGCAAATGAGGAATTCGAAGGGCGGCGCTTTCGGTTATCAGCTAGCGGCGAGGAGATGCCCACAGGTCTGACTGCAAATATAACGTTCTATTGTTCAATGTCCTTGAGACAGGGGCCATGGCGAGGATGCAATGATTGATATGAATAGTTTGGGATGCGCAATAGCGACGTGGGCGATGAGGCCGGACGTTCCCAAATACATGTTACTTCACAACACTGGAATTACGGCCTGGGGCACTGTGGATTTTGCAGGCTGCATAACGCACAGACTCAATGGATATTTCTAATGTTATGTGAGTAAATATTCAGGCGTTTTTATACCGGGATGAGGGAATGATGAATGGATGCATGGGCAGATGATTTGATACAGAGTTTGCCATGTACAGGGCTTCTTGGAATCTGTCCGCCTCCCCTGCGCTATGAGATGCAGGGCTGCCATAGTGGGACCATCGTCTATCTGGCCTTGTTGAGCCCTCCCTGTCTCGACGCGCCTTCAGACACTTGTGTCCATGCACGTTACCAATCCCATCAGATGGATTATGTTTTCACAGACGCATGCACAGGTACACTCGTTTGTGATGGTGTTTACACCTCGATATAGATAGTTATGAGTCGCAAGTGGTTTTGGGGTGGTGATGATCCTTTGGAGTGGGCTAGCATGCATATGGCTGTGGATTTAGTGTGATCATTGAAGTGAGTTGTTCGAATGTAGTTCTGATGGCCATTCTGTTCTTTTTCTTTTCTTTTGGTTGACAGGTATCTCCTCCCCTTTTGCCACTGCCATCTGTATGCCACTCCTGCAGATGGCTTTTACTCCCGACACCTGCTGCTTCGTGTTAATCAGTGGAGCAGCATTACGATCTTATGGGACGATCGCCAATGGGCCACATGCCCTTACGCAGTACTAGTGGCTCGGAGCAACATTTCGGCCTTTCAGCTGGACTAGTGCCTCCCCATTGGGACGGCCCTGCGGTTCTGTGCGCTTCCATGTTGCCTTTTCGTACGTGAATGTGGCTCTGTGTACCATGATGGAACAGGGCGTCACACAAGTAGTAGCTGGTCATTTCTTGCGGATGCAGCCCACAATGGTGAAATGTGTTTTGGAGTTCATGGCCTAATGGCTGTATGGGCTTGGTGATTTTGTTGTGCATTAAATTTCTATTCTGATATGGGCCGTGTAGCGTTCTTCTTTGCAAGTGATGTGGCATATTCCTATTTGGGGACCGATGTATTGTGAGGAGATCTGCATTGGGTTCCAGCTTCGGAGTTTAGTTGCGTGGTACTGTGCTGGGCGCGTTTGCCTACGAAGCCCAGTGAGGTCAGGGATGAGGGCTGCCAATATGACTGTTTGAATGATGTCATGCTCAGGGGCGGGGGATTAGGTTTTGTGTAACAGATGCCGGTCAGCCAGGTGGACTGGTGGAATGATGTGATTTTCGGAATATTGCTGGTCACAGGTGCCTGTGTTTGCGTGCGTTTCTTGGTGGGGGACTGTGGTCATGTCCATTGGAATGGCTTCTGTATTCGTGCCATCTGTGCCCTGCAGCTCCCATTGGCCCCTCTTGTGATTCTTTTGTTCGTTGGCATGCATGGGTGACTTGTACATTTCACTGGTTGCATTGTGACTTCATTGCACCTACGGGGAGTTGTACTTTGTGGGCAGGGAGCGGTGTACAGGCACTCAGTGGGGCCGTTTACGGTTGATTCGCGATGCCGTACTTCTCACCATGGCGGAATGGTACTTTCCGCCGTGCTTGATGGCGTTAGGTACATGTCCGCTAGGGTCGGAATTCGCGTACCCTTGCGCCATGGTGGTATTTACGGTTTGGCATGGTGCACGCGCGCGTACTTGGTGCAGTTAGCGTTGGCGTTCACTACGGTGTCGCTAATGGCATCGTACTTTGCGGTGACGGGTCATAGTCGCACCGAGCGCTATTCGATGGCGGTATTGCATTTCCGCCATCGTTTTTCGATTTCCGCCAGGGTCGTAATGAGGGCCTGTGTCATGTATGAAGGGGAGGAAGATGCCATTCCCAAGACAGCCCATTGAAAGAAGAGGAGGTTATTTTTGTTGACCGTTCAGCACCAATTGACCAAGAGACAGGCCAAAGACATACGGGCGCCAAAGAGGGAGGTGAACATGGGACACTGTTTATGGAAAGACTGCTGATGCATTACTCGGCTCAAGCAGCAGCGCTCATAGCACTAATTGAAGATCTAACAAGTGAAGATTGCATTGTGTTTCAAGGATGCCAGCGACCCTCAGAGGGGAACGGCAGAGTTGGGGAGGTGAGGTCAAGCCTGTGGTACTAACCTTGACTCGAAAATCGGAAAGCGCCATACAAGAATGAAGCGCACCCAGCCAGTGAGTTGGCAAGCGACCTGAGAGACCAGTAGGCGTTAAACTAAATGAAGTTGCAACATCATATCACAAGTGAAGGCTGCAAGCGTGTGGATGAAACACGATGAAAGGCAGACCCGTGAATGAACTTTAAAGTGATACAGCTGCAAGACAAGTGATACAGAGTGGTCCAGTGAAAGGAAGTAGCCCATTCAAAAGTCTCAGTGAAAGGTGCTAAAGGGCGAACAAACAGCAAGGGTGAAAGTAAATAGTGAATGTTGAATCAAAGTGGTGCTGCGGTGGTCTATAAAGAAAGCCACGCACATTCAAAAGACTTCGACATCCGAAAGTGGTCTGAGAGCGACTGAGGGACACCCGATATATATTAAACTTGAGAAAGGGAGCCCCCTTGCAACTTTGTGTGAAGTGTATCATGAGAGGTATGAGCCCGGCAGAAGGGGACCTACGAGAACTGTGTGATGAAAGGTCAGAGCCCAGCAGAGGGGGAACGTTTTGTTTGAAACATTATTTTGAAAGCCATATAAAGGAACTTTAACAATGGAAGGCCAGGCAGGCCTCGATCCACGTTGTGAACTGTGTAAGAAGCGGAGCCAGAGTGTGTCATCCTGCCTACAAGGATCACCTTACCTCGCGAGGCCTAACGTGTGGAGGAGAGCTGGTTTAGGTACATTATCATTTGAACACTGACTTTTCCTTTGCGTACATTTTCTCCTTTTTACACTTTTTGTACAAGAGGTAGGGCAGGCATTAGGTTTTTATCAGTATAGGCCATTTTGAGTTTACAGACTCCACTAGGACTGTTTTGTTTACCGTTTGATGGCCGAGACTACTCCCGTCTCAGTTATAGGGCAGAATAGGAATTTCTCCAAGCCCAACATTATCAATAAAGGTTTTACACATTTTATCCATTGTGTCAGTGTCAATACTTGTGATACCTGGCCTTCCCTACACTACCTTGATCATCTGCATTCCACAGAGCAATGAAGGCTGATGGTAGCATGAACATACACACGCTCTCTCTCTTGGTCTCTGTTCCTCGCGTTGCATAACGGAGCATTTAGTTTACTTGCTGGAGAAAGACACACTTTGCTGAAAGGTGTTAAGCAATCATGGACATTTTATGTCCTTTAGTATAGGAGCAGGGAATACCCTCTGAGATTAGTGAATTTCGCAATGTGGCTTATTATATGTAAATTCAATTATCGAACTAGGGAAATCACTCGTTTTCATATGCTTAGGAAACATCCATTATAACATATAAACCCCAAAGCTAAATCCTTTTCCTTTGCTGCACTTAATTAATTCTTATGTTTATGTTAATGTTTATTGAGTTTATATAGCGCTTTAATCCAAAGCGCTTTACAGTATAACAACAAGGTACAATAAAGAAAGAAGCATATTTACAAACATGAGACAAACCAATGATACAGTATGTAGAACAATTTACTTAAAAGGAGGGGAAGAGGGGGGGAAGAGGAGGAAGGTGAGGAGGGTTTCAGTGTCTGATTTGAGGTCAGCGGGAGGAGTGGGAAGGGGAAGGAGGGAGGGGAAGGGAACCCTGGTGACCTCTGACGCCCCCTGGTGGCAATTCTTCTCCTATTGCTAACATTCATTGTGTGTCAGGCATGTGTGGTTTGGCGAATGTGGATTTAAAACGGCTCCAACTGAAACTACTTGTACCAAAAAAAGGATTACGCTTTAACATTACGTTTTTTCATTTGACATTCTTAAACTATACAAGTCAATGCTTTTTTGTTAACTCGCGAATACTCCGGCGGACGTTTCCGGCTGCAGCCAGGGAGCATTTTGGTACGGTCCTCCGCACCTATTTAATCGCATCCAGGAATCTAAGAAGGCTCCAAAATTGGTCTTTCATGGCAATTGCTCGCTGACCACCTCGAGTGAAAGTGTTAAAATGCACAATATTTCGAGCAATGACTTGCTGCTCAGTCGCAGGTCATCGCTTTGAAAACCAGCCTGAGGCCTGCAATTTATTAACTCAAATATTTTGGAACCACGGGACATAGGCCTTGTGCCCCTCGTCACGATCAGGCATACAAGTTTGTTTTGGTAACGCTTTATGCCATTAATGGGAGAAAAGTCACTCACAGCAGGCGTGAGCCCATGTAATTGTGAAACCCAACACAAACTAATCAAAATAAGTTGCATATTCCTCAAATCGCTATAGCTTGTTTACCATCTGCCTGGTGTATTATGAAGGTCTGGCGTTACAGAGTCACCACTGACAATGTAATCCTAAAGTGACAGCGTTCGGTGGGCGCTAATGATGTGAGGGTCATGAGCTCCATGCCGTAATTGACACAACCAGTCATAAATGCCTATTAATGGCATATCGTTATATAGCACCTAATTAAGGTACGTTATTAGAGCTACGTTTAAATATGCTGTTGTGTTTCGCGCTCCTTAGTATAGTAGGCAGGCCTGGCCTTAGGTGGGGGAGAGCCGGGCCACCGACCGGGGCACCTTGTCCCCCAAGGTGCCATTAGCCCCTGCCACGCCAGCTCGGGGGAGTCTTTGAAGGGCTCCCCCGAGCTGGCATAGCGGGAGAAGGCGCGCGCTTTCAATAACAATAGGGTGCTCAGCATCCCATTGTCACCAAATGCGCCCCTCCGCCGCGGGCGCCTTCAACAACAAAAGGCGCCATTAGCCCCCCACCACGCCTCGAGTCTTTCAGGGGCTCCCCCGAGCTGGCATAGTGGCAGAGTGAGTGGCAGGCTACTCATTGATTAAAAACAAAAAACAAATTACACTTCCTGGCCCCGCCCCCTGTTGACCAGGGGCCTGTGGGGTAAGGGGGGGGCGCCAATTCGCCCAGGGCGCTGCGGCCCCTAAGGCCGGCCCTGATAGTACGTGTTGTATCGCTGCCTGCAGGCCTTCCTGCGTTCTAGCCCGTGGTGGATGGGGGCTGGAACAGGTGTGTAAGAGGCGCGTGCTGCACGGCATGGAAAACACAGCCACTCGGCTTGTAGCTTACCGGTGACGGGCTCCCCCGTTTTCGGAGTTAACACACAGCATTTACTGCACATCACCCCATTAGCGCAGTGAGATGTACATAAGAGTAGGCTCCGGTAATGGAGACGAATACAACGTTAAGTGCATGTAGCCAGTAAGGGTTAACCATAAAGCTAGCTATATTTACACAAATAAAACTAGTTTTACCCAATGACTTCAACTTGGCTATAGCATTTTAGAGCTCCTGTGTTAGGGGACACCCTGCCGATCTAGGTTTTGATGTCGTGGTTGGGGCTTCTTAATATAGTACTAATCTGTAATAGAGCTGAATACATTGAGTCCATGCTGACAATAAAGGTTAACGTGACAATGCATAAAAACACGGTATCCCTCATTCATCAGGAACTGTCTCCATTGCATCACCTTAGAAGGTGTATTCATTACTCATATGTTGAGGTGTGACTGGTATAGGCATAACTCATGGATTGTATACACTATAACAAACAAAAGGCTGCTGGTGTCCCCATTCATTAAAGAGATGTCCCTGTTAGAGAGGTAGCTTGCTGATATAGCCCTGGTGCACCCCATCAGGGGAGCAGCCCATGTTCTGACCAGAATGATAACATGGTAACCAACTTTCTCTTATTTTCTTATATATTTATTTTATTTAATGTGTTTTAGCTCAAAATAGAACTTTTCACATATAACCATATCACAATGAATACCATATATACAAAAGATAAAACAGGTTAACATAACATTTAATTTATAACCAAAATAATCATCTTGAACACCGATTAAATCTTAGACATCAGATGTATCTATTCTAACTCCGAGTTCAAGCGTTTCTTCACTATGGTCCAAACTCGAAATAAAGCAATCGTACCACACGAGCATTTAGACAGTCAAATCAGAAATGTTACATATAAAAACCTTCGCAAGTTCTATGCATCTTGCCATCACCTGTCTGGGGGTCTCTAACACGTGAGACAGTTTGCAAATCCTGCAGAATCTATTTTTAACCAGTAAGCCTTGTCTAGGACACTTGATTCAGTTGCTTAGTACGCAGTTTTATGATATGATATGATATGGCATTTATAACGCGCCTATGCACAAGTGTTTCAAGGCGCGGCGAGGCAAGGGAGGGGGAACAGAGGGGAGACAGACAACGATCCTACTAGGCCAGGTGTCATTCAGATTGCGCAAGCGCAGGGTAGAGGGGAAGAGGAAAAGTGCAGAGTCGCAGGGGGTGGGGTCAGTGCAGTACATGGGATAATAGAATAAATAAAAACAATAAGAGAAGTAGGGCCAGCTGGTGGCAAGTGCAAGAGTAAGTGCAGATATGGGGGGGGGGACTGTAGGGATACAAAAACAGTCCCCAAGTGCAGGGGTTGCCAGGGAGGCAGTGCAGGTGTGCAACTGGCGGGGAGGGTACCCAGGCCCGAGATCAGAGGATAGCCAGGTAACCAGTACAGTTCAGCTAGGAATTCAGCAGCGGAGAGGAGGAGAGAAAGCAGATGCAAATAGGAAGGTTTTGAGGTGCTTCCGGAACCAGAGATGGTTCTACACAAATTTCAGGGAGGCAGGGAGGCTGTTCCAGAGGGAGGCCCCAGTCGAAGAAAGAGATCTACCACCAATTTATTGCTTGGAGAAGCGACTGACCCTGAGGGAGTTGGAGGCGGATGAGCAAAGAGCTTGAGAAGGAAGATATTTAGTAAGAGAGAGTTGAAGGTATTGAGGCCCCATGTCCCAGAAGACCTTGTAGACAATGCATAGGGTTTTGAACTTAACCCTCGCAGCCACTGGGAGCCAGTGAAGAGATTTCAGTCCTGGAGAGATACGATCTCTGGGCTTGAGGCCAAGGACAAGTCTCGCAGTCCTGTTCTGGATGAGTTGCAGAGGGCAGAGAGTAGAGGCAGGAAGATTTAGAAAGAGGCTGTCGCAATAGTTACCTTCTAACCTCAATATTAACCTTCTAACCTCAAGATCAGGGCACTCCATTAAGTACTTTTGCGGGGACCGAAATGTGTATAATAACCGCCCACCATATGATATGAGGAACATTTCTCTAGATGTAGGAAATGTAAGTTCCAATCCCACAGCAACATTTTATTATCGAAGGAACGTTTGAGTACATAGTAGCCCTCCATTTCTACACTATTACAAGTAACCAACGACCAGTTGATCGCTTTAAAGAGGGATCTGTTTGCCAAAGCAACGTTTCCCCCCCCTTATTATGGGCTTCTTCTTCGTTTCAGGTATGACTCACCTCTACGCTTCACTGCCATAGTTTTCAATCACGTTAAGCCAAGTTCCAACCTATATATTTCCATAGGAACCACCCAAGGAAGAGTCAACATTCGTTTCCAAAAGCGGACGTCAAGAACATGGAGCCAGTCATAGTCGGGCAGTACAAGCGCCTCCAGACCGTATAGACTGGCCGGCTGAAGCATTGAACATAAAGCTCTCTAATACCGGGGGGGCGTGGCCAAGCAGCCATGGAGTAGGCTGCGATTCGTTGGAGCTCCGTGATCAGACTTATTGATTCGAAGCAAAACGCATGTGTTGATGGCTGATTTCAGCGGAAAAAAGATATTGCATCTGGGTGAATACTTCAGGCAGCAGATGAGCGTATCGGCGGGAGAAAGTGGACACAGCAGATGGAATTAGGCCACTTTGTGTCCTGATCCGGGAGCGGCGCAATTGATACTAAGATGGCAGCATGCCAACACAAAGGGACCCCCAGCGGCACTTGAAATCGGGTGCCAGGCGGGCAGTGAATGTGCTGCAGGCGTGCAGCTGCGGATGGAACAGTGAGTGGCCGACTACAGGAGAGAAGCCCACGAATAGCCAGAGAGGATGTACACAGCGTTGGGCCACCGGGCCATGAGATAGGCGGCACGTCCTTGGCGCTCCCACTAGACCAGGACGATGTATACACGAAACGGAAAAGAAGAATGACAGCGTTCCCACAATAGGTTGGAAGCGTCGAGCACGCAGGGATTACATCCCGAAGCCACACCGAAGAGTGGATGAGCAAAATACGGACACAATAAGTGGCGCCGAGACCTGTACCGCCCAAAACAAAATGGCGATCGATCCTGAACAAAGGATTACACTGGTGGACCGTGAAGCGGCCTCGTAAGGGTTGGGACGCAGTAAATGAGTATATGCATCTTGTATGTACCATCGGCCTTTGATAGGTGCAGAGACCAGGAAGAAGCATTGAAGACGCAGAAGACAGCACCCTGCTGATAACGGGCACGGACAGTGAAAGGTAATTGTGACGCGGAAAGTTACAATCCACCCAAATAACAACTTCATGGGTAACAATAGGTGTAGGTTGATATACAGAGACCCCAACAACTAAGCGACACCGGGCCGGAGCCAGACACGAGGGCAAGGTTGCATCATGTCGGTGAAAAGTCTGAGAACCAAGACCAAACAACCCACAATGGAGGTCTTCGCGAAAGCGCAGAGGACCCCCACAACATTGGAGCGGAGCGCGTCCACGACTACTGCTGAAGAAGCTCCAGAAGGAGATAAGCACCAAATCCTGGAGGCTATATCGGAGCTGAGCACCAAGTGGGGCGCGAAAATGGCAGACTTACGGACAGCCCTGGAGGGCAAAATAGATGCGGTCGGGACTGAACTTACCCTGTTACGGCAAGATGTCAGGGGGCTGGCAGAGAGAACAAGTGGGCTGGAGAGTGCCGTAAAGACCAATACTGATGTCAGCACAAATAATGCAAAGGAAGTTCATGTGCTCAAACAGCAGGTTGCTAACCTCGAAAATCGGGTGGAAGAAGCGGAGGGAAGAGCGAGGAGAAATAACATACGGGTGGTCGGCCTGCCGGAGAGGGAGGAAGGCCAAGACCCTACAAACTACATGGAAAACATGATCCTACAAGAACTAGGAGCAGATAAGCTTTCGCAGGGATTCACGGTGGAGCGGGCGCACCGAGCCTTGATGAGGAAACCACGGCCTGGGGCTCCGCCGAGACCTATCATCGCGAGGATCTTGAACTATGGAGATAGGGAGAAGATCCTGGAATATTTCCGTAAATGTGGGACAATACAGAAAGCATCCGCCAACATTACAGCATACCCGGATTATACGATGCTGGTGCAGAGACTGAGATACAGCTACGTGGGCGTCAAGAGGAGGCTGCGAGCATCAGGCATCAAGTACATGCTCCTGTACCCGGCAAAGTTGAAGGTGCTACTTAAGAGCAGAGCGCTCTTTTTTGACACTCCCGAGGAGGTGGTAACGTGGCTGGATCTGCAAGGCTGCCCGGAACAAGAAGTGGACCGTGACCGGCAGGAACAGGACGGCTGAAAAACTGGTGCCACGGACATTGGGGGTAGCGAGACTGGTTGAACACTGGATAGCATTCGGGCCTTGTGCCCGTCATGGACTGGAATATAGTAGGTAAATTGTAATTGGAAGCTGCATAGGGTTAACACAATGCATAATAAATTTGGAAATAGGAGCAATAGGATGGAAGCAACCCACCCCCGAAATACTAATAGTTAAGTGGCCATTAGGGCGACTTTACCCTACTGAGCCCTGAGCATAAGTTTGTGCTGGACGGGGCTAGATGTGGGGGTGCCTGAGATCCAGGGATGGAGCTGGGCAACAGTTGGAGGGGGCGTTGTTGGGGAAGGGTTGGGTGGGGGGAGGGAAGGGAGGTGGGAAGTTTGGGGTGTACATAGTTTTGGGGAGTTTAAGTTTAAACATGAGCCTACATGGAAGAGCTGAAGGGTTGTATCTGCATAGCATGACCGGGAGGGTTTGGTTGGAAATGAGGGAGGAAGATATCAGAGAGCTAAGGGAGATCTCAGGATAGTGACGTGGAATGTCAGGGGACTTAACAGTTATATGAAGAGGAATAAGGCCATGCTGTATTTGAAAAGGCAAAAGATAGATGTTGCATTGATACAGGAGACGCATTTGACGCGGGAGAAGCTGGAGCTAGTTGGGAAAAAATGGAAAGGGATTGTGGTGGGTTCGTCGTACTCTGCTTACGCTAGGGGAGTGCTTGTCTGGGTGGCGCCTCATGTCCCGTTTTAGCTACTACAGGAATTGGCGGAAACTGACGGGAGGATGGTTATATTGAGAGGGCTGTTGGAGAATAAAGAGGTATGCATCGTGAATACGTACGCCCCCAACCATAACACAGCGGCATACTTCAGGACTCTGTGCACCAACCTTGGTATGTGTGTGGGAAGCGCGGTTATTTGGGGCGGGGATTTCAATTGTGTAATGAACCCCAAGGTGGATAGATCTGATAGCAGGATTGACAGGCCCACCCCAGCATTGCAGGTGTTACTAGATGATTTCCGCTTGGTAGATGCATGGAGAACAAAACATCCCAATGACAGGCAATATTCGCATTATTCTGCCCTGCAGCAGCTACACACGAGATTGGACTATGTTTTTGCCACGCCGGATGTAATTGCAGAGAGCATTCAAATAGAATACAAGGCGAGTGTCCTCTCAGATCACTCGCCCCTGGTCCTCGGGTGGCAATACTGCCCCTGAGGGCGCGGATTCCGACATGGCGCCTCCGAGCGGAGGCACTCAAAGATCCGGTCTTTCGTGAGGACGTAAGAGATGAGATCATCAACTATTTTGAAACGAATACTGGTAGTGTTGACTCAGCGGGTACACTATGGGAAGCTTTTAAGGTGGTGATGCGGGGGGCAGCCATAGCTAAGTCAAAGGGCCTGCAAGGTGGGGTTCTGGCTGACCTACAAAGAGTTGAAGATGAACTAGAAAGAACATTAGAAAGTGGCAGTGTGGACACTGAGCTAGTATTTAAACTACAACAGCAATGTGAGGAACACTGGGAAAGGCTCTGTAACCTCAATTATAAAAAGTATGTAGAAAGACAGCACGTGGAAGGAGATAAAACGGGTAGGCTTTTAGCATGGCTATACAAGAGTGAGACCCCTAGACCCCCGATTAGGACAATAACTAGAGAAGATGGCGATGTAGTAGACACTCAAGAAGGAGTCAACAAGGAATTTGCTGATTGTTATAGGGTGCTATACGGGGACAAGGAGGGGAGTAGTCAAGAGGAGATAACCGAAACACTAGAAGATATAGGACTGTCCAAGATAAGTGATGAGGATAGAGAAGAGCTTGATGCACCAATTACCCTGGAGGAGTTGGAGGGGGTTGTGAGGCAGTTGCCCACCAGTAAGACCCAGGAGCAGACGGGTTCCCTAGCGAATTTTATAAAGTATATAGAGAAGAAGTGCTCCCCCCAATGCTAGACATGCTTAAAGCGTTTGAGATGGGAAGGTTGCCGGAGTCACTCAGAGAAGCGATCATAATACCGCTCCCTAAATCCAACAAACCGGGGTATAGCTGTAGCTCCTACAGGACTTTGTCGATGCTGAACCAGGACAGCAAGATACTGACGGCTGTCCTGGAAAACAGATTGCAGAGAGTAATTAGTAAATTAATCCACCTGGATCAAACGGGCTATGTCCCGAATAGGAATATGACCCATAATCATAGGAGACTCCACCGTGTCATCGAATGGGCGGATAGAAATGAAGGCGAAATGGTGATTGTATCCCTAGATGCAGTAAAAGCTTTTGACTCCGTTAAGTGGCCATGGCTGCTGGCGGCCCTGGGAGTTTACGGAGTAGGGCCGGGTTATATCAGGTGGGCGAAAATGCTATACAGTGAGCCGTTAGCCAGAGTTCGAACGGGATCAGTGATATCCGAGAGATGGCAGCTTAGTAGAGGTACCAGGCAGGGGTGCCCCTGGTCCCCGATGCTTTACATCCTAGCCTTGGAGCCCCTAGCGATATACCTCAGGCAACAATACGATACGATAGGTATTGAGGTTGGGGAGGAGCGGCATCTAATATCCTTATATGCGGATGATTTATTACTATACTTAAAATACCCGGAAGAGAATCTTCAATATATCCTTGAAGTGATGGAGAAATACGCGGGGTTGTCCGGCATAGTGGTAAATCCTCAAAAATCTAGTATATTCCCGCTAGGTAGCTATAAGGGGACCCCGGAGGAAAGGTTGCCGGTGTTACAGATATCATGGGTGATTGGTTCTTTCCGTTACCTTGGCATAGATGTGTATCACACCGCAGAAGAGGAACATAAGCACAACACCGAGGTAGCTGTTGAGAAAATCCGGAAATGCATGAAGTTTTGGGAGAAGTTGCCCCTAGCTATGATGGGACGGGGGGCAATGCTTAAGATGGTGGTCCTACCTAGGCTTTTACATTATTTTAGTAATATCCCACATATGATACCCAAGAAGTTCTTCGCTAAACTGAATAGTGTGTGCAGGGACTTCCTATGGCACGGTACCCGGAATAGAGTAGCGCTATGGAAGTTGCAGAACTTCTACGAAAAGGGGGATATTAAGCTGCCCAATTTTGAGGTCTACTATATAGCAAGTCAATTACAATATGTGGCCAGTTGGCTCTCCGACGAAGTGACCCCTGAACATAGGTTGTTTGGGCGGTTTTGTACCCCATTTTACTTGAGGGAAATGATATGGTTGCCTGAGACAGATATGAAGGAGCGCCCTAGGATGATGATGTTGGGGTGGAAAATGTGGCGTCGAGCGTGTCGGATGATGGAGGACCCATTCCCGTGCTCCCCGCAAGTACCGCTGGTCGCTTTAGCAGGAGGGGACAAGCAGCTGAGGGTGATTATCAGAACCTACTGGGAATCGGTGGGGCTGGTAACGTTAGGGGACATCTGGCAGGAGGGGACCATTAGAGATTTCAAAGAACTTGGGGAGGAGGTGGGATTACATACTGGCCAATATGTTACATACCATAAGATGGTTCAGAAAATTCGGAAAACGTGGCCTGAAATAGTGTTGGCAGAGGAACCAGATGCTACTGTGGGGGCAATATATGACATATCGGAAGGGGGCATGAGATTTCTAGATTGTATGAGATGGTAATGACCAAGGTGGGGAAGGAATTGACACATTTGAGACTTGATTGGGAGGAGGAGGTGGGGGCCCCAATGGGAGATGGGATGTGGGAACACACCCTGGGATATCACAAAAAAGTGTCACGAAATGCCAGACTTAAACAAATACAGCTGTACATAACGCATAGAGCATACATGACCCCTCTGAGGATATCAAAGTTCCGAAACGCTGAGCGACAGGCGTGCCCTAAGTGCGACATGGAAAACGCTGACATGACACACATGTTTTGGTCATGCCCAGTAATCGAATGTTTCTGGGGTGAAGTGGCACAAAAACTAGCAACAAAAGGGGTCACGCTTGTCATAGATACAGCCTGGGCCTGCTTGCTGGGAGGGTTCCCCAGACCACGGAAACTTAAACATGTTCAGAAACTGAGAAACTTGGCATACGTGTTAGCAAAACGGAGGATCGCCATGGGATGGAAGAATTGCCACAAGCCACGGGTGGAGGTATGGTGGAAGGATTTACAGAAATGGGCGGAGGCCGAAAACGTAGTATGGCAGGACGCGAGCAGCATGAGTGGGGAGGAAGAAGTGGGTACCTTGATGGCATGGAAATTATTAATAACGGAACTGTTCGGATCTATATCGGACACAACGGAATCCGATGATAGTGAGACATGGCCACATGTAGCAGATGTTGAACGCGAAGTATAAATAGGCTCATAATGGAGGGTGGGACCAGGGGAGCAGTGGCAAAATGGAAATACAAATGGTGTTTAATGAAATTGTTGTAAACTACATTGCGTGTTGGGTTTGTTTGTATTGTTGTTTGGTTTGAATAAAATTAATAAACATTTTTTTTTTTAAAAACAACCTAGGTGCGGAAGGCCGCAGTGTGTACGATTGACTTCCTGAACCGCTGCAAGAGGGCCAAGGTGAAATGGATGCTTATGGTATAGCTGAGAGAAAACTGGCAATCCATTTTGAGCCTAAGAAAAACACCACATTTGAAAGGCACAAATTCTTCAAGAGGGTGCAAGAGCCCCAAGAGCCAGTTGAGAATTTCATGGCTGCTCTGAGGACTCAGAGTCACTCCTGTGATTTTGGCTCTCTTACTGACTCCCTTATACGAGATCAATTGGTTCGTTGCACCAGTCTCAAAATTCAAGAGCGGCTGTTATCAAGTGACCTACAGCTAGAGGCGGCGGTGGAAATGGCACAGAGTATGGAGCAAACAAGCAAATACATGTTAAACATGAGAGCAGATAAGTCAGCGGGAGAAGTAGCAGCAGTGAGAAGCTCACATTCGAGGAAACCAAATCCCTTCAAGGAAATCAAGTGCTTCAAATGTGGAAGCAACCGCCATGTGGCTTCAAGTATGTTTTGTCCAGCAAGCAACGTCAACTGCTTGAAATGCAAAAAAAGGGGACACTTTGCAAGAGTCTGCAAGGAGGCTGGGGAAGACAATAATGTTGAAGTTGGGGTGCCCGAACAAGAGGAAAGTCATGTTGTTCAATTCCAGAACAAGCATGTGTTGGAAGTTGCGGAATTGTGTTCCAAAGGGAGAGGACCGACAGATGTTTTCTTAATTGAAGGAAGGGTTGTTACAATGAAGGTAGATAGCTGCTCACCGTGGACCCTTATATCAATAGAAACATTTGAAAAATGTGTACAAGGAAAGGTTGAGCAACTAGAGAAACACATGATTGAACCGTATGCCTATGGCAATGTTAAAATCAAGATGCTCAGGAAGTTTCAAGCGTCCATCATGTAACACAGGAAGGGTCCTCCCTACTAGGGTGGGCTGAGCAGAAGAAATTGGGCATAAGAATACATGCCAAAGCAGAACACCCCATATCAGTCGCGGAAGTAAAAGACATATGGGAGCAGAAGTACCCCAAGGTATTTTCAGAAAATGTGGGCATGCTAAAAGGATTTCAGCATGAAATTGTTCTCAAGAAAGGGGCAGTACCTAAGGCACACAAAGCCAGGCCTGTGCCACATCAATTGTGTGAAAGAGTAAAACAGGAGATACAGAAGTTGTTACAAGGGGGCATCATTGAAAGAATAGATAGCTCTGAATGGCTCTCACCGGTGGGGTAATAGCGGCAAAGTCTAACGGTGAAATCAGACTATGTGTAGACCTGAGAGATCTGAACAGAAACATAGTGGTTGAAAAACACCCTTTACCAAACATTGGAGAGAAACTGACAACTCTTGAGGGGGCCAGAGTTTTCTCTGTGATTGACCTGTCTCAGGCTTATCACCAGGTACGACTGTTGGAAGAGAGCCAGGCCCTGATGATATGATATGGCATTTGTAACGCGCCTATACACAAGTGTTTCAAGGCGCGACGAGGCAGGGAGGGGGGAACAAGGGGAAGACAGACAACGATCCTACTAGGCCAGGTATCATTCAGACCGCGCAAGTGCAAGGGTAGGGGAAGGGAAAAGTGCAAGGGGAAGGGGAGGGGGAAGTGCAGTACAAGTAAGTAGAATAAAAATAAATAAATAAATAGGGCCAGCTGGTGGCAAGTGCAAGGTAAGTGCAGACAAGTGCTGGGAAGGGGGGGCTGTAGGGATACAGAGACAGTCCCGCAGTGCAGGGGATGCCAGGGAGGCAGTGCAAGTGGAGAGTGGCTGGGCCCAGGACCGAGGTCGGTGAGAGTGGCCCAGTTGCAGATTCAGTGCAATTTCAGTGTAGAATTTAGCAGGGGAGAGGGACAGAGAAAGCAGAAGCAAAGAGGAAGGTTTTGAGGTGCTTCCGGAACCGGAGATGGTTCTCCTCAAGTTTCAGGGAGGCAGGAAGGCTGTTCCAGAGGGAGGCCCCTGCCGCGAGAGAGATCTACCCCCAGCTCGTTGCTTTGAGAAGCGGCTGACCCTGAGGGAGTTGGAGACGGATGAGCGAAGGGCTCGGGAAGGAAGATATTTAGGAAGAGAGAGTTGAAGGTATTTTGGCCCCAGGCCCCAGAAGGTCTTGTGGATATGCAGAGGGCTTTGAACTTAATCCTCGCAGCCACTGGGAGCCAGTGTAGAGATTTCAGTCCTGGAGAGATACGGTCCCTGGGCTTGAGGCCAAGGACAAGTCTTGCAGTTCTGTTCTGGATGAGTTGCAGAGGGCGGAGAGTGGAGGCAGGCAGATTAAGATAGAGGCTGTTACAGTAGTCCAGCTTCGAGAGAACCAGGGCTCGGGAGACAGTGAGCTTCTGGGGGAAGGAGAGGAAGGGAAGAATACCTCTGAGGAGGTGCAGCTGGTAGTGTGACTTCTTAGAGACGTCAGATATGTGAGGAGAGAAGGAGAGTGTAGAGTCGAAGATGACCCCGAGGTTTTTAGCCTTGCAGGAGCAGGAAGAGGGCCAAGAGAGGCCGGCCAGAGAGCTGCAGGGAAGGAGGGAGTGGGTGTGCTGATGAGTAGAATCTCAGTCTTACTGGCATTAAGGCAGAGGTCATTGGCGGCACACCATTCCTGGATAGCAGACAGACAGTCAGAGATGAGGGAAGGAGAGGAGGAGGCCGAGGGTAGCCTGAAAATGAGCTGGGTATCGTCCGCATAGCACTGAAAGTTGGGGCAGAGGGCGGCGATGCAGTGGGCAAGGAGTGAGAGATACTGGTTGAAAAGCCAGGGAGAGAGATTAGATCCCTGGGGAACACCACAGGTGGAGAAGAAGACGTCAGAGAGGAAGGACCCAAGTTGGACCTGGGAGGGTCGATTGGAAGGGAAAGAAGTCAGCCACGCCAGAGCCTGACCAGTGATACCCAGGTTATCATGGAGACGGTTGAGCAGGATGGCATGGTTGACAGTATCAAAGGCAGAAGAGAGATCGAGCAGATTAGATCCCTGGGGAATGGCATTCATCACACCGCTGGGAACATTTAAGTATTGCAGAATGCCGTTTGGACTGGCGTCAGCGGCCGCTGTGTTTCAAAGAGTGATGGAGACTATATTAGAGGGGGTGAAAAATGTAGTGGTCTTTCAAGACGATATTTTGGTATATGCCAACCTGGAAGAGGAACATGACATAGCTCTTGTAGAAGTGTTAGCAAGGTTGAGTGAAGCTGGGCTGACTGTGAGGAGGGAAAAATGCAAGATAAAGGTGGAGAGTGTGCAGTTTCTGGGGCATGTGGTTGACAGAAATGGTGTGAAACCTAGAGAAAGTTTAGTAGAAGCGATTAAGAATGCACCCAGACCAGAAAATAAGGAACAAGTAAGATCGTTCCTAGGACTTGCTGAATATTATCATAAGGTTGTCAAAGACTTCGCTGGTTTGTCAACACCGCTGAGAATTCTTCTTGGTAAGGGAACAAAGTTTGAGTGGAATGTGGCTTGTGTAGGGGCATTTAACAAGGTTAAAGAAGCCATTATAAGTGCGCCCTCTATTGGCAAGTTTATGCCATATGGAATATGTGTTCTGGTGGTGGATGCAAGCGGTGTGGGTCTAGGTGCAACCTTGTTGCAGTATGACAAATACAGTGCAGAAAGGGTAATTGCATTTGCCTCACGCTCTCTGAAAGGTGCTGAGGTCAACTATTCGGCTATTGAAAGGGAGACAATAGCGATGTTTTGGGCCATCCAACATTTTAAGTATTTCTTATGGGGGAGAAAAGTTGTGGTCAGGTCGGATCACACACCCATGGTTCACTTGTTTGAGAGTTCCAGGTAGTCAATGGGATCACCAAGAATCAACAGGTGAGGTTTGGGGTTGCAGTTATACAATTTCGAGGTGAGATACCTGCCTGGGAAGAAAAACATTGTGGCAGATTATCTATCTAGAATTCCGAGAGGGAAGGAGGAGGCTGTTGTGGATGTTTTGGATGAAGAGGTGGTAGCAGAGGTAGATAGTTCAGTAACTCAGGAAATGTGGTTGCAGGAACAACAGAAAGATGAGACTATGAAAATGATAAAGCTTTGGACAGTGGAAGGGTGGCCAGAGAAGAGAGAGCTTGACAGAAACCTTCAGATATGGTGGGAAGTCAAAGAAGAGTTGTACTTGATGAATGGTAATCTATGGAGAGGACAGTTCTGTGTACCACCTGAAGGGACTAGAACAATGTTAGTGGATTTAGCACACCAAGGCTATCCAGGGGAAGGAGCGATGAAAAGAAAACTCAGACAGAGTTATTGGTGGCCTGGCATTGATAAGATGGCAGAGATCAAAGTTAAACAGTGTATGACATGTCAGTCCAGTGATAAAAGCAAAGTAGTACGTGAAACTCCACTTGAGCCTCACACCATTCCGGAACAGCCGTGGGTGAAATTGGCTGTAGATATAATGGGCCCCATTACAGGCTTGGGAAATGGCTTCAAGTATTTGCTTGTGTTAGTTGATTATCATTCCAAATTAATTGAATGGGAGTCGGTGAGAGAAGTGACTGCTAGTGATTTGATTCAGTTCTTGGAGGGTGTTTTCATGAGAGAAGGAGTTCCATATGAGCTGGTGTCGGACAATGGTGTACAGTTTGTGTCTACAAGGATGAAGTCGTTTTTGGCCAGTTATGGGATAAAACATACGAGAACAGCCTTATAACATCCCTGGGCCAACGGCTTGGTTGAAAGGGTGAACAGGTACTTGAAGGGAGGAATACAGATGGCTTTGCGGATGAGACAATCATGGAGGGAGCTATTGAAACATGTTACCTGGAGCTACGTAACGACTCCACATTCCATAACTGGAGTTGCTACTTTTGTTTCTCTCAAAGGGAGAGAACCTGGTACCAAACTCTGCCCGGGATGGCATGGCAAAGGCAATTGATGTAGATAGGAAAGAGATTATGAGGTTGATTGAAGATGGGCAAGTTAGGAGTAAACAACATTTTGATTCTAGGAAAAATGTAAAAGCAAGAGAATGGAGCGTGTGCGAAGAAGTGTAAGAGGATTCAATTTAACACTACAGCTAAGTCGATGCCTAGTCTGGGATGCTGAGGAAAACCCTTATTGATGTATTTTTATATTCGGTTCAGTACTCTGGATGACAACCCTTGTATAACACCCCCCTCTTAGAATCCCCCTGATCCCACTGAGCCAAGAAGTAGGTTTGTTTTGCAAATTAAAAGGTTTATTTGAGAATTTAAACTATATATATATATATATATATCACATTTTTATAATAAATTAATATCTGATAGTACACTTAGACATATGATGTTGAACAACAATGGGTAATCTGGCACTAGCACACTTCTTTACAATCAATGAGGAGTTAGTATAGGATGGATATAGTAGCAAAAATACTTATATGATTTCAAGGGAAAAGCAATGAGGAATAAAATGCAGTACAGAAATACTTGATATGATTTTAGCAAAAGATAAGATAATCACTTTTTCTCTGGCAATTCACCCCCCCCTCCCCTATGCAATGTAAGAAATGGAAGGAGATGGAAAGTGGAGCACACAGTTCTCAGGAATGCAATCAAATACAATATGAAATTCAGTTCCCCCCCAGCAAGCTTAAAGGAAACAGGTAGGAGTTTGAAACACAGGCCCAAAATGCTTTTTAAATGTAATGGCAATGGATGGGAAAATGTGCCAACTGATTTTAATTCCCTCTAGAGATTCAGGGTGAGTGGGAGATGCGTGTTGGTATTAGTTCAGGCTCACTTTAGCAATGCTCTATGAGTTATTACCAGGTTGCAAACAGATTTTAACAAAAGAAATAATGGAGCTGCTATCTTGGCAAGTGGATAAATTGAGCCAAAATCACAAATCGCGGTAAATTTTGCGAGTGCGTGTCTGTCTCGCGATTGCGGAAAAAGTATAGGGAGTAGGAAGTCGATTCTAGGTTCGTAAATTTCGTTCCCAGCCCAAACGGTTCCAGAGATACAGACGATTAAATAAAGGTAGTTTTTCGGATTTAAAGTAAACTCAAAATGACAGGTGACAGCTTGCAGCTGCAGAATTGACAGGTGACAATTGTGCAGCTTTAAAAATGACAGATGATACGATTTCTAGGAGGCAGTTCTACTTAGGTTAAAATAGTTTGGATTAGATTATTTTAACTAAGAGATTGGTTCTGCACAGTTCTGCTAGGTACTCACAATATAAATTTGAAATAGGCCTCGCCACGGATCTGGTCAGGTTTTGGACTGGACTCCGGTTCTGGTCTCGGCACTTCACAGTGATCTGGGTCAGCTCTCTGGTTCTGCTCACAGCGGTCTGGGTCACTCTGGATCTCTGGTCTGGTCTCTGGCAATTGTTCTTGGCAAAAGAATTCAAACAGCTCGCCCGGCTGTGGAATAGTTGCAAATGATTTTAAGGTTGCTGAGGCCAGCTGAGAAGAGTTCTCAGTTTGTGGGTTTAGGCCCTTGCTTTAAGTTCTGAAATAAAGTTCTGGTCTTTGGAGATTGATGGATTTGAAGTCTGGATCTGTGGATGTGAAGTCGTCGGTCAGCATGCTCCGCAGCAAATGGAATTGAATGTCTCTACTTGTCCCAGCAGTCTCTTTATGTGTTTTGGAAAGTGGGTGTGTGCGTTGGTCATAACTAAACCTGCCCCTCTCACTTGTCATTGGCCCAATTCTCCCCTCTTCCATGATTGGGGGAAGGAAATGTGAGTCAGAGTGATGCTGTAGGTTTTATGGTCAGAGGAACCTCCCCTTGTCAGATTGCACACAAATCTATTTCTGACCCAAATACATATTTATCTATGCACCATTTTTCTAATATTATAGGTCCAGTTAACATATTTCCTGTAGCACCAAACCATCCGATCCCTGTCTTTGTACGATGTTGTGTCCACTGATGACAGAATTCTCCCCTTTTCATCCAGATAACGACCTCTAAACCTTTCCAGATTTTACACAAATGTGCACCAGGGATATGGGTTACATATGATAAAGTGTCAGATTTTTAACATGCATACATTTGGAGTGAGCCCCTATTTTCCGCTAGCAACCCCCCAGAATACACCACCGGGTCCTAACGCCTCTTAAAATGTTCACAGCAAAATCACAAAAATAATGATATTACTTATATAATTCTGACAAGTCCGCACTATGAGTTATCTATCTTTTTAAAATTATGCTCTGGTCAAAAAAGGGGTGTGGCTTCCCACATCACAGGGTGGAATAACTGGTTTATCCACTTCCCCCAAGCTCAGCTGCTAGCAGAGGCACTGCCCCTCCCAGTTTCCCCTAAGAGGAAGCCACTTTTACGACGCCCCCAATATAACATTTGCCTGAGTCCAGGACAGGTCTTTGTTCAACTCCCTGTAGTCCCCAGCTGCTCCACCCCTAATCTAATCAGAGAGGTGACAACTCCTTTTGGCCAGGGGCAGCAGGATGCAGCTAGGACTGGGAAGAGTGGCTGAACAGGTTTCTCCTGTCGGGGGTAGTTGTCAGGCAGAATCCAGTTTCACTAAGCCAGGTTTCAGCTAAATGTTACTTTTTGTTCCCAGTTTAAATCACTTACAATTTTTACATATACATTAAATAATTACTTCCTTCAAGTCATTTCAGGATATAGTTTTACATTGTATCCACCTCTTAGCAAGTCTTTCCTTGGTATGGTTTTGTTTCATTTGTTCAGTTTTACACAAAAGTCTGGTGGTTTTAAAACGCCGGCTTTCTGATAGTGGTGAGTACTGGTAATGCAACCATTTTTGGGATTAAGAAAATGAATTCCCCACAGTTCTGAGTTGCTTTTTTTTTGGCAATCAGCATTGCCATTCCCAATGGTTTCAGGCTACCTTGTGTGTAGCCCAATGGTGGTTTTAGGCAGTGCCCTCGTGTGCTCACAACATAGGCAAAAATGGGTGGCAGCCTATTCTTCATGTTTTCCCTGTGCACTCTCTGGGGAGTTCTGGCCATCATGATGTTTTCCATGCCAGTACTGCACAGTTTTATTGTAGGGCTTGGATGCATGGGTATAAACATCCCACAAGCCCCCCCTCTTGCGATGGCCATTCTGTCCTTTCTTAGATGGAACTTGAATGATCTGGGATGTTCGCCTTCTCTTCTTCCAATTCCATGGATGGCACAGTTCAGCATCTTTTCCTCCCTCCGGTTGGATCGATCGGTTCTCCTCGCCGGTCCTGATGGGAATATTGGGCGGTACCCCGGGCCCCTTGGGTCTCTGCTCCCGGTCTCCGGATCGTCCTCCTTGGCCAGTCTCCAGGTTTCATCTCTCCTAGGATGATAAAGCAAAGCGGCAATACCTATTCGTAGACATTTCTTCACCACTATTGATGGTGTGGCGAACATATACATTTTATGAATCAGAAGATATGAACATATGCATTTTCTTTTTTAAATTATGAGACAAGAACATATATATATATATACATATACATATACATATATATATGGATCACAGAATTTTATATGCTATATGTGGAATATTTTAGGGTTGGAACTGAATTACTCTGGAGCGGCCCCCTCTGGGATTCCAGTGGATTCCTCCAGTTGTTGCAGAGTGTGCCTGGGATGGCAACACTTTAGCTGATTTATATGTACCCACTTGTCTTCCCCTTCCGCCAAACTGCCTTTGGGGATGCGGATCTTGTATGCAACAGGGGAGATCTTGTCTATAATTTCAAACGGTCCCTTCCATGTAGGCAAGAATTTTCGCTGTTTGGCCTGGTTCCTTTGGAAATTGTATAGATAGACCCGATCACCCACCTTATATTCCTTTCGGGTAGTTTTTTAATCATAGTGGGTCTTCATGCTCTCGGCTGATCTTTCTAGATTCCGCTGAGCATAGGCAAAAGCATGCTGAAGGTGTTTCCTTAAATTCTCCACATACTCATGAGTTGCGGAGGCATTTATCAACGTTTGCTCTTGGGTTCTGTAGAGCAAATGCTGGGGAAGCACCATCTTGCGTCCAGTCATCAACTCAAATGATGACATTTTGGTTGCAGATGAAGGGGTAGATCTGATGGCCTTTAGGACCAGAGGTAATCGGATATCCCAACTTGGCCCAGAATCTGCCACAAACCATTTTAAGATGCTCACAATGGTTTGGTTATATCTCTCTACTGCTCCAGAAGAAGCTGGCCGGTAAGCAATATGTAGCTTTCTTTTGACCCCCAGTATCTCCCACATCTTTGTCATTACTTCACTGGTGAAGTGGCTACCCCTGTCGGACTCAATCCTTTGAGGTAGACCAAAACGGGAAAAGATGTGGTTAATCATCTGGGCAGCTGCTGTTTCTGCCTTGCAGTTTGGGGCTGGGAGACATTCCACCCACTTGGTAAACAAGCATGTAACGGTCAACATGTACTTGTTTCCTCTAGACGAGCGGATTACAGGGCCTACAAAGTCGATTTGCAAATCTGACCATGGCAGTGTCATCCCCCTCTTTTGGAAAGGCGCACGGTGTGTGAGGGATGATGGCTGAAATTGTGCACACACAAGACACCCCTTCAAGTATTGGTCGAGGTCCTGCCCCATGTGTGGCCAGTATGCAACCTCTCTTAAGATTTCCAGTGTTGTGTGAAACCCCCTATGACCGGCGGTGGCCGCATCATGGCCGTGACTTAACATCAGGCTTCGGAATGAGGTAGGAACCACCCACTGATCGTGGCCAGCTTTGGATTTCCTTACCAGCAAACCGTCTTGGATTCGGAACATTTTTGGACATTTCATCAACACTCTTAGGTCCTCTTTCCCAATGTAATCGGTATCCGTCAGGGGAAAGTTCTCAGGGTCCTCAAAGTGTTGGTAAAACTTACCAATAATTGGATCCCCCTTCTGAGCTGTAATTAAAATCAGCATCAAGGGTCTCCTTACTCCATTGTGCAGTTGAAAGATCATTGTGAGCATTTGTCTGGGACCTAGTGATAGCGGTGACCTGGATTTCCCCCAACAGGGACTCTATTTCGATTAGATCCCCTTGGATGGCCCCGGTTTTGGCCAGCTGATCAGCTAAGTCATTTCCAGTTTTGTCTGGTCCCTCTACTTTGGAATGACCCTTGATCTTCTTCCAGTAGATGGTCATCCCATTCGAGGTGACCAGATCATCAATGTTTTGGATTAACTTCCCATGTTTCAGGGGTTTGTTATTAGCGCATAACATGCCTCTGGTCTTCCAGTTGACCAGGTGCTCCACGAATCCGTTCCGTACATAATCTGAATCTGTGATTATGACCAGTTCGTGGAGTTGATGCTGGACAGCAGTGAGGATGGTCTGATGCACAGCCATCAATTCTGCCACCTGACTACTTCGGGGACCAATTTTGTATCCAGCGGAGGGTTCTGGGAACTCCTTCACCCATGCATTCCCTACGCCAGCCACCAGTTCTTTCTCCCCGTCGTTGTCAACATGGTAAGAGCATCCATCCACATAGACAGTGGGCATTCCCTCACACTTGTCTTCTTCAAAGACTTTGTGTGGGGAATTAAGGTATGCCTCCATGTTGTCCTTGATTTTTAGACTTTCGTCCTCGAGACAGTTTTCTCTGGCACAATCATGCAAGTCAGCCAGACCTTGCGCGAGGGGACTCTTCTTGTTTTGGCCACATCTGACCTCCACAGGAAAGCCTTGCATTGACAGAATCCAGGAAGTAATTCGGGAATTACTCACATTTCCGGCCCGGATTCTGTCACTTTGGAGATATTGCAGAGGCTGGTGTGGAGTCTCCACTATGATGTGTTCCCCCTGGATAAACGGGCGGTAATTCTTCAATGCCCACACCGTTGCCAGGAGTGCCTTCTCACAATCGTTGAATTTTTCCTCCACAGAGGATAAAGTTTTGCTCGCATAGGAGATTACTTTATTGACCTTGTCTCCACTGTGTACCTAAAACGCATTACTGTTGCTGTTCTTAAATGTGGTAAACTAGGGTTTTTCTCCCCTCGCAGGATTCTCAAACTTAGGTGGACTCTCCACTGTGTACCTAAAACGCATTACTGTTGCTATTCTTAAATGTGGTAAACTAGGGTTTTTCTCCCCTCGCAGGACTCTCAAACTTAGGTGGACTCTCCACTGTGTACCTAAAACGCATTACTGTTGCTGTTCTTAAATGTGGTAAACTAGGGTTTTTTCTCCCCTCGCAGGATTCTCAAACTTAGGTGGACTCTCCACTGTGTACCTAAAACACATTCCTGTTGCTGTTCTTAAATGTGGTAAACTAGGGTTTTTCTCCCCTCGCAGGATTCTCAAACTTAGGTGGACTCTCCACTGTGTACCTAAAACGCATTCCTGTTGCTGTTCTTAAATGTGGTAAACTAGGGTTTTTCTCCCCTCGCAGGATTCTCAAACTTAGGTGGACTCTCCACTGTGTACCTAAAACGCATTACTGTTGCTGTTCTTAAATGTGGTAAACTTGTGCTTGCCGCTCTCTTCCTGTCTGCAGGCTCTCACATCGTCTGTCTTCCCCCCCACTCCCTCCTACTCTATGGTGCTCTCTATCTCGTCTATCTTCTCTAACTGCTTCTCTATTGACTATCCTGCTCTCCTCACTAAATCTAGTAGGAAAAAGTTTAAAAAGGACATCCTGGTCTCCAACCCAGGCCTCCCTATCGCTGACACCTGCACTAGTGCCTGCTCTAAGGAAACTCTCACTGACATCCTCTTTTTTGTGCCTTCGCCTGATCTATGGACCCTTCATATGGTCTCTGTGCTCTCTCCTTTTTCCTCTTCTCCCATTAATGGTGGCACCCGCTGGGATGTCCTCTTGGCCCCCTTCCACTCTTCTAAGGCCATCATTAATGTCTACGCTAATGGGACCGTCTTGGTCCAAGGCCCTCAGGCCAACCTTCACCTCTTTGATAGACGCTTCCCTCGCCTCTTCAACTTCCTCTCCTCTCCTGCTGTCCCCCCTCCTCTATCCTTGGCTACCTTGCCTCTACCCTCCCTCCCTGCCCCCTCTCTTGCTCCTTCTTCACCTCCTTCTTCTACACCTCCGCAGGGCGTACCTCTGATCTGTACCCCTCCCCGGAAGTCCTTCAAGGATGGCAACCTTCTCCACATTGCCACTCTTAACTCTCGCTCTGCCATCAAGCATTCCTCTAATATCTGTCACCTTCTTGAGGAACTGGACCTTGACGTCCTCGGTCTCACTGAGACATGGTTCACAGCCAGCTCTGTCACCAGCTTTGACACACTCCTACCTGACGGTTACAAGATCCTCTCCGTGCCCAGGCCCAACCGTGCAGGGGGGGTGTTGCCCTTATCTTCCCTGAGTGGATTCCTGCCACTGTCACTCCTACGCAGACCTACTCCTCTTTTGAATGTCTTGTCTGCCGACTCTCTCTCTCCTAGCCATTCCCTTACCGTGGCTACTATCTATCGGCCACCTAGTCAAATTTCCTCCTTCCTCTCTGAGTGGGCTGACCTCTCCTCCTCACTCCTGTCCACTACCACTCAACTCCTCCTTCTTAGTGACTTCAACATCCACCTAGATGCCTCCTGTCCCCCCACTGGACTCTTTCGTGATCTCTGCGACTCTCTCTCACTCTCTATTCACCCATCTGGGCCTACTCATTCTGCAGGGCACACTCTTGATGCTCTGATCTCTTCTGACCTTCCCCTCTCAGTCCCTCTCTCCACTCCTTTCTCCTGGAGTGATCACTTTCTCCTATCCTCCCACCTCACCCTCCCTACCCCACAGGCCAAGCCACCCTCATCATTGCCACCCACCTTCTCGGTCATCCGACCCATGAAGCGCGTGTCAGTTGAGGCTTTCGCTGCCACCTTCTCCCCCCCTCCCCCTTCGGCTGACTCCCACCCTGACACAGCCCTCTCCTTGCTCCACTCTGCTATTTCTGATACTCTTGATATCCTTGCCCCTGTCATGAGAATCCGCCTGAAGCCCAAAGCCAAATGTAACTCCTGGTATGATTCGGATCTCGTCACCCTAAAACGCAAGTGCAGGGTGGCAGAGAGGAAATGGCGTGCTTCTTGTTCATCCTCTGACAAACTGGCCTGCCGCCTGCTCCAAAGGCAATACCGTCTCTCCGTTCTCACCAAGAAGAGAGCCCTTATCCAAGCCCGCATCTCTGCGGCATCTAACAATTCGGCCGAACTCTTTAAAATCTGCAAGGAGATTGCCACCCCTGCTGCAGTCTCTACCTCTCCTGTCCCCTCCCAGGCCCTCTGTACTGCACTGGCCTCTCACTTCATCTCTAAAACTCAGGACATCCTGTCCTCACTCTCCTCCTATCACCTCCCTCCCTCGCTTCCCTGCTCTTCCTCCGGCCTTTCTGCAGCCACCCCTCCTCCCTCCTTCTCTGCCTTTCCCCTTTTCTCTGCTGACGAAGTTTCCAGACAAGTCCGATCTATGAAAGTCTCGTCTAAACAGGTTCCCCCCTGTTCCTCCAAAACTATCAAGGACCACATCGACTCCCTGGCTCCTGCCCTGGCTGACTTTTGCAATCTCTCCTTCGCCTCTGGAGTCTTCCCATCCCCCCTCAAGCACTCCCTTGTGCACCCTCTTCTTAAGAAACCCTCTGCCGACCCCTCATGCCCGGCTAACTATCGCCCAATCTCCATCACTCCCTTCCTGGGCAAGCTCCTGGAGAAACTGGCCATCTCCCAGCTTAACCTCCATGCTGAAGCTGTTGGTAGACTTCATGACCACCAATCCGGCTTCAGAGCGGCCAGAAGCACGGAAACTGCTCTCCTGAACATCCGTGATGACCTGCTCTTGAACCTCGACTCCAACACTCCGTGTGTTCTCATTCTGCTCGATCTCTCTTCTGCCTTTGACACTGTCAACCATGCCATCCTGCTCAACCGTCTCCGCGATAACCTGGGTATCACTGGTCAGGCTCTGGCGTGGCTGACCTCTTTCCTTTCCAATCAACCCTCCCAGGTCCAACTTGGGTCCTTCCTCTCTGACATCTTTTTCTCCACCTGTGGTGTTCCCCAGGGATCTAATCTCTCTCCCTGGCTTTTCAACCAGTATCTGGCACTTCTTGCCCACCGCATCGCCGCCCTCTGCCCCAACTTTCAGTGCTATGCGGACGATACCCAGCTCATTTTCAGGCTACCCTCGGCCTCCTCCTCTCCTGCCCTCATCTCTGACTGTCTGTCTGCTATCCAGGAATGGTGTGCTGCCAACGACCTCCGCCTTAATGCTAGTAAGACTGAGATTCTACTCATCGGCACACCCACTCCCTCCTTCCCTGCAGCTCTCTGGCCAGCCTCTCTTGGGCCTGTTCCTGCTCCTACCTGCAAGGCAAAAAACCTTGGGGTCATCTTTGACTCCACACTCTCCTTCTCTCCTCATATATCTGATGTCTCTAAGAAGTCACACTACCAGCTGCACCTCCTTAGAGGTATTCTTCCCTTCCTCTCCTTCCCCCAGAATCTCACTGTCTCCCGAGCCCTGGTTCTCTCGAAGCTGGACTACTGTAACAGTCTCTATCTTAATCTGCCTGCCTCCACTCTCCGCCCTCTGCAACTCATCCAGAACAGAACTGCGAGACTTGTCCTTGGCCTCAAGCCCAGGGACCGTATCTCTCCAGGACTGAAATCTCTACACTGGCTCCCAGTGGCTGCGAGGATTAAGTTCAAAACCCTCTGCATTGTCCACAAGGCCTTCTGGGGCCTGGGGCCTAAATACCTGCAACTCTCTCTTCCTAAATATCTTCCTTCCCGAGCCCTTCGCTCATCCGTCTCCAACTCCCTCAGGGTCAGCCGCTTCTCGAAGCAACGAGCTAGGGGTAGATCTCTCTCCGCGGCAGGAGCCTCCCTCTGGAACAGCCTTCCTGCCTCCCTGAAACTTGAGGAGAACCATCTCCGGTTCCGGAAGCACCTCAAAACCTTCCTCTTTGCTTCTGCTTTCTCTCTCCCTCTCCCCTGCTAAATTCTTCACTAAATTCTGCACTGAATCTGAAACTTGGCCACTCTCACCGACCTCGGTCCTAGGCCCAGCCACTCTCCACTTGCACTGCCTCCCTGGCAACCCCTGCACTGCGGGACTGTCTCTGTATCCCTACAGCCCCCCCTTCCCAGCACTTGTCTGCACTTACCTTGCACTTGCCACCAGCTGGCCCTATTTATTTATGTATCTATTTATTTCTATTCTACTTACCTTGTACTGCACTTTTCCCTTCCCCTTACCCCTGCACTTGCGCGGTCTGAATGACACCTGGCCTAGTAGGATCGTTGTCTGTCCTCCCCCTGTTCCCCCCTCCCTGCCTCGTCGCGCCTTGAAACACTTGTGTATAGGCGCGTTACAAATGCCATATCATATCATATCATGCTTTTGGTATAATACTGCCGTCAAGCACGTATTAGAGAACCCCGTCTCCAGGAAGAACTCCTTGTTTCTGACAGTGTAAGCTAGGCAAGGCGCTTGTGAGAGGCTTCTTTTGAGTTGTCTTACCGCCTCGGATTGTTCTGGACCCCATTCTGACTTGACCCCCCCCCTTCAAGAGATGAATCATGGGTCTAGTGATCTCTGCGTAGCCTTCAATGAACTTTCTGCTGTAATTAGTCAGTCCAAGGAGGCTCCTTAGTTCCCGCAGAGTTGTGGGGTCTTTCAGTTTCTGGAGTGCTTCCACTTTCTTTTCTTGGGGACAGAGACCCTGAGGAGTAATCTCATGCCCCAAGAAATTAACACTGGTTCTACACCACTGTGCTTTCTGAAAGGAAAGTTTTGCTCCGGCGGCCCTCAACTGTGTCAGAACATAACAGACCTCCGCTATGTGTTCCTCCACAGATGAACTTTTGATGAGGACATCATCTACATAAGCCAGGTTACCCCTTGCACCCAGGTCAGGCATGGCCTTATGTAGGAAAATGTTGAATTCATTGCCGGAGTTGAGGTATCCGAAGGGAGTCCGGGTCCATGTGTACTGCTGGCCCCCAAAGGTAAAAGCCAATTTGTATTGGTCCTCCATACTGACAGGCACGGTCCAGTATCCATTGGTCAGGTCTATTGCTGTGAATACCTGTGACCCCTGAATCTGGGCCAGCCCTTGGTCAATGTAGGGCAGAGGCCATCGGGAAGTATGGACCTGTTTGTTGAGCTCCCTAAGGTCGGCGCAGAGTCTCCACTGGCCGTTTGGCTTCAATATTCCCAGCACCGGATTATTGAAAGTGCTGTGGACTGGACGGATTATTCCCCGGGACTCTAGGTTCTTAATTATTTCAGTAAGGGACTCCATGGATGCGAGAGGGAAGCGATATTGCTTCACAAACACTGGAGTCATTCCAGGGTCCGTGGGAATTGTTGTGGTGTGGATGTCGGTGCGACCACAGTCATATGAGTCTACCGCAAAGAGATCTTGGAAATCCAAGAAAACTTGTTTCAACTTTTGCTTCTGTTCCAGAGTCACACAGGCATCAGCTAGGTTGACTCTCTCTTCCACCATCTGCCTGAAGCCTGGAAAGACTTCTGGTTTGGCTATCTCATCGGTCTCCTCCAGCTGGGTGGAGAAGTCCCTGGTCAGAGTGCTGATTTGGACTGGAGGCTTCAGGTGGGAAAGGCAGCCCTCATGGACCTGGAAAATCACCTCATCTCTCCTGAAGTCACAAGTCACATCTTCCTTTCCGTAAAGGCAAGAAGTGTACACCAGGAAGTTCCCCCCATGCCAGGTGAAGATCCGGTCTGGTGTTGTTTTGTCATCACTGTCACTGTCAAAACAGTCCTTGGGGATTGGTCCTAACAGTTAATTTCCTAGATCAATGGAGAAATGTCGGTCATCAACCGCCATTCCAATAATGGTGCCTGCGGCTAGAGTAATACTCTTTAAGTCGCTGTTATCCACCTCTATTGGAATGGTGTCATGTTCTATGTTGACTAATGGTGTTGGGTTTACCCCTAACCCTTGCTGTTGGAGAGAAGCATTTAGATGGATATAAGCATCAGGGTTTTTCAATTTTTGTCCTCTTTTAACTTTCACTTCCAGGGAGAATTGTCGGGTCCTTTCTGGGATGGTGACTTCCTCTTTGAGCTGAATTGCAACTGCATAAGGTAGCAATTGAGCTGACCTAAATGCTTTTTCTGGATCATCAAAGCCCATGGGATTATCCGCTAATCGGGACCAAGCTTTGAAGTTTATTAGGTCCAAACTAATGGCAAAGAGATTGAGAATGTCACTGCCTAAGTAAAAGGCGGCAGTGACATCTCGCACGACCCAACAATTATGGACTATGCTCTTGTTGCCAATGGAGATTTTGAGCATATACCTGCTTGGCAGGAGATGTTTGGAATTAGGTGCTTCCAGGTCCATTTCCCATGTGTCTATCAGTTTGAATGTGGGAATGGCTGGATCTTTTGGGAGTTGGCGGAACATGGCTTTGCTGATGAAGCTCTTACCGTTGTTCACACACACTCGAGCGAGAACAGAGTCCTTCCCATCATTTAACTGAACAGGGATGAACAACTGCTCTCCGATTTGCTGAATATCAGCCAGGCTCTGAGCTGATTTCACATCTTTCTGGACTATAGGAGTGGGAGTTTCTGATTGTGGATTAGTAAAGAATTTCAGGGTGTTTCCTTCCAGTGTGGAATACAACCTTAAACTGGAAGGAAGGTTGATTTTCAGAAATAGAGAGGACCCCCCATCACCAGTCTGTTGTCCTACTGCTATTACTGTCACGTCTGGAGTTTGGTTGTTCTGGAAGTGAAATTCTACTTGGTCAGATTTTTGTTCAACCATGTGGCATGTGCCGTTTAGACTAAGATGGTTGACACTCTGTTTTAATTTTATTGGTCGGCTAGTCTGGGTCCAGATGACCTTGTTTACACAGTCTATTAGGGGTGACAACCTTCTCAGGAGGTCATTCCCTAGTAAACAAGGGGTACCCTCTGGAGTCACTACTATGACCGGGTGTTTCACCTTGTGTCGCCCAATTTTAATGTCCAAGTCTGCAGTCCCCTCAACGGGAATTTCCTTCCCGTCAAAGTTCTGCAGTTGTCCAGGAAGAGAGGTGAGAGGAATTCGGTAATTCTCCCCCCTTCCTGCATTTAGTTCCTCAAAGGCCCTTTTGGACAGAAGGGTAGCTTGGGATCCAGTGTCCACCAGTGCCAAAATTGTACCCTGCCCCTGTACTTGTACCGGGGCATAGTATCTTCCCTCCTTCTCCTCAAGGGGGCACAGATAATGCACATTTTTGGACAACTGGTGGGCTAACTTTCTGGTTTTGGACATTTCTAGCGAAGAGGTTTGGGCAGAATTCTGTGGAGAGCCTTGGGAATCTGAAAGAAAAAGTTGGCAACTGGAGACAGAGCCATTGTGGGTTCCCCTGGTTCCGGTTCTGGGCCACCCCCCCCTTTTTGGAGGCAGTCACCAGGATGGGTTTGAACCAGGGGATTTCGGTATTGTGGGTTCTGGGATGAGATGATGGGCGGCGACAGCTTAGTCTCCACATCTCCCCAGTCTGAATTGGCGTCCCTTGGGACCCATTTTTCCTTGGGAGGAGTTCCCCCATCTCTTAAGGAGAAGATCCTTTCCCCAGGATCCTCTGAGGATCCCTCTCCCTCAAATTGGAAGATCTGTACCTCCTCCACAAACTGGGTCTGTTTGGGTACTTTGTTTCTCCTACCTCCTCTCTGCTCCTTGAGTGGCAGACTTTCAGGGGTAGGAGATTTTGTTTCCGGTTCCTGGTTTTCCAGGGGCTTTTTACAAGTTGGGAAGGGAGCTCCCTCCAAGGCTTTACACCCCCCTTCCCCTTGTGCCTCCTCCCTGGGAACCGGTGGGTTATCGGGGTGCTGCCCCGTCATTGTTCTGGAGCACCAGGTCCAGAGTTTGGGGCATTCTGCGGTGGCATGCTCATCTGAGGGTTCTGTTGAGCCCTAAGTATGTGACCCAGATCTCGTGCCATATTTTGGACCTGGCGCTCAAGTTGTGAAACCCGCTCAGGCTGATACGGGGCTCTATTTTCTCCCCTGGGCTGATCCCGGGAAGGGTAGCTATCCCTTCTCTGGTAGTACCCCTGATTGGGAAGATTTTGGTACCCCTCCACCCTTGGCCTCCCCTCTCCCGGATTAGGTTGTCTGGGCTCAGGGAATTGGGGAAAGAAGGATGGATGATTTTGGGGCTGGAAATTGGGTGGATACCTGGGGAAAAAGTTCTGCCCAGGATTTGGAGAATTTCCGCCCTCCTGTGGGAAGTTGGGAGGGAAGTTCCCTGGGTTAGGTGCTTGGCTCGATCCCCCCCTTGGGCTGGAGGAGTCCACACATAACCCAGGATTGGTCGGTTTCCCTTGTAGCGGGGACTTACATAGTCAGGGGAGCGGCGGACCCCATTTGTGGGACTACCTCCTCGACTCCCTGTCTGTGACTGGCACGAGGGCCTTCTGGGCTGTGAATTATTCGGTGCAGGCAGGTTTTTAGGCCCACCCCCATCTCCAAATCTAAAACGGGGGCAACCTTTACCTCTGCCACCTTGGCAGCAGCAGGGGTGCTGTTGATTTTGGGGTTTTTCGGCGCATTATTTTTATTTTTGTATGGGCTTCTGCACCTCATAGATCCGGGTAGCCTGTTCAATGACCCAGTCTAAAGATCTTTTCTCATGAAAATCTCTCACGAGCTGGGTCATTATGTATTTGGGTAAGGCATGGAAAAACGTATTGATAAATTCTCTGCTATCCGTGCGCACCCTTCTGGTGGTCTGCACAAAAACACGCTTTAATTCTTGCACAAACTCTTGTGGGGCCTGATCCTCCCCACATTGCAAATTGTAGGCTGCCTTGCGACCCTCTTGAGGATTTCTGTGCACAGAAAAATGTTTCAAGATGGCCGCCCTGTATGTGGACCACCTTGAATGGTTTTGATCCTCCAGCCCCGCAAAGAAACTGGAGTATTCTGGTGAGAAGGTCCACTTTACATATTGAATACAGCTTTGGCTGTCCTTCAAATGGAAAGTCTCCATCATTTGCTCATAGAGCTCCAAGTGTTCCCAAACGGAATGCTTGGCGTTCTTATTATAAGGAGTGATGACACTCCTGATTACCTTTATTTGTTTCAATGGGTCCTTAAGCAAGGCCCTTTTTGCCTTATTGGCCTTTTTGGTTCGGGTAACCCTGGTCCATTCATCCTCCGACTCAGAAGCGCTGCTCCCAGAGGTGCCCGTCTGATCTTCCAGGTTTTCCCGGATTCTGCGAGCCTGGGAATGGCTGGCCGAATGTGGGGACCTGGTCTCCTGTGTCCTGTAATGCTCAGAGGAGTCTTCAGACCCCTCCTTGCTGCCAGGATTTGCTGGGTATCCCCCCCACTGACCTAACTGGGCAGAGGTTTTCAGGATGCCCTTAGTGGGCCTATTCTCCTGTGGTTCCCCACTAAATTGCACTGTGCTTGGGTGCCCATACCCGGATGACTGCCCCTCCATTCCTGGGTGGTACTGGCCTATGAGCCCCACACTTTTAGCTGGATAGTGATCTGCCATCCCTGTGGCCCCGTGCTCATGTGTGCCAGGGAACATGGGCGTGGCAGAGTCCAGGGACTGGTAGAGGTGAAGGCCTCTGGCACTAGGGCTCCTGAGGTTATGCTCAGGAGTTTCTCTTTCCCAGCGAACCTCATCTCTATCCGCCCCTGTTCCCTGTTGCAATGCAAGAGCCTGCGCTTTCAGTTCCTCAGTTAAGGCCTTACTAGACTCTATGACCTCTGCCTCAACGCCAGTAAGACTGAGATTCTACTCATCCGCACACCCACTCCCTCCTTCCCTGCAGCTCTCTGGCCGGCCTCCCTTGGCCCCCTTCCTGCCCCTACCTGCAAGGCTAAAAACCTCGGGGTCATCTTCGACTCCACACTCTCCTTCTCTCCTCATATATCTGACGTTTCTAAGAAGTCACACTACCAGCTGCACCTCCTCAGAGGTATTCTTCCCTTCCTCTCCTTCCCCCAGAAGCTCACTGTCTCTCGAGCCCTGGTTCTCTCAAGGCTGGACTACTGTAACAGCCTCTATCTTAATCTGCCTGCCTCCACTCTCCGCCCTCTGCAACTTATCCAGAACAGAACTGCGAGACTTGTCCTTGGCCTCAAGCCCAGGGACCGTATCTCTCCAGGACTGAAATCTCTTCACTGGCTCCCAGTGGCCGCGAGGATCAAGTTCAAAACCCTCTGCATTGTCCACAAGGCCTTCTGGGGCCTGGGACCAAAATACCTCCAACTCTCTCTTCCTAAATATCTTCCTTCACGAGCCCTTCGCTCATCCGTCTCCAACTCCCTCATGGTCAGCCGTTTCTCGAAGCAACGAGCTGGGGGTAGATCTCTCTCCGCAGCAGGGGCCTCCCTCTGGAACAGCCTTCCTGCCTCCCTGAAACTTGAGGAGAACCATCTCCGGTTCCGGAAGCACCTCAAAACCTTCCTCTTCGCTTCTGCCTTCTCTCTCCCTCTCCCCTGCTAATCCTGCTTAACCCCCCACTGAACTCAGCTCAAACCTGCATCTGGGCCACTCTCAGCAACCTCGGTCCAGGGCCCAGCCACTCTCCACCTGCACTGCCTCCCCGGCTCCCCCTGCACTGTGGGACTGTCACTGTATCCCTACAGCCCCTTTCCCAGCACTTGCTCTGCACTTACCTCGCACTTGCCACCAGCTGGCCCTTTCTATTTATTATTTATTATTATTTTATTTTATTTTTTTTTTTTACGCTACTTACCTTGTACTGCACTTCCCCCCCCACCTCCTCCCCCCTGCACTTCCTCCTCTTCCCCTTACCTCTGCACTTGCGCGATCTGAATGACACCTGGCCTAGTAGGATCGTTTGTCTGTTTTCCCCTTGTTTCCCTCCCTCCCTGCCTCGTCGCGCCTTGAAACACTTGTGTATAGGCGCGTTACAAATACCATATCATATCATATCATATCATATCATATCAGTCTCTCCTGCATCGCTACCTGCTGCTGGAGCCTATCATTGTGCTGACAGAGAGACTCATTTTCTCTCTGTGCCTCCTGATTGGTCCCAGAGTACTGGGCCAGTCTCTGCTGCAGGAGGGTTACCTCCTCAGACCCATCCCTACTGGCCTGCTCCTTTCTTGCCAGAGCCTCCTCCACCCTCCTGGTGTGCTCTAACAAGTTCTGGTGTTCTTTTTGGAGGTCACCCAGTCCCTGGAGGGCCAGGTGATTTTCTTCCATTTTCCTTTTTAAGTGGCAGACTTCCTGGCCTAAGGTATCCCTTTCCTGACTAAGAGCCTGCATCTGTGCCGCCAGGTCATCCCTTTGCCTTTGGAAGGCACCAGCTTTCTGGCACTCCTGATCAAACTCTGCCTGGGTATCCAGGTCTTTCAGAATCAATTTATTGCTTTCCTCTTTCTCTCTGTCTAATCGAATTTGCAGGGTGGCTACCTGCTCTGTGCATGCCCTGTTGAAGTCCAGTTGTTGCTCCAGCTTTTTCTGGCTCTGCAGAAGGGAGTCCAAACCTTCTTGGTACTCCTTCTGCAAGGCCAGAAATCTGGCATCCTGGTCAGCCTTCTCCTGTTGCAGTCTATCCATGTCCTCTTTTATTTTAATGATATACTGCCGACTATCATTTTCTGACTCCTGGCTCCTCTGCAGCCTCTGCTCAGAAGAGACCAGGTCAGATTGGGCCTTTTCTAACGCCAGCTGTTGCCTACTTGCCAGATCTTAGCCTTCAGCACATTTGTCCTGCATGGCTCCCATATATAGATACAAATATGCCGCTATCCTAACCATCTTGTCGTGTTCATCTTTAACTTTAGGAGCCATGTATAATTCACTCAGGGCCACATGTAATGGACCCTGATCTCTCCATATATCTGGCCCTAGTTTCAGTGACCTGTTGCGCGATTGCCTGCAGCCAGACCGTTTGGTCCTGATGAGTCCACTCACCTCTCACAAATAGCTTATGTAAGAAGTGCTCTCTGGCTATTTTTATATCAACCAAGGTCGTCATTCTGGAATTTGAGTTCCTTCCTGACTTACAGAAGTTTGTATTTTATTTTGCAAAACAGACCGTTTCCTTAGAGCGTTCCTTTGAGGGGTGCTTTCACAGTGTAAAACAGCATGGTGATCTAACCGGATATGTGTATCTGGTCAGTTGGCACACTGTATTAATCTGCACAAATGGTAAATCTAACCCAGAATATCCCAGCTTGAGCCCCCACTTTGTAAGAGGATTCAATTCAACACTACAGCTAAGTCGATGCCTAGTCTGGGATGTATTTCTATATTCGGTTCAGTACCCTGGATGACAACCCTTGTATAACACCCCCCTCTTAGAATCCCCCTGACCCCACTGAGCCAAGAAGTAGGTTTGTTTTGCAAATTAAAAGGTTTATTTGAGAATTTAAACAATATATATATATCACACTTTTATAATAAATCAATATCTGATAGTACACTTAGACATATGATGTTAATCAACAATGGGTAATCTGGCACTAGCACACTTCTTTACAATCAATGAGGAGTTAGTATAGGATGGATAAAGTAGCAAAAATACTTTTATGATTTCAAGGGAAAAGAGGAGCACACAGTTCTCAGGAATGCAATCAAATACAATATGAAATTCAGTTCCCCCCCAGCAAGCTTAAAGGAAACAGGTAGGAGTTTGAAACACAGGCCCAAAATGCTTTTTAAATGTAATGGCAATGGATGGGAAAATGTGCCAACTGATTTTAATTCCCTCTAGAGATTCAGGGTGAGTGGGAGATGCGTGTTGGTATTAGTTCAGGCTCACTTTAGCAATGCTCTATGAGTTATTACCAGGTTGCAAACAGATTTTAACAAAAGAAAGAATGGAGCTGCTATCTTGACAAGTGGAGAAATTGAGCCAAAATCGCAAATCGCGGTAAATTTCGCGAGTGCGTGTCTCGCGATTGCGAAAAAGAATAGGGAGTAGGAAGTCGGTTCTAGGTTCGTTGGAAAGCCTACATTCTAAGCTTTCAGATGATGAAAGTTACATTTCGTTCCTAGCCCAAACGGTTCCAGAGCTAAAGACGATTAAATAAAGGTAGTTTTTCGGATTTAAAGTAAACTCAAAATGACAGGTGACAGCTTGCAGCTGCAGAATTGACAGGTGACAGTTGTGCAGCTTTAAAAATGACAGATGATACGATTTCTAGGAGGCAGTTCTACTTAGGTTAAAATAGTTTGGATTAGATTATTTTAACTAAGAGATTGGTTCTGCACAGTTCTGCTAGGTACTCACAATATAAATTTGAAATAGGCCTTGCTTTAGGTCACTCTGGATCTCTGGTCTGGTCTCTGGCAATTGTTCTTGGCAAAAGAATTCAAACAGCTCGCCCGGCTGTAGAATAGTTGCAAATGATTTTAAGGTTGCTGAGGCCTGCTAAGAAGAGTTCTCAGTTTGTGGGTTTAGGCCCTTGCTTTAAGTTCTGAAATAAAGTTCTGGTCTTTGGAGATTGATGGATTTGAAGTCTAGATCTTTGGATGTGAAGTCGTCGGTCAGCATGCTCCGCAGCAAATGGAATTGAATGTCTCTACTTGTCCCAGCAGTCTCTTTTTATGTGTTTTGGAAAGTTGGAAACTAAACCTGCCCCTCTAACTTGTCATTGGCCCAATTCTCTCCTCTCCCATGATTGGTGGAAGGAAATGTGAGTCAGAGTGATGCTGTAGGTTTTATGGTCAGAGGGACCTCCCCTTGTCAGATTGCACACAAATCTATTTCTGACCCAAATACATATTTATCTATGCACCATTTTTCTAATATTATAGGTCCAGTTAACATATTTTCTGTAGCACCAAACCATCCGATCCCTGTCTTTGTACGATGTCGTGTCCACTGATGACAGAATTCTCCCCTTTTCATCCAGATAACAACCTCTAAACCTTTCCAGATTTTACACAAATGTGCACCAGGGATATGGGTTACAGATGATAAAGTGTCAGATTTTTAACATGCATACATTTGGAGTGAGCCCCTATTTTCCGCTAGCAACCCCCCAGAATACACCACAGGGTCCTAACGCCTCTTAAAATGTTCACATAAAAATCACAAAAATAATGATATTACTTATATAATTCTGACAAGTCCGCACTATGAGTTATCTATCTTTTTAAAATTATGCTCTGGTCAAAAAAGGGTTGTGGCTTCCCACATCACAGGGTGGAATAACTGGTTTATCCACTTCCCCCAAGCTCAGCTGCTAGCAGAGGCACTGCCCCTCCCAGTTTTCCCTAAGAGGAAGCCACTTTTACGACGCCCCCAATATAACATTTGCCTGAGTCCAGGACAGGCCTTTGTTCAACTCCCTGTAGTCCCCAGCTGCTCCACCCCTAATCCAATCAGAGAGGTGACAACTCCTTTTGACTAGGGGCAGCAGGATGCAGCTAGGCCTGGGAAGAGTGGCTGAACAGGTTTCTCCTGTCGGGGGTAGTTGTCAGGCAGAATCCAGTTTCACTAAGCCAGGTTTCAGCTAAATGTCACTTTTTGTTCCCAGTTTAAATCACTTACAATTTTTACATATACATTAAATAATTACTTCCTTCAAGTCATTTCAGAATATAGATTTACATTGTATCCACCTCTTAGCAAGTCTTTCCTTGGTCTGGTTTTGTTTCATTTGTTCAGTTTTACACAAAAGTCTGGTGGTTTTAAAACGCCGGCTTTCAGATAGTGGTGAGTACTGGTAATGCAACCATTTTTTGGTATTAAGAAAATGAATTCCCCACAGTTCTGAGTTGCTTTTTTTTTGGCAATCAGCATTGCCATTCCCAATGGTTTCAGGCTACTGTGTGTGTAGCCTAATGGTGGTTTTAGGCAGTGCCCTCCTGTGCTCACACCATAGGCAAACATGGGTGGCAGCCTATTCTTCATGTTTTCCCTGTGCACTCTCTGGGGAGTTCTGGCCGTCATGATGTTTTCCATGCCAGTACTGCACAGTTTTATTGTAGGGCTTGGATGCATGGGTAAAAACATCCCACAGACGTCTTCATCAAAAATCCTAAATATGTGGAGAAGTGCACTGAGAGCAAATTTCTAGGTCCAAAAAAGATATTTGCTGTAAGGAATGGAGTAGTTGTACTAGAGGGAGGTAAAGAATGGTTGAAAGGGAGGCTGGCGAAAGCCAATGTAGTGAATGGAATTGGGGTGAAAGAACCAACAAAGGAACAGGTCGACATCAGTGGTGACTCTACTAATGGATCTCAGAATGCTAATCGGTTTGTTATAGATGAGGAGGCTAGCGTGTGCGAGGAGAGTGTGACTACAACAGGAAGAATAACCAGAAAACCATTATGGTTGGGAGATTATGTGCATTGAGGTGGGAAGGTTATCCAATATTATGTATATAGTTATCTGTGTTTGTTGTTATTAGCTTGTTGTTTTTCCATAAGGGGGGGGAGATATGTAGTGATGTATGTTAATGGTATTATTATTGCGGTATGTTTGTTCTCGTGCCCAGTCTCTGCCTCGCATCTGTGTTTATGTTCGAGAGTCGGCGGGCGCGAGGAAGAGCAGTGGGCGGTTGCAGACGGAGGTGAGGGAGAAGCTCCGTGCGGGCCTGTAAAAGAAATAAAGCCGGATTTATACTTACCCTGTGCAGCTACTTCATTTCATATAGCTAATAACATATTCTAAGACTTTCTGATCTAACACAATTGGACGCTTAGACATTTTACGAGAAGGGTATAGCATTGCTTTGGTTTTGGTGTAATTAATCTCATGGTAATTCTCACTGGCATACGCACCAAGCACTTTAAGAGATCTAAGCATACCTGAGAATGTATGGTCGAATATGACCAGAACATCTGCGTACATTAAGGAGGGTATCGGGACATTACCCAGTTTAGGGGGGCCAGGGGCTGCAGCTCTCAATCTTTGAAGTAGATCTGCCATATACAGATTGAATAATAGGGGTGCCAGAAGGCATTCTTGTTTAACCCCCCCCCCTTGAGGTATGAGTCCAATCTGTGAAATGGCCTCCTCCATCAAGTCTAACATGTACCTTTGTTCCTGTATGAAGGAGCCTAATGATTTGAAGGAGGTAAGTGGGACAACTCATCCCCTCGAATTTGCTGCCAAAGTCAACCCCGATGTACTCCATCAAAGGCGGCGCGGCAATCCATATATCTAGCATATAAACACACACCGCCGCCAATAGCTCTTTTTTTTAAACAATCAACTAGGCGTGAGTTATGTGAAGTTCAGCAGCCCGGACAAAACCAGTTTGAAAGCCATCCAAGAACCAACCCATTGCTGGAGTGCACAGAGGACAAAGGAGGCAAATATCTTCCCAGTCACGACTAGTATAGATAGGAGGCAGTAATTTGATGGTAATGTCCGCAGACCTTCCTTGTAGACGGGGATCATAATAGCACTACATCAAGACTTGGGATAACGCGGGACCGGCAGACCTTGTCAAAAAGATCTCCAAAATGGAAGCCCGGGTTTCCGAACCATTCTTTAAGACAAGGTTTGCCAGGCCATTTGTGCCAGGGATTTTAGAGCTGCTGAACTTCCCAATGGCTACTAAAATATCATTGCGATCCCAGCCTAACTCCCAAACCATATCAAATGTCACTACCCCCAATGAAGGACATTCATCACCAGAGTAAGTGGAATGAATATGTGACAACCAACAGGCTGAGCTAATGGGAGCTATCATTAATGACTCCTTCTGGCACTTAGCCCCCTTGAGATACTGCCAAATTGACTTGGTAGAACCAGTGTTTAGGGTCCTGAACATACGTTGCCATTGCATATTCTATTCAGAGGGATTCCACCATCTCACCCGGTTTCTGTATTTCAGCTTGATTTTATTGATAGTTTAGGCCAACTGGATCTTATTAGAGATGCTACATATTGCCTTACTGAGTTCACTTTGTTTGTATCTTGGCATCCCTGATGGTTTTATCAAACATGTTGCCCTTACAGTTTACATGAGGGGCAGCATAGAAACCCGGGATCAAGCCAAATTTGTCAGACTATGATCTAAGTCAATTTTCTAATTCATCTCCATTAAGGTGGTGGAGTTCAGCGGCCAATTCGCGGCCAAATCTCACTACTTTGCCAACATTTAGTGAACTTGACCAAGTTTGCCTTAGTGCAAGACACTCGAGTTCCCGCATTATTGATGTCTAAATCTCCAGTTTTTGCCGTAGGAGGCAACACGGCCATTGGGGAGATAATTAGAGAAAGAAACTCTTGTGTGATCACTCCAATCAACTTGCAGAAAGTGCCTTAATCTCATTCATTCAACAAGCCTTTCAGAGGAGAACCAATAAACCAAGGTGGCCCAAGATTTAGCATTGGGCCATGTTGGCCTCCCCCACTCCCCAGAATATCTCCCATCATTCTGCCATTTAACATCGAAAGCTCCCAACCTTACAAAATCTCGACCAACAAATACCCTGGGAACTTTCCTTTAGTATTAAGGTATAAAGATTTGAAGCATAATCATATTATTGAGAAGAGAAATATCTTAATAATATTCTGTTTATACTGTCATACCATCAAATCACGTGTACAAAATATAATATTACGATATTTACTGATATTGTCCTGTTGTTTTTAAACTGAACCATTGGTATCACGTTTATTTGGCAACGTATGTTTGCTACCCATATACATCAGTAGTACAGAACCTTCTTTCAATGCTCAGAAAGAATTGTGTGGGGTCAGAAATGAGAGGCAGGCACAAAGTTGTAATATTTCTAACATGAGACATTTTATTAACTTAAAAGGGTTGGATAAAGACCTTCCTGTCCTGCCTTCCTTTCTCGTTTCTTCTCATTCGCTTTCCCATGTGCCTGATTCCTTCCCCACCAGTTCCAGTTCCTATTTAAGATCTCCTTACCTCTGCCTCTCTTCTCTTCTCTCATTGTCCTGAAGGAGGGGCTTTGCTCCTCTGATACTTGGTCCCACGTTTCTACTTTACTACAGCCTGCTGCCTGCTTTGCGGTGCTTGCTACGCATTCTGCTCGATGCTTCGCAAGACCCTTCAAGGAGGCTGCCTCGCAAACACACCGGACTAGTGAACGTCAGGCCAGCCATCTCAGAGATTGCACTGTACTTGTTCCATGTTAATACTGGGTGACCTTTGTGGCGTGGAGCAGGAAGTGGACCCCATGCATACCCACATGTACATTACCAGGTCTGTATGAGGCTTGCTTCCCTTTCAGATGCCACGTTTCACCAAGCCAGTGAGATGCGCTGCTTGACAGTTTGAGACAACCATATATTGGTTCATAAGCAGGTGCCATGTCCGCCATGCAGGAGCTCAGGAATGAACAGGAATAAACTCCATACTCTGCGGCAAGAAATTACAGTGCTTAAGAAGGAACACAGGAGCCTAAATGAGTCATTGAGCCAAGATATCCCTGGAGCCCTCTCAGAATCCAATCTATGTGATAGTAATGAAAACAATAACACCAAATCACATCGAAAGTTTCGATATTTTTTTTAAAGGCAAGGCACTAAACACCCTCCCCAACGTATTTTAGGACTGGTGCAATTATATAATCAAACTCCAATCCTAGAATATTTGGGGAAAGTGTTGGATAGTGCCTTTAAAAAAAGATCAAATCACTTTCGATGTGATTCAGTGTTATTGTTTTCGTTAATATCACTGGATACTCTCAGAATATACCCTCACTCATGGACGCTCAATGAAATTCAGTGCAAGATGAGCACATTTTGTAATCACTGTATGATCTGATATTAAGATTACAAGATTACAATATAGTAGATTTTGTCAAATTCAAATTTGTTGCATTTTTTAATCGAATTTGGCCAAAAGTGTGTGAAGAAAAAAAAGAATAGACAAAATAATAGACAAATTCGAATTCAACCAAATAATCTCAACAAAATCACTGTAATATCCTGTTCCGGTTCAGGACCTCTCATTTTATGAGTGAGAAGTCAAAGATTGGATTCATACTCAAAAATTTAATGGGCAGTGCGTTGGCTTGGGTGGCCCCATAGATATTATCTCATTACCTCCCTCAATTTTCAAGGGTACATTATTGGCCCTCATAACATTCATATGGACCCATGTTTGGTACAATCAATAAGGGTCTGCTTTCAATACGGTTAACCACAACATCCCGATCACCCGTCTCCGAGATACCCTGGGCATCACAGATCAGGCCCTGGCGTGGCTAGTGTCCTTTCTCTCTGACTGTCCTTCCCAGGTGCAACCTACGTCCTTTCTCACCGCTATCACTCTCTCTACTTGTGGTGTCCCTCAGAGATCTAATCTATTTCCCTGGTTTTTCAATGTCTACATGGCCCCCTTCGCCCACAAGGTCTCTGCCTTCACCATCAACTTTCATTGTTATGGGGATGACACAGAGCTCTCTGTCAGGCTACCCTCTGCCTCTTCCTCCTCCTCGCTCATTACTGACTGTCTGCAATTCAGTCCTGTTGTGCTGCTAATGATCTCTACCTTAATGCCAGTAAGACAGAGATCATCCTCATTGGGACCCCTGCTCCTGCTTTCCCACTTTCACTCTGGCCAGCCTCCCTTGGTCCTGCGCCCTCACCCACCAGTAAGGCAATAAATCTGGGGGTTATCTTCGACTCTACTCTCTCCTTCTCTTCTCACAACTCGGACATATCCAAAAAGCCCCACTACCAGCTGCACCTCCAAAGAGGTATTCTACCTTTTCTCATCTTCCCCCAGAGGCTCACTGTCTCCTGAGCCCCGGTTCTCTCCAGACTGGACTACTGCAACAGTCTCTTTCTCAATCTTCCGGCTTCTACTCTCCGACTTCTTCAACGGATTCGTACAAAAATGTCACCCTCATTTATTCGCCCCCGCAGTTACTGTGACTTTGGGGGCGCACAAAATGAGGGTGACATTTACTGCGCCCAAGCACAGCAGGTGTTGCGGGGGTTTCCCCCGCTCTGCTTGGGTGCCATAACAGGAGCCGGGGGTTGCGGGGGTGTCCCTCGCTTACCATTTTGGTAAGCAAGGGACACGAAAGAAAAAAAAGAAAAGCACCCTGCGGCATCAGCTCTAATCCACGTTAGTGGGAGGAGCTGACGCCGCAGGTATAGCAGGGTGCAGACGGCACACACAGAAGTGTGCCGCCATAAAAGGTAATTTGGGGGTGGGGGTGTGAAGGGAAAAGCAGGCCAGGGAAGCGTGCACAGTGATCTATATGATCACTGCGCCACGCCGTAACTGGTGTCGGCATTTCAGCCGTCACAGTTATGGGTGGCACAGTTATCACATAGATCCTCTTCAACTTATCCAGAACAGAACTGCAAGATTTATCCTTGGCCTCATGCCCAGGGACCACATCTCTCTGGCACTGAAATCCCTCCACTGGCTCCCTTTGGCTGCAAGGATCAAGTTCAAGTCCCTCTGCATAGTCCACAAGGCTTTCTGAGGCCGGGTGCCTACTATCTACAGCACTCTTTTTCTAAATACTCTCCTTCTAGAGTCCTCCATTCGGCCTCCTCCAACTCTCTGCGGGTGAGACGTTTTTCCAGACATTTGGGGGTAGATCCTTATCCTTTGTAGGTGCCTCCCTCTGGAACAGCCTCCCTGCCTTTGTCTGTCTTGAGCCAGACCTCCTTAAGTTTCGGAAACTCCCCAAGACCTTCCCCTTCTCTTCCTTTTTCTCTCTTCCTCTACCCTGCTAACCTCCTTTCTCTTCTCTGCGGCTTCCCTTTTTCCTTCTCTTCCCCAACTGCAGTTCGCCGACTGGTCGCCTGGTGCACCTCTAGAGCCTCACACGTCCCAGGCTCCCCTGCCAGTCCTGCACTTGCTTACGGGCCTCTGCACTCTCCTTGGCACTACTGCACTCGGACTACTTTCCATGAGAGGGGCAACCAATCTGCACTTAACCCAGGCCCCTACTGGACTGGGTGCACTGTGTCCCCCCTCCCTCTCAAATCCTGTCTACGCACTTGCACAACCATGAATTTACTAGGCCCAGCAAGTTTTCTGTCCTGTTCTGACTCTGTCTCCCCTCCGTAGCTTGGTTGTTGCCTGAAATAGTCATGCATAGGTGCATTAGACGTCCAACCACAAATCAATCTGAAATGTCACCAGGCTACTACGGTCGTTTATTGGTCTGTATGTCCTTTTCCCTCTCCTTCCCCCTTCTCTCCCCACTCTCTGTCACGCACTTACACTCGTAGAAATGCCTCTGGACTAGTATGCTATTATTGTTAGATTATTCTGAATTTTCACAGCCTAAGAATGATGACGGTATTCCCTTGTTCCCTTCCCACCGTGAAGAGCTTTGAAGCACTTCACTTGTGTATAAGTGCTTTACAAATAAACAATTACAATGGTCAGGAGGAGCCCATAGTGTCAGGTCCCGCTCCGGCGTCATGACATGCAGGGGTTGTCCCACTAGATACCGTCATCATGACTTTCCTGTGTACACAAAACAAAGTATCCTGCGTTCTTCAATCAGGTCTCAGCCAGGCGCCTGGAAGTTAGCATGGCAACGCTGGCGACCTGTTTACCATCACGTGACACGCTCGATTAGTTAGCCCTATCTCGCTTCTGAATCTTCGGATATCCTTGCTCCCTTGTTTCCCTATTTTGTCCGTCCCTTTCCCCTTCTGTGACCTTGCCTCCTCCCTTTCCAGTGTTTGTTGCCTCTGTGATCCGGTCTGCTTCACGCAGTGTTTTCGGACACGTCTGGTTCGACTGCTGCCTGCATCCTGCTGACTACGGAACTCTTAACGGATTGTTATTGGACACGTTTGGCTTCTTGGCTGCCCGCATCCTGCTGACTACGGAATTCTTAAAGGATTGCCTTTTGGACATTGTTACACGGATCCCAGCTCCGGTTACGAAGTCCTTTCCGTGATTATTCGGGTTACGGCACATGGACTAGAGACTCCCTTATGATGTGCTGAAACCCAGAGGCGTCCTCGTGCCGTCGGGAATAGGTGATTAGGGCTTGGTATTATTTTGGACTTTGCTTTTCCTTCTTCAATGAGTTTCCCGTATTTGTTCTTATAAACAATCCTGACAGGAATCAACACAGAGCTGTCTATCAACCTGGTTTTACAGTCCGTGGTGTGCCAGTCTTGTATCAGGTCAGTGGATACTTTCCTGTTCTATATCATTGTACTGTGTGGTTATACTATCTCTGTTAGCCTTGTTGTACTCCGTGGCTGCAACTGTCTATTGATAGTTTCTTGTATTACCTTCTGAACAGCGGATCTTCAGTATCCCGTGATCCAGGCCTGCGCTTCCTGTGTCTCATCTCGCATCCTGTCTTTCAGTCAATGAACCGCTCAGCTTGTCTGTTTACCTTACCAAGCTAGAGGGCTACATTGCAGGGAAGACTTCCTCGGCTACACGACGAGGCAAGTCCCTGCAGGATATAACACACAGGACACGCTCTCCTCTTCCCTGATTGTCGTGATGGAGGGGCTTTGCTCCTCTGATGCGGCCCCCTTGCTAGCCTTCCTCTGTTGCTGGGCACAGAGGAACTTACACAGAGGCAGTTCTGCTGGCTGCTATCTTTGCAAGACCCTTCAAGGCGCCCGCTGCCCAGCATGTGCCGCACCAGTGCCCACCAGGCTGTCCATCTCAGTGCTGGGCAATAAAGCAGGGCTGCCCAAAGCGAGGCAGGGTAACTGCTGTTACCATCAGAAGCCTGGGAGAGGGGCAGCCCAACCCTTTCCCTGTTCTGCTCCTCTCCTCCCCCCAGCTGCAGAGACATGCAGTCTCTGTAACACAAAGCCAAGGAAGGGTGAGGTGTGAACAGTCACCTCACCCTTCCTCCAAACAGCAAGGTGCTAAGCACCTAAGGAAACCAACAGTCAGGCAGGGCCCAGGTTTAAAGACCTGCCCCCCCAGGGGGCCAGACAGTCGGCTATCCGGTCGGGGGCTGTGACACAGCAGCCCCCACTACTATACATAACAAAGACTCAGGGCTCCGCTGGGTCTTATAAATGAGAGCAGCATGCTCTAAGAAAACACAATCTGTTCGTGGACCCTGAACGGGGACCCAAACAAACAGGAGGTTCACTGTTTACTATTACAACACCCAGCCAATTGTAGTAAACTTTCTTCCTTTTCTGTAAACAGACCAAAAAGGAACATGGGTCCCAAACGGAAAACACAGGAACCCACAACACCGGCACAAAAACCCAAATCTCATCTTTTAGCAGTCATCGAGGCAGCAGAGCCCTATGGATGGGCATGGGTTAGGGAAAACGTGTATGGCCTGCCAAAGGAAGGAACACCCATACCACCCAGCCAAGACGAGGGCACAACACCGTCAAAAAAAAGGAAATTAACAGAAAGCGCCAAAAAAGGTAACAAAAAACTGACAAAATTATGCGAAAATATGTCTGAATTACAGCAATTATTGCTCGAAATCAGGGGAAAACAACTACCTCCCACAGGGGAACCTGGGGCCACGAATCCTATCATACCTCTAGAACCCGCTATAACGGTGGCCAACATCCCTACAACACCAGTCCCTGCAACACCACGACCACAGGTGCCAGTAACACCAACAACAGCCACCACAATTGCCCCAACAACAGCAACAACAGACCCAGCAGGTACCTCAAAAGCACGGGCAACCCCCTGGGCCAGTCAGCGGCAAGCAGCAACAACCCAACAGACAGTCAGCGGCAAGCAGCAACAACCCAACAGACATAGTAATGATCTGCAATGCCCAATTAGATTTAAAAATTAAATCCTTCTAGACCGAAATACTAAATAGATACAAAAGATGCCTAGCCTGGAACATTGACACCACAATCAAAGAAGCCACATGGGCCAAAGAGTTCATTGAAATCTTTTCACTGATAGAAGCCCAACACAAAGGAAAAGATGCTTTTAGGGATCCCAAAAAGATAGAGGAGAAAGCCATAGCCAGAAACGCCCAGGTAGAACAGATCTGGGACGACTGGTTACAGGCCTTTGCTATCCTGGCAACAATATATGAAGAAAAATTCCCCAATGATGGCAGAAAACTATGGGCGTATATGGATAAAATAAGAGAAGTGAAAATCACCCAGAGAGGGAAGACCTGGCTAGCATATGATATCAGATTTAGGAGAAGCATGTCAGAGAGGCCAGCCATAGAGTGGGACGAGGTCCAGAATGACTTATACACGCTGAACGCTGAGCCTCCATCAGATGAAGAGGCCTCACAAACAACCTCCAAAAATAACAAAAATGCACAGGGTCCCAGATTTAATGACAACGATAAACTAAAAAAGGGGGAACAGCCCTTTCGGAAGAACCAGCCATGGGTGGCTTAGTTTAATGCCCACAGGCAGAACAAAAACCACTCCCCCAAGGCCAACATTCCATGCAGGAATTTTTGAAAAAACCTGTGCACATGGGGCAAAGAATGTTGGTACAAGCACTGTTGCACAAACTGCAATGGTGACCATGCAGCAAGCAGTTGCACCAAACTGCCAGCCAAAAAAGTCTAACACCCACCCCAACCCACCCCAGTTTTAGCACCAGGCAGAACTCCCATCAACCCAGGCAATTTTAGAGAAGCACTCAACAATTACCCAGACAAGGAAACCAGCGAGGCGATATGGCAGGGTTTCACCAAGGGTTTCATCATCCCCTTCAAGGGCACAGGGTCACAGAATGTCCCTATGAACCTGAAATCAGCCAGGGACAACCCTCCGATGGTGGAGAGCAAAATCTACTGGGCAGGATTGCAGGACCCTGGGACCACATGCCCCTAAAAAACGACATAATATCTCCACTAGATTTGGTCCCCAAAAAAGAACCCAGGAAAATGAGGCTAATCCATCACCTATCCTACCCCAAAGGCCGATCGCTAAACGACGGCATCCCACACACGGAATCCGTGGTATCCTACACACACTTCCAAGAGGCGGTAAGACTCATACAGGAATGTGGCAGGAACGCCCCGATGGCCAAACTGGACATCGAATCCACTTTCAGACTCTTACCAGTCCACCCAGATTCACAACAATGGCTAGGTTTCACTTTTAATAACAAATTCTATGTAGACAGATGTCTCCCAATGGGGTGCGCAGTATCCTGTGCCCTATTCGAGGAATACAGCTCTTTCTTCCAATGGGCTTTCCAAAAACATAGAACAGGGACCAAAATAGTGCATTACCTCGATGACTTCATGGTAATGGGACCACCGAATTCTGAAGAATGCAGAAAGGCCCTGAAAAAATTAGAACAGATGGACGCACAGTGGGGCATCCCCCTGGCAATGGAAAAAACAACCAAACCAGACACCAACATAATTTTCCTGGGGATTGAAATAGACTCTGCAAGGGGTCTATGCAAAATCCCGAAACCAAAAATAACAGAACTTTTGGAAAAAATACAAGGCCTGACAACAAAAGACAAGGGGACAGTAAAAGAAATACAATCATTAGCAGGTAGTCTCAACTTCGCATCCAGAGTAATTCCCCAAGGGAGGATATTTTACAGAAGCCTGGAGCTAAAACTCAAATCATTCACCAAACCCCACCTACACATCCGGCTAGGCACGGAGGTCAAACAGGATCTGGAAACTTGGGGGAATTTCCTTAGAGATTTCAACGGGACCTCACTTTAGCGAACGCCTTTGAACACTTGGACAAAAAGGGTCCTGCTCACCGATGTAGCCGGGAGCAAGTGGTTTGGAGCCATACTAGACTCAGAATGGGTGGCTAGTCACTGACCCAACTCATGGCAACTGGCAGGGTGGACAAAAAACATAGCCCTCCTAGAAATATTTCCCATCTGGCTAACTTTACACATCTGGAGCAGGCAGCTAGCTAACACAGAACACTTGGTCTGGTGCGACAACATGGCTGTAGTAGGCTCCATAAACAGAAGGTCTACCAAATGCTCTTTAGTGCTGAAAGTTCTACGAGCCATTACAGCAGTCAAACTACAGGAAAACATTGTGGTCAAAGCAAAGCATATTTCGGGGACGGATAATAACATTTCAGATGCTTTATCTCGGTTTAGGTGGCCAAGATTGCGGGAGCTAGCACCACACGCCCAAGACCAGATGACGCCAATACCAGCGGAATGCTGGGCAATAATGGGAAACCAAGAATAACAGCATCAACGCCAGCGCCAGAGAGCCCAGGCCGGGATGTCCCACAAAAATCAGGCCCCTCTTTACAGTTGCCAACAACACATCGGCATCAACGCCAGCGCCAGAGAGCCCAGGCCGGGATGCCCAACAAGAACCAGGCACATCAAAAACGGGTGCCAACAATCTTACAGGTTTCCTAACACAGATGGCAGAGAAAGCATTGGCAAGCACTACCGCAGCACAGTACAGTAAGTGCCTACAAACAGTATTTAGAGCCACAGGTTTAAGCCATGTAGAGTTAATAACGATTAAAGACATAGAAGTATTTTTAAAATGGGCACGTGAGCAGGGCTTTAAGAGAGACTGGGCAAAAAGACACCTAGTTGCAAGCTCAGATTTTTCAAAAATACAGGGTGATTCAGACCCCACCCAGAACGCCCTAATTTCCTATGCAATGAAAGGATGGGGCAGAATAGAGGGCCCCCAGGTGGACACCCGCCGTCCCCTTGACTTCAGCAAACTAGTACAAATAGCAAGCCAGCTGGAAGCCATATGCTGGCATCCGTACGAGATAATACTATTCAAAACAGCATTTTTTCTAGCCTAGTTCGGGGCTTTCCGGGTTGGAGAACTTATTGCCTCCAGCACCAAGGCCACAAATGTTGGCTTGGGAGTCATGGAGGTCAGGGTTAGACAGGAGAGTGTTAGCATAGAAATCCAACAGTCAAAAACGGGGGCCAAAAGAACCATCAACATTTGTTGTATTGATGAGGCAACTAACTGTCCGGTATGTATCACCAACCTTTATTACACGCAAAGGCCCAAGGTAGAGGGGAGGTTCCTAATCCACAAGGGCACCTCGGCGCTAAGCCGCTACCAATTTAAAGGGGTGCTGATGAAAGCAATCAGCAAAGCAGGGTGGGACCCCAAGGGTTTCGGCACCCACTCTTTCAGGATAGGTGCCACCACCTCAGCATGGCAAGGAGGCCTAGAACCTCAACAGCTAAAAAACATAAGGGGATGGAAGTCAGATTGCTACAAAAGATACATCAGACCACAGCTGATATAGCCACCCTCCCTCATTTTCTCCCCCCCGCAGAAACAATCGGCGAAGGGAGGACCACTCTCTGATCAGCGTGGATAGTCAGCCACTCATTTGTCTTCAGGACGGGCAGATGGGCAGACCAAAGAAGGGCCACCCTTCAGAAACACCATTGCTTCATGGTGGGGATACAGAGGCCTACGGTGGGCCGACATCCACGAAATGCTAGCTGAGCTGGTCGCATACAGAGACCCGCCAGAATTTTTAATCATACATCTAGGGGGCAATGACCTGGTCTCCATTGGTAGGAGAATTTTATTCGAGGACATCTGCTCCTCACTTGCTGGCATTTCACACAATTGGAGGGGTACAGAAATATACTTCTCGGCCATCTTGCCCAGAAAGAAATTCCTAGGGGCCAACTGCTACAAATCTGTAGAAATCTCTAGAAGAAAATTCAACAAGGGGCTAGAAAACTTCTGTACAGCAAGAGGACTGGGTTTCATAAAGCACCTGGCCATTACAGTAGGTGACCCAGATCTTTTTCTCAATGATGGCACCCATTTATCTAACCAGTGCATGGATCATTTCTTTCGAGAAATCTCAGCTACTCTAGCCTCCAGGGGTTGTCTTTAGGGGATACTTTCGGAGGAACGCGGCCAGCCGCCAACCTGCCCGCGTGTGGCGGCACGGGCCCGAGGGGGTAACCTCAGGACCCGGTGCCCAAAAGTATGATACTATTATGATATGTGATTATTGTTTATCTCCATAACCATATCTGTACAATAAAATCCTACAGCCTTTTATTGCTAACACATGACAAAAGTTGTGAGCCAAATTATTACGGGTGTGGTTTAGGGGTCGGCCAATACTAATGCATGCATATGGGGTCAGCAGTCATTGCACTGTCCTTGTCCCACGTTAAATTACCTTTATAGCTTAGACCAGGAAGTGGACCCCACGCCGACACAGGTTCCTGTTTGAGGGGTGCTTCCAGTCTGCACCCTGCCTCGTGCTGGACGGCCATTCAGCTACCACGTCCCGCCAAGCCAGAAACTAGTATGTGGCACCTGAGAGACGTGGTCCTTGACAAAAAGAAGGCAGATAGACTTAGCCAGTTTAACTGGGCACAGCTGCCAAGGAAAATCAGCAGGCATCGTTTTTGGAAGCATAGTATCCAACTCTTGATTGGAGAAGTTGTTAACATCCCAAGAGAGGGGTTGCCATCGAAAGCACAGATGCCTGTATATCATCACATTGAATACAAAGCCACAAGATATCAAATATTCCAGTCACATGTCAGGTATCGCCCGGAAATGCCATATTCGTACATCATGTTCTAAGCACTTACTACTCACACCTCATGCCAGATATTACCATGAAGTAAAAGAGCCTTGTATCATAAGCCAGGGACTGTATTCCCACCAAATGCCCAGATATCCAGACACTGGCAGGCATTTGCATAAACTACCAGATACTAACATCACAAGGCAGGTTTTTGCAACCAATGCCATGAACTGAAATGAGATGCCATGTGTTGCCATAGTATGCCAGGTACTCATTTCACATGGCATGTACTGCCATTAAAGGTCCAGATGATCAAACCGTATGCCAGGTATCGCCAGGCAATGGCAGGTAAGGCCAAGTAAAGGCAGGCATCATGTGTCATTGCAAGTGTTCCAATCCTACGCCCAGGTAAAAAAAAAAAAACAAATTCGTGCCATTGCATTACATGCTGGATTCTCAGATCAATTGCTGGGTAGAGTGCAGTTCTGTGGGTACTCCTATCGCATTCTTGATATTCTGATCTACTGGGAGTGTGGTACTGCACTTACATCATACGCTGCTGCTTCTGATCCATGTACTCACATCATAGCTTGATATTCTGATCCAAGTGGAGTGCAGTACCACACTATACTCACATCATAGCTTGATATTCTGATCCAAGTGGAGTGCAGTACCACACTATACTCACATCATAGCTTGATATTCTGATCCAAGTGGAGTGCAGTACCGCACTGTGCTGACATCATATGCTTGGTATTCTGACCCAAGTAGAGTGCAGTACTGCACTGTACTCACATCGTCTGCAGTATTCTGATCCAAGTGGAGTGCAGTACTGTACTGTGCTCACATCACATGCTTGGTATTCTGATCCAAGTGGAGTGCAGTACTGCACTGTGCTCACATCATAAGCTTGATATTCTGACCCAAGTGGAGTGCAGTACTGCACTGTACTCACATCGTCTGCAGTATTCTGATCCAAGTGAAGTGTAGGACTGCACTGTGCTCACATCATAAGCTTGGAATTCTGATTCAAGTGGAGTGCAGTTGTTACTCATCACGTTGATAGATAGTTTGTGACTGCCAAAGGTGAGCAATGGATGCGAAGAAGCAATAATCAGTCTCGAACACCACCCTGGATCCCCTGATCTCAAAGAGTCAGGCTTCCTCTTGGTGAGGGGCTCTTCTTCGCGATGGACCACTCTGCTGTTTAGGTGTATACAGTCAGAGCCGTCTATCGCATAAAAGAGCGGGGAATGCTCGCACCGCCAACCCAATGCTGTAAGGAAATATAAAGATGATTAGACAAATGAAATCAAGTTTAACCACAGATCTAATTGGAACAACAGATCCCTGAATTAGGCGGAGGTAATTAGGGACTGAACTCAATCTTGTACCTAAACAATCGAAAGACCAAGGTGAGCTTTGGTTGAGGATTCAGTACTATCTATGAGATGAGTATGAGAAGATGCTAACCTGAAGTCGCAGAGTAAGAGTTATCTGGAGTAATTAGGATACAACGACAGGAGAAAATAACAAACTGGGAAGTTAGTATAGGTAGGTAAACCCGATCGGCAAGAGGGTCGCGTTGGGTCCGGGTTGGTGCATGTACTGGAGAGCGTTCAAAATGCACTTTTTAGAGCATAGAAGCAGGTTCCAATAAAGGTCAGCTTAGAGTTCCAGGTTGCAGGACAAGAGTCAGGAGTTCTAACTGTGTAGTTTGAAACACTTGTGTATAGGCGTGTTATTAATGCCATATCATATCATATCATATCATATCATGTGACTGCAAGGATCAAGTTCAAGACCCTCTGCATCGTCCACAAGGCTTTCTGGGGCCTGGACCGTTCTACCTGCAACTTTCTCTTCCAAACCATCTTCCTTGTCGAGCACTCCACTCATCCACCACCAACTCTCTGAGGGTCCGATGCTTCTCCTAGCTGACAGTTGTTGGCAGATTTATCTCCTCAGCTGGGGCCTCCCTCTGGAAGAGCCTCCCGGCCTCTCTCAAACTTGAGCAGAACCACCTTCGGTTCCGGAAGCAACTCAAGGCCTTCCTTTTCGCTTCCGCTTTCTCTCTTCCTCTCCCCTGCTGATGATATGATATGATATGATATGATATGATATGATATGATGTGATATGATGTGATATGATGTGGCATTTATAATGCGCCTATACACAAGTGTTTCTAGGCGTGACAAGACAAGGAGGGGCAAACAGAGGGAGGGCAAAACATCCATCTTACTAGGCATTGTGTCATTCAGATCGCACAAGTGCAGGGAAGAAGAAGGGCAGAAGTGCTGAGGGGTTTGGGGGGCAGAGAAGTGCAGCAGCTCAAAGTGCAGCCAGTGGGTGTCACAGTGCAGGTAAATCAGAAAGTGCAGCCACGGGTGGCTCATAAGTGCAGAGAGAAGGGGCTGTAGGGTTGCAGATACAGACCACAAGTGCTGGGGTGCCAAGAGGCAGTGGCAGGTGCAACTGGACATGCAGGACCTGGGCCCAAACTTAGAGCGTGGCCATGAGACCAGTGCGTGGAGCAGTCGGGACATCAGCAGGGGAGAGGATCCAAGTGGAGTGCAGTACGGCACTGTACTCACATCATAAACTTGGTAATCTAATTCAAGTGGGGTGCAGTTCTGCACTGTCCTCACACCATATGCTTGGTACTCTGATCCAACTGGAGTGCAGTACTACACTGTATTCACATCATATACGTGGTATTCTGATCCCAAGTGGAGTGCAGTACTACACTGTACTCACATCATATACTTGGTATTCTGATCCCAAGTGGAGTGCAGTACTTCACTGTGCTCATATCATATGCTTGGTATTCTGATCCAAGTGCAGTACTGCACTATGCTCACATCATAAACTTGGTATTCTTATCCGAGTGGAGTGCAGTATTGCACTGTGCTCACATCATGAGCTTGGTTATCTGATACAATTGGAGTGCAGTACTACAGTGTACACATATCATAAGCTTGGTATTCTGATCCCAAGTGGAGTGCAGTACTACACTGTACTCACAACATATGCAGTATTCTGATCCAAGTGGAGTGAAGCACTGCACTGCGCTCATATCATAAGCATGGTATTCTGATCCAGGTGGCGTGCAGTAATACACTGTGCTCACATCATAAGCTTGGTATTCTGATTCAAGTGTAGAACTGCACTGTGCTCACATCATAAGCTTAGTATTCTCATCCAAGTGGATTGCAGTACTGCGCCGTACTCACATGATAAGCTTGGTATTCTGATCCCAAGTGGAGTGCAGTACTGCACTGTGTTCACCTCATATGCAGTATTCTGATCCAAGTGGAGTGCAGCACTGCACTGTGCTCACATCATATGCTTGGTATTCTGATCTAAACCGAGTGCAGTACTCACGTCATAAGCATGACATTTTGATCCAAGTGGGGTGCAAAACTGCAGTGTCATCACATTATATGCTTTGTATTATGATCCCGAGTAGAGTGCAGAACTGCATTGTACCCACATCACATGAAGCATTCTGATCCAAGTGGAGTTCAGTACTGCACTGTACTTACATCACGAGCTTGGTATTCTGATCCAAGTGGAGGGCAGTACTGCACTGTACTTACATAACAAGCTTGGTATTCTGATCCAAGTGGAGGGCAATACTGCACTGTACTCACATCACAAGCTTGGTATTCTGATCCAAGAGGAGTTCAGTACTGCACTATACTCACATCACATGCTTTGTATTCTGATCCAAGAGGAGGGCACTACTGCATTGTACGCACCTCATAAGCTTTGTATTCTGATCTAAGGGGAGTGCAGTACTACACTGTACTCACATCATGTGTTGGGTAGTGTGGGAAAGTCACAGTGCAGAAACCACAATCAAACCCCGCTCTGCCTGAGAGTAGGACTGAAAGGACGGCCCTAAATTATTCCCAAACCCCCTGAGCGTGAAACTGGCTCACAACTACCAGGTTCCAAAGAAACAGGGTATTTAGGACTGCATCTCCCAAGATTGCATCAGGTGTAGAGATCCAAAACATGGAGTGGATTCCGGAGTGTCTTTCAGGGATTCATGGAACGATGTGCCATAAGGAAACACTGGCACCTCCAGAGAGGCCCCTTAATCAACAGGTGCAGATCATCAAAGGGAGAAAACCTTACTTATGCCCCCTTCTGCGCATCAAGCAGAGCCTGCTGGCATATGCCAACCTTTTGGCAAAATAGTCTTCCTAAATGTAGTGCCTGCCATGGCAAAGAACCAGCCCCTAGTATTGTGTCTGCCCAATAGTTCATCTACTCAGATAGTAGAAATCCACCATTTCAGGATTGAGTAATTGAGTAATAAACAGTCTCCTTGGCATGTATTTAAAGTTTTGGAGGATTAAGCCACACACCTAGTTTGATAATCATCTTGTTGCTGATCACAGATGAACTGCGATGAACTGCAACTATGTTTGTGAAGCAGCTGCAGGGGACGAAGAAAAAAACCCTACCCAAAGGAAACACGATTTTTGCACAGGTGGGAACTGACTAGAGGTTTGTGATGGCTTTTGTCACCTCAGAAATCCCCAAAACGAACGTCTGTGCAGAGGGCAGCTGGGAGGCAGGGCAGGAGCAGAGCAGATCACAAACACTGGCTGCAGCAAAACCAAAAGCTTATGGCTGAAAGATTTTGAATAAATCATAACCACAGGCAAAGCTCTGGGCAACCCTCCAGACCATCATTGTTCAGTCTGCCAAGCCATTACAAAAAGGGAAAGACCATATGCAAATCAGGCTTGGTCCCACCCCAAAAGGGGAAGTCCAGCCCAAACTGCTAGGTCACATCTCTTCTACTCGAGACCACAAGCATCCCCAGACATGTTTCAACTTTGTAGGGCATCATCAGTGAGGAGTAGCTTGGGTTTCTAGGCCCAGCAGCCTTGGGACCCACATCAGGGCATACCTGTCCTGCTCGGGGTAACCAATGCAAACACCAGCTATAGCTTTGTTTGTTTGTTTGTTTATTTTATTTATAATGCGCACCTGACCCAAAGGTAATTGGGCGCTGGTAAAAACATTAATGGTTTCATGGCATATGAGCAGTTAAGGTGAGATTACAACAGGAGATATATACATATTATACATATTACACAGTCAGAGCACTGGGTCATAGTAATAGTACAGGCAATGTATGAGCAAGATATGCAGTCCCACCATAGGGTCAATGGTGGCTAATAGCTGAGGCGTTTATGTTTTGTTGAGTAACCATATAGTAACATGGCTTTTGAATTTGTCAAATACTTGAATAGATTGAATGTTCTGAGGGAGAGTGTTCCAGAGCTGGGCGGCTAGTACCGGGAAGCTGGCGCCACCGGCTCTTTTTAGGTTGTATCTGGGCACCACCAGACATGGTATGTTGGATGATCTGGTGATTCTATTAGACACTTTCCATGAAAACCTGTCAGTGAGATATGGAGGGGCTTGAAAGTTGAACGCTTTGTGCGTGATGCAGATTTTAGTTCATGTATAAAGAGCTACTTGTGTTGTTTTTTAAAAAAAAATGTTTTTATTGTATTTGGTAAGATTACAAACCTTTACAATTTACAAAAACGAACCGTAAAAAATTACAAAATTATAGACACATTTTTACATACAGTATTAAAACCTTTTTTGTTTTCCTTTACGAATAAACACAACTCCTTTGCTGCAATTCCTATGTGGTAAGTCACATTTCCTTTTTAGAATAGAATAATCATGGACATGGCAGAGCTAAGAAATGCATTTATCCAGATCCTGATATCATTTTTTGACCTTAATTGTTGGTCATTTAATGCTATGTACATAAAGAAATCATTTCTTTGAATTTCTTGTCTATTTCACACAATAGCATAGTCAGTTTCATAGTCAATTTAATACTATTGCCCATCATACACCTAGACCATAGGGTCATTCTCGCCAGCAATGAAGAGGGATCGAAATAAGATCCAAGGGTACTAAGTCTTAAAATTTCAAAATAGTCACAAAAAATAACTAGATGTTGTAGGGATTCAACCATAGTAACCTTCTGACAGAATCTACAGGCACCTGGTTTTGTTGATTCATTGCATCTTGCCCATTGGGCTAATCTTTCATTCGTATGAAATTGGCTCAGTCTGAAGCAGAGGTATAGATTTCTACCAGAAGCTGATGGAAATTGTATAAGGTAGCTCGGACAAGTACCACATTTCCTTCTAATCTGAGCATATTCTTGATACGTGATATATCTGCTTATTCTGTCCGATTGACAGCACCAACAATATAGCTGCATTTTCCCTTTGCAGCTAGGTAAACCCAAAATTAGATGATCTTCTGGGATAAGCGTAAAGGACATAATATCCTTCATTTTTTCCACGAATGCTAAAATGGACGGTGGGTATTTAAGCAGCACCTGATTTCTTAGATCTTAGATCTTCATAGAGACCGTTGGCAGGTGGTTTTAGAAACTTGACATAGTTATTAAGCATCCGCCAATGCCATTTTACAGACAGAGGAAGGAGTCCAATTTCATGTCGTTTGGAATTGAGGTAGCTAAACCCAATACTTGCTTCCATATGCCACCTTGTAAGGCATCAAGAACATCTTCAATTTCATAAAGACATATATCCAAAAAATATAGTATACATGGTTCCACCTTAAGTAGGTAAAATTGTAGCACAGGTAGTAAGGAAAAGCCACAATATTTTCTCATGATAATTTTCATCTGAGAGATTAGGGGCCTAGATTTTTCATACAGTTTGTTTTTCCACCATTGCGCTGAGTACATATCGGACAAAGTGTAACCAAGATATTTAACTGATTTTACTGACTCAATAAGGATACCATTCATAGACTAATTAAATCGGTATGCCTTTTTTTACCGTCTGTAAAAACAAGTATGTTAGATTTGGACTGATTGGGCCTCATTCCGGGTTTGGAGCTAACCATGGAGTAATTAGCTCCATGGTTGCCTCCGAAACTGTCCCAAATCCGGCATGGTGAATGGAGTAATTACCGGTCCATTACAGGGTTGGAGGGACCGGTAATTCCCCATTCACCTTTTGCCCTTCCCCACTCCCATTTCTGCCCCATAGGGCTCAATGGGAATGGGAAGGAGGTAATTAAGGCACCGTAAATTACGGTACCGTAATTACCTCTGAAGTACCTTTGCAGATCCCGTACTTTACTCCTGCTAAAAGCAGGAGGTAAGGAAGGACCCGCAAAGGGACCTCGGAATACAGAGGTAAGGGATTACCGGCATCGGCACCCTTACCGGTGCGGTAATTCCTTACCTCCAACCTCGGAATGACCCCCATTAACTTTTAAGTTATTCTCTGCAGCATATAAGGAAAAGGAGTTCAACTTGTTTTGGAGACCAAAGGGTGTTTTATCAACTAATAGTAAATCATCAGCAAAGCCCATGTAATTGAGCTTCAGCACCCCCAGATTCACAGGGAAATTGATGACCTCTGTCCAACAATCCTCAATATCGCAGATATATTAATTAAATAGTACTGCAGCAAGAGTGCAGCCTTGTTTAAGTCCGATGTTAGTTGGGATGACATCGGTGGTAGCGCCCGCTCGATTTAATCTAACCCTATAATAAGTTGATGTATGCAGAAGGGCAATAAGCGACACCAAGTACGAAGGAAAACCCATGTGTAGCATTTTTTTCCACAATAATTCTCTCACCACTGAGTCAAAAGCTGCACTCAGGTCGAGAGAAGCCATATAGACATCACCCGTGTGATTGTGTTTGGTGTTCCATTGAATATGAGATATTATTGTCGCATTTAGAGAACATCCCATTGAGCGACGAAAACCAGTTTGGTATTTTGATAAGGTAACATTGACATTCATGAACTCCAAGAGCTCCTCTAAGATAAGATGACAGAATACTTTTGAGGAGGCATCCGTGAGAGCTATTGGTCTAAAATGATTTGGATCGTTAATGGGGCCCTTTTTATATATTGGAATGATTGTAGCGGCACACCATGATCGAGATAGGGTTTGAGTGTCAAATACCATATTGACAGGGTAATTCATAGAATTTCGCAGAAAAGTGTCGCAAGCGGCTGGCGCAGAGTGTCCGCGTGCGATTGACTGCGCCAGGCACGTGCGCTAAAACCGATTTCCGCGCACAGCGTATTCATGGATTTCAGGCTCCCAAACCAGCCGTGGTGCAGAGTATCGCAGCGACCCTGCAGCAGTGCCAGTAACGCCCCCAAGAACGCCCTCGCGCAAGGAAAAGCCATCAAAATCGCTAAATCATCGCAAAGGGCTGCGCTAACCCTGGACCAGTCTACAGGGCTGCCAAACAAGGAACGCAAAGCGGGTAACGTGCATATCAGGGGTACGCGTGAAGTCATACACGCGATTAGCCAGGGTACGTGTATTACAGGGGTACGCGGGAAGTTCTACACGCGGTTGGCCAGGGTACGTGTATTACAGGGGTGTGCGGGAAGTTCTACACGCGATTCGGCTGGGTACGTGTATTACAGGGGTGCGCGGTAATTCTCACATGCGATTTGGCCAGGTACGTGTATTACAGGGGTGCGCGGGAATTATCACACGCGATTCGGCTGGGTACGTGTATTACAGGGGTGCGCGGTAATTCTCACATGCGATTTGGCCAGGTACGTGTATTACAGGGGTGTGCGGGAAGTTCTACACGCGATTCGGCTGGGTACGTGTATTACAGGGGTGCGCGGGAATTATCACACGCGATTTGGCCTGGTACGTGTATTACAGGGGTGCGTGGGAAGTTCTACACGCGATTGGCCAGGGTACGTGAATTACAGGGGTGCGCGGGAATTATCACACGCGATTTGGCTTGGTACGTGTATTACAGGGGTGCGTGGGAAGTTCTACACGCGATTGGCCAGGGTACGTGTATTACAGGGGTGTGCGGGAAGTTCTACACGCGATTCGGCTGGGTACGTGTATTACAGGGGTGCGCGGGAATTCTCACATGCGATTTGGCCAGGTACGTGTATTACAGGGGTGCGCGGGAATTATCACACGCGATTTGGCCAGGTACGTGTATTACAGGGGTGTGCGGGAATTATCACACGCAATTAGGCTGGGTGGGTCCTCACAGGTGTTCCCTGTACACCCTCCACGGCCCCTGCAGGCAGCCCACAAAACAGGGGACTACCCTGCACACCTGCTCATGTCCCCCTGCACCCCCACCCCCCAGCAGTGCAGGGGCAGCCTCCACCAGGCCCCCACTCATGTCCCCTATCACCCCCACCCCCCCGCCACCAGGGGCACCCTCCACCAGGCCCCCACCCATTTCCCCTATCACCCCCACCCCCCAGCAGTGCAGGGGCACCCTCCACCAGGCCCCCACCCATGTCCCCTATCACACCCACCCCCCCGCCACCAGGGGCACCCTCCACCAGGCCCCCACCCATGTCTCCCAACACCCCCACCCCCCAGCATCCAGGGGCACCCTCCACCAGGCCCCCACCCATGTCCCCTATCACCCCCACCCCCCAGCAGTGCAGGGGCACCCTCCACCAGGCCCCCACTCATGTCTCCCACCACCCCCACCCCCCAGCCACCAGGGGCACCCTCCACCAGGCCCCCACTCATGTCCCCTATCACCCCCACCCCCCCGCCACCAGGGGCACCCTCCACCAGGCCCCCACCCATGTCCCCTATCACCCCCACCCCCCAGCAGTGCAGGGGCACCCTCCACCAGGCCCCCACTCATGTCTCCCACCACCCCCACCCCCCAGCCACCAGGGGCACCCTCCACCAGGCCCCCACTCATGTCCCCTATCACCCCCACCCCCCCGCCACCAGGGGCACCCTCCACCAGGCCCCCACCCATGTCCCCTATCACCCCCACCCCCCAGCAGTGCAGGGGCACCCTCCACCAGGCCCCCACTCATGTCTCCCACCACCCCCACCCCCCAGCCACCAGGGGCACCCTCCACCAGGCCCCCACTCATGTCCCCTATCACCCCCACCCCCCGCCACCAGGGGCACCCTCCACCAGGCCCCCACCCATGTCCCCTATCACCCCCACCCCCCAGCAGTGCAGGGGCACCCTCCACCAGGCCCCCACCCATGTCCCCTATCACCCCCACCCCCCAGCCACCAGGGGCACCCTCCACCAGGCCCCCACTCATGTCCCCTATCACCCCCACCCCCCCGCCACCAGGGGCACCCTCCACCAGGCCCCCACCCATGTCCCCTATCACCCCCACCCCCCCGCCACCAGGGGCACCCTCCACCAGGCCCCCACCCATGTCCCCTATCACCCCCACCCCCCAGCAGTGCAGGGGCACCCTCCACCAGGCCCCCACTCATGTCTCCCACCACCCCCACCCCCCAGCCACCAGGGGCACCCTCCACCAGGCCCCCACCGATGTCCCCTATCACCCCCACCCCCCAGCAGTGCAGGGGCACCCTCCACCAGGCCCCCACTCATGTCCCCTATCACCCCCACCCCCCGCCACCAGGGGCACCCTCCACCAGGCCCCCACCCATGTCCCCTATCACCCCCACCCCCCAGCAGTGCAGGGGCACCCTCCACCAGGCCCCCACCCATGTCCCCTATCACCCCCACCCCCCAGCCACCAGGGGCACCCTCCACCAGGCCCCCACTCATGTCCCCTATCACCCCCACCCCCCCGCCACCAGGGGCACCCTCCACCAGGCCCCCACCCATGTCCCCTATCACCCCCACCCCCCCGCCACCAGGGGCACCCTCCACCAGGCCCCCACCCATGTCCCCTATCACCCCCACCCCCCAGCAGTGCAGGGGCACCCTCCACCAGGCCCCCACTCATGTCTCCCACCACCCCCACCCCCCAGCCACCAGGGGCACCCTCCACCAGGCCCCCACCGATGTCCCCTGTCACCCCCACCCCCCAGCAGTGCAGGGGCACCCTCCACCAGGCCCCCACTCATGTCCCCTATCACCCCCACCCCCCCGCCACCAGGGGCACCCTCCACCAGGCCCCCACCCATGTCCCCTATCACCCCCACCCCCCAGCAGTGCAGGGGCACCCTCCACCAGGCCCCCACTCATGTCCCCTATCACCCCCACCCCCCAGCAGTGCAGGGGCACCCTCCACCAGGCCCCCACTCATGTCCCCTATCACCCCCACCCCCCAGCAGTGCAGGGGCACCCTCCACCAGGCCCCCACCCATGTCTCCCAACACCCCCACCCCCCAGCATCCAGGGGCACCCTCCACCAGGCCCCCACCCATGTCCCCTATCACCCCCACCCCCCAGCCACCAGGGGCACCCTCCACCAGGCCCCCACTCATGTCCCCTATCACCCCCACCCCCCCGCCACCAGGGGCACCCTCCACCAGGCCCCCACCCATGTCCCCTATCACCCCCACCCCCCAGCAGTGCAGGGGCACCCTCCACCAGGCCCCCACCCATGTCCCCTATCACCCCCACCCCCCAGCAGTGCAGGGGCACCCTCCACCAGGCCCCCACTCATGTCTCCCACCACCCCCACCCCCCAGCATCCCGGGGCACCCTCCACCAGGCCCCCACCCATGTCCCCTATCACCCCCACCCCCCAGCCACCAGGTTTCCTGCATGTGTTGTCCAATCTGGCGGCCCTCTCCTCCTCTGTGCAGGCTATACACCAGTCGTTCTCCTTGCCGTCTTCCGGCCCAGATGCCACCAGGGCCCCCTGTGGACCTGCCCCGACCAATGCAGCCAGCTCGGTGGGGATCCCATCCCTGCCACAGTTGGGAGTCGGAGGTCCAGCAGGGGTGGACAACACAGCAACTGGACCCCAGCAGATGGAAGATGTGACAGCATCAGGCAGGGCACTTGCACGACGGCGTCGGTGGTTTCCATCAGCCTGGATGCCGTCGTGCTGGCAGAGGCAGTGGTGTCGGAGGCAGCAGCAGGCTCGACGTGGGAGGCATCATGGCTCGGGGCCTTCAAGATCAGAGGGGCAGGCATCGGCCGGAGGGCAGGGCAACCCTGGGATGGTGGTGTCTTCCGTGTGGGAGCAGTTGGTCCAGCGGATAGGTGCGGAGCGGCAGCGGGCGGAAGAGGAGCGGCTCACCATGGTCAGGGCGGAGTTCTCCATGCGTCGGGCGTTGAGGCGGGCTGAGTGCCTCGAGGAAGCTCGCAGGGAGTTTGAGCTGGACATGGGGTTATCCCTGCGAGACCTCGGGGCCAGGACAGAGTCCCGCCTCCAGGACATCGACATGGAGTTCGATGATGCCCTGGCCAGCAACATCACCGAGTGAGCCGCAGGACTTGCCCGCTGCCTTTGTATATAGTTATTTAGTTAGTTAGTGTTAGGTTTCCTTTATTAATTTTTGTTTTTTTGGACCGCTCGGACAATGGCCACTTTTTTGTATATATTATTTTCATTAGGTAGTAGTAGGTTTCATTTATGGTGTTGGGCTCATGGACCCTGGAATTTTCATGTATATAGTTTGCTTTTTGAAGAAACATTTTTTTTATTAATTATTGTGTTCACCATGAGGAAATGGTTTTTCATTATTTTACTTCCACATGATTTTGCTTTGGACAACATTTGTTTTTGGATTACTTTGTTTTTTTTATTTTTACATTTGTTCTCGGACATGGACCATTTATTTTGTTATCCCCATTGTTGTATGTTTGATTTTTTTACTTATTTTTCATCTTTAATACATGTTTTTTTGACTTTCACTTGTGGTATTTTCTCATTGGTTTCATACATGTCATGATATGGGTTTTGACATTCACTTGCACCCATTGTGTATGTGTGTGTGACGGACATGTGTTCTATAAAAGACTTGCCATTGGGGTTGTATCATGTAATTGCATTCACTATGTGGGTGGATGCAATCCTTGCCTGGGTGTTTGTGCTGGGTATGCTGGCCATTACTGCCATGATTGAGTATCGTCAGGACCTGGGGGCAGGGGGGCATGTGTGGGTGCCTGGTGGAGGATGCCCCTGCACTGCTGGGGGGTGGGGGGGGTGGGAGACATGAGTGGGGGCCTGGTGGAGGCTGCCCCTGCACTGCTGGGGGGTGGGGGTGGTGGGAGACATGAGTGGGGGCCTGGTGGAGGGTGACCCTGGTGGCTGGGGGGTGGGGGTGGTGGGAGACATGGGTGGGGGCCTGGTGGAGGGTGACCCTGGTGGCTGGGGGGTGGGGGTGGTGGGTGACATGAGTGGGGGCCTGGTGGAGGCTGCCCCTGCACTGCTGGGGGGTGGGGGTGGTGGGAGACATGAGTGGGGGCCTGGTGGAGGCTGCCCCTGCACTGCTGGGGGGTGGGGGTGGTGGGTGACATGAGTGGGGGCCTGGTGGAGGCTGCCCCTGCACTGCTGGGGGGTTGGGGTGGTGGGAGACATGAGTGGGGGCCTGGTGGAGGGTGCCCCTGCACTGCTGGGGTGTGGGGGTGGTGGGAGACATGAGTGGGGGCCTGGTGGAGGGTGACCCTGGTGGCTGGGGGGTGGGTGACATGAGTGGGAGCCTGGTGGAGGGTGACCCTGGTGGCTGGGGGGTGGGGGTGGTGGGTGACATGAGTGGGGGCCTGGTGGAGGCTGCCCCTGCACTGCTGGGGGGTGGGGGTGGTGGGAGACATGAGTGGGGGCCTGGTGGAGGGTGCCCCTGCACTGCTGGGGTGTGGGGGTGGTGGGAGACATGAGTGGGGGCCTGGTGGAGGGTGACCCTGGTGGCTGGGGGGTGGGGGTGGTGGGTGACATGAGTGGGGGCCTGGTGGAGGGTGACCCTGGTGGCTGGGGGGTGGGGGTGGTGGGAGACATGAGTTGGACATGGGTGGGGGCCTGCTGGCAGGTGCCCCACAGTGCTGGGGGGTGGGGGTGGTGGGGGACATGAGTTGGACATGGGTGGGGGCCTGCTGGCAGGTGCCCCACAGTGCTGGGGGGTGGGGGTGCAAGGGGACATGAGTTGGTGTTCATTAGTTCAAGGAGACATGTGCCTTTGCTGGGGGGCATGCCCATGTTGGGTGGGCTGCCTGCGGGACATGACCAGGGATGCAGGGTAGTCCCCTGTGGTGTGGGCTGCCTGCAGGGGCCGTGGAGGGTGTACAGGGTACACCTGGGAGGACCCACACTGTCAAATCACATGTGGGACTCCCCGGCACCCCTGAAATACACGTACCGTGCAGAAATCGCGTGTAAAACTTCCCGCGCACCCCTGAAATACACGCGCACAGGCTATTCGCGTGTGGAACTTCCCGCGCACCCCTGAAATACACGCGCCCAGGCTATTCGCGTGTAAAACTTCCCGCGCACCCCTGAAATACACGCGCCCAGGCTATTCGCGTGTGGAACTTCCCGCGCACCCCTGAAATACACGCGCCCAGGCTATTCGCGTGTGGAACTTCCCGCGCACCCCTGAAATACACGCGCCCAGGCTATTCGCGTGTGGAACTTCCCGCGCACCCCTGAAATACACGCGCCCAGGCTATTCGCGTGTGGAACTTCCCGCGCACACCTGAAATACATGCGCCCAGGCTATTCGCGTGTGGAACTTCCCGCGCACACCTGAAATACACGCGCCCAGGCTATTCGCGTGTGGAACTTCCCGCGCACCCCTGAAATACACGCGCCCAGGCTATTCGCGTGTGGAACTTCTCACGCACCCCTGGAATACACGTAGCCCGCTCCCCCAGGCCCGATCGCGTGAGGAACTTCACGCGCACCCCTGAAATACACGCGCCCAGGCTATTCGCGTGTGGAACTTCCCGCGCACCCCTGAAATACACGCGCCCAGGCTATTCGCGTGTGGAACTTCCCGCGCACCCCTGAAATACACGCGCCCAGGCTATTCGCGTGTGGAACTTCCCGCGCACCCCTCAAATACACGCGCCCAGGCTATTCGCGTGTGGAACTTCCCGCGCACCCCTCAAATACAGGCGCCCAGGCTATTCGCGTGTGGAACTTCTCACGCACCCCTGGGATACACGTAGCCCGCTCCCCCAGGCCCGATCGCGTGAGGAACTTCACGCGAACCCCTGTAATACACGTAGCCCGCTCCCCCAGGCCCGATCGCGTGTGAAACTTCACGCGAACCCCTGAAATACACGTAGCACTCTCCCCCAGGCCCGATCGCGTGAGGAACTTCACGCGAACCCCTGTAATACATGTAGCCCGCTCCCCCAGGCCCGATCGCGTGTGAAACTTCACGCGAACCCCTGAAATACACGTAGCACGCTCCCCCAGGCCCGATCGCGTGAGAAACTTCACGCGAACCCCTGAAATACACGTAGCCCGCTCCCCCAGGCCCGATCGCGTGAATGACTTCACGCGAACCCCTGTGATGCACGTACCCTGCTGAAATCGCGTGTGAGACTTCCCGCGCACCCCGGTATACACGCACACATATTTTTTGTCAGCGGGTGTCCGTGTTTGTGGGTACCCCTTTGCACGTCATTTTTCCTGGAGGGCCACAGTATGGGACATTCATCATGGCAGTATATAGGTGCTATTTGTTGGCGCACCTTTTGGCGCACATTTCTTACAGCCGCAGAGAGGCTACCGCCTGCTTTCTTGTGGCGGTCGTGTTTGTGCCTGTGCGCTGGTTTGAGCGTGCGCTTTTTTCCCCTATTCTATTCCATGAATACGTGTTGTAGGCGAGCGTGTGGGCGTTCCGCGCACTTGTGCCCTGTACTTCCCCCGTGACGCCCACGTTTTGTCAAGTTGTTCCCCATTCCGAGTGTTACGCCCGTGTTCCGCCTACTTTTGTTGCGTGCGCTGCGCTATGTGCGAATTTCGCTGTGGCCTGTGCGATTTTCGCTGTGACCTGGCGCACGCTGTTAGATGGCCTGTGCGCCAACGTGCGCTGCGCACTTTTTTATCGCACATCCGCTGGTTTTCTCGCGCACGGCCTTCCATGAATCGACGTGCGCTGCTTTTCGTGCGATTTTCGCACTTGCACTGCGATTTTCGCTATTCCACTGCGATTCGCACGTTTTTGCCCACTTGCGCCGCGCTAATTATTCCATGAATCGGCCTCTGAGTTTATAATTTATAATACTAGCCCAAAACTGTATGTCAGATTTTAGAAGGCATGCTGGAATTCCATCCGGGCCAACCGCTCTAGATGCATTTAGTTTTATGATTGCCCTTTCAACATCCTTAAGGGACCGAGGAGAGCTGGCCAACCAAACAATTGTCGGAGTAAGTATTTTTTTGTTAACAATATCAGCAGGCAATGTAAATTTTGACTTAAAGTGATCCACCCATTCAAAACCCGCAATTGAGTTTTCCTTTAGGCCAATTTTTTCATGATTTATAAATCTTAGTATAGCCCAAATGTTGCGTGTGTCACATTTCAATAGATGATACATCATATTTTGGTTGTCTGTAAGGTATTGTGTAACGTTGAGACCCTTCAGTGAATTTTTGTACGTCTGCAAAATTCTGGATTTTGAAACCCAGTAGCAGTCCCTGTCCGTCACCGTTTTTGCAAGCTGCCTAAGGTTTGCATTTTTAACTTTCTTTAGATTGAATATCTCAGTGTTAAATTTATGCTTGTGTATTTTATCGTTACAAACAGAAGCCGTTTTCTTAACCACGGTCAATAAGTGGAAGTTAGTTTGCTTGGTTAGGAGTGCATCCATATAGGGGGCGTCCATGTTTTCTCAGGACAAATTCTCCATGATAATAGGATCATTTTACATCCGCCAAATAAGCTGATGACAGGTGGATGCAGACCATCCACAAGAGTAAGAACGGGACAGGTACTATAGGCCCATTCTCTGAAATCAAGTTTGAGGGAAATAGCACAGTGATCTCCAAAACCCAGATCTTCAATTGTGATTGGATTGGACAAGTTATACAATGAGGCTGACAAAAAGAAGTGATCAATATGAGAGAATAACCCTCCTCGAGACCATGTATACGGGGAAGTTTGATCACCGATTTCGACAACCTGCATATCCCAGTTTAGAAAAAATTCAACCCATTTTTTACCATTCCTGACCGTTAGAGCAGACGAAGACAGTTTTTGTCCAACTTTTGTCCTTTATATAAACAGGAATAATTAAAGTATCCTCCCGCTATGACCCCGATATTCACATGTCGGCCCAGCGCATCCTCTAAAATTGAATCAATTATACCTTCTAACTCATTGTAAGTCGTAGTAACCCTGTTCCAGTAAACACATAGAATAAGAATTGGGCTCACATGTTTTGAGGAAGATGATAACTCAACAGCAATCACAGCATCACCATTGTATACCAACTTTGAATTAAGCTTACAGGAGTTATTAATAAGGATGGCCAAACCTCCTGAAGGCCTCCCCAAAACCCCCCTTTTGGCAGATTGAGAGTGGCATACAAAACCTTCAACATTAAAATGTGACATATGTATTGTCTCCTGTAGTAAGATGACAACCAGATGACATATATCTTTCGTTGTGTCCCACCATCAAAAAAAATGAGCGGCACAATATTTTAGACTCATTGCTGGGTTGATTAGGGGGGTAACATAGTTATTTTTGAAACAGCATTAGAGAGGGTACTATTCAAACCATTCGAGCCATTCAGAGCAGCTGTCAATGCCATTAGTTGTTTGATCATGTTGTCATTAGAGAGCATTGATACATCCATTGCACCATTTGCTTGGTCACTAACAACCTTCTTGACCGGCATTTCCAAAAACGTTTTAGCTTCCGTATCGGTTTGAAACAGGCAGGGTAATAAACCAGCATACATAAAGTTTTCCCTCTGGTCCCATACCAGTTTCATAATCAGCAATGAATGGAATCCACAAATCATTCTAATATTGTGGCACGGGGTTAGTCTCACCCAGTCAATATCATCCGAACAGAGCGTTCTTAGCGATGGAATAGAATGAAATGCTTTTAACAAGGAGGATCGGTTTGGATTGATTTTGCCATTAATTTTCGGATCGCTTTCCCATCCCAGGATGAGTGGCATCTCAGGTGTAATTAGGCTTTCCCTATTTTCAACTTTGTTCACATCAGTATTTTGAGTATCAAGTCCTACCCTTTCTCTGGACGTTAGGTCATGAGATGGTTTAGGCAGTACATCAGGTGTGATTAGGATTTCCCTATGCTCCACTTGGTTCACACCAGCATTTTGTGTATCAAGTACTACCCTTTCTCTAGACACTAGGTTGGGAGATGATTTAGGCAACACTTCCCCAACTGCTATAGGCGGGGTTACATTATTTTTGGATTCTACAGTATTCGTGGCCACTATGTTTTTGAGACTGGGCAAACTTATATGAGTACTAGGTACCACAAGTTGTTCATCTCTGCCCAAAAACCCCATCATCCATGGTTCACCCAACTCCTTCTGTGAATTTAAGATATGCTTATTTCCCAAGTGCTCATCAAGGATCTTTTTTTGTTTATTCATCGAAGTAGTTTTGTGGACCAAAGGATAGAATTGTGAGAGTGCAGATTGAGAGGTAGGAATCATCATATCGGGGGCCTGCTGTATTTTTTTTGTAGAGTTTTTATTGGTAGTGCTTAGGTCAAAGGCCCTCGCCTTTTTAGAAGTTAGACTGGAGTTAATTCGGCCCTTTACAGCTCCAGTCGTACCATCAGGTTTATGATCGAGATGAACTCTCGATTCCTCGTTTAATTGGGATAAATCAATGACCCCCTCTTCGCTATGAGTGCCCAGAATTTCCTGCAAAGGGCGGTCCTGCTTAGATTTATCGTCTCATTCACAGTTTTTTTTTTTTTGTTGCATTCGCTTTGGCACTTCTTTTCTGAGCTCTCGCAGCTAATCTTTTTTCTCTTCTTGTAAGTACAACTGTGGATTTCTCTTGATCATCGACCTCTCTTAAATCCAGCACTTGTGAACCCTCTCTCACAACACAATCATCAGTAAGGTCAATTAAATCCGTCAAGGGGGAGGGGCTATCAGGGCTCTCAATATTAGATGGAACCTGACCGAGATGCACTTCAGAACCATTATGTTTCAAGGACCCAAAAAGATCCTTTAGTTCATCCAGATCATGTTCCATTTTTTGTATTGAAGTAGCCATGTTTGTGGACCCCACCTCATTCAGGGGTAAAGGATCCGTTTGGCAACATATAGTTTGCGTCACTTTCGCAGTGGTAACCTCCGCAAAGCTTCTCTTATCCCTACCCATTAGGTCAGGCTCACTGTGGGATTGAGTTGCTTCATCCACCCAGGATTTCCCTATGCAAGTCTTCCCTGTTAGGGTGGCTACTGCTTCACACGTGAATAATAGTCCCTCAATTCGATTTGTTTTATTAACAAGTTCCTCAATTGTTCTTCTCAAAAGACCTATCTCACAGTGAGACCGTTCATGTCCTTTGTCGAGTAGGTCTAGGATTCTCGCTATTACAGGAAAGTCGGTGTTTAATGATGGCCCTTCTAATATATCTGATTGCACCACAGGAGACAAGAACTCCTTGTCTTTATCATTTAGGGTCGACTGGAACTCTTGTATATCGAGTTTCATTCGAGCATCAATGACCGATTGGGGGCTGTTCTTTTTTAATGAACTCATTTTGGGTTTTTCTAAATGGTAATCTGATGCCAAATCAGGTTCCCATTGTATTAACCACATCCTGTGATTTCAGATAGGGAAGTATTACCATAGATTTTTTTATTAATGGATTGCTCATCATGAATACATCTTCACGACCCATGGTTCTGGAATTCACAGGTGTCGAGGGGCCAAGCGAAAGCCGCACCCTTTTCCCCAATTCGGCTTCAATGGTGGGACCCATCATAGAACAATCCATTGCATTACCCTTCAACCCTTTTACTGATACCTCAGATAAGTCTTTATTCATCTGTCTCCTAGGTTCCACATCGGGATCCTCATACGACTCATCCGAATGTAAGATATCATTGCGGTCCTTTACAGCATATTTAGGTGCTGAGTCATACTTGACATGGCTAACAAGGGAAGTATGCACCTGTGCAGTTGCCACATTTTTTGGGATTATTCCCATTTCATTTAGAATCCTCTCTTTGTGATCGGCTGGAATGCCAGAGTCTTTGTCATCAGCCTCATCCACCACCTCGCTATGTAAATAAAGTGGCAGCAAATCATCATCCATAGTAGAGGACATACACGCCCCATCCTTATGGATTGCCCCCGAGAGGCATTGTAGGTCCTGAAGTTTCTTCAAACTTCTCAAGCCAGTTGCCATAGTGAAAGTGGTTCAGGTCTCTACTGGTTATTAGCACTAAATGGGGAGTGAATATATATGGAAAGTGTATCTATATCAAGAGAGTGGAATTGAGTTTCAATAAGCACACTCACTCCCCACAGCAATTGTCAAACTAACAGGGGAACCTTTGATCATGTATTATGTATACTAACAGGATTCCCATCAAATACAATCAAACACAGTCTGTTAACAGATCAAAACTGACAGCATAAATACCTCTATTAGCATTCAGAATAACAAACACCATAGTGGCACCCCCTCGCCCGCTACACAGCCGAACAGCCAAACAGCCATAGCACTTCCTAGGCACTTCCGGATGCGTGCGCGAGATGCGCGGGCAACGGAGTATATGTTGGAAGGCTGTGCTGCAATAGGCGGATCAGTGGGCGGGGCTGGGGAGAAAGAGAAACAAAATTTGGCGCGGGATTCAAGCGATTGTGTTTGAAATAGTAGCAAGCACAAGTCCAACAAGTCCAACTGGCCGTACTAAGTACGTATAGTCAATATTTCCTGGGTGTTTCCACACTCCTCACCCTTCTTCTTGCCGATGGCTTTGTTTCGCGGCCCAGGGAAGAGAAGAGTTTCCCGATAATAAGGCGAGCAGCGGCAGCGTTCCACAGCCAAACAGCCACAGCACTTCCTAGGCACTTCCGGATGCGTGCGCGAGATGCACGGCCACCGGAGTATATGTTGGAAGGCTGTGCTGCAATAGGCGGATCAGTGGGAGGGACCTTCTTCTTGCCGACGGCTTCGTTTCGCGGCCCGAGAAGAGAAGAGTTTCCCGATAATAAGGCGAGCAGGAGCAGCGGCAGCGTTCCACAGCCAAACAGCCACAGCACTTCCTAGGCACTTCCGGATGCTTTCTGTGTTGCTTTCTGATTTCTGATATGGCTCTCTTTTGGAGATATTTAGCGCTGGTCTAAGCACATTATTTTGCATGATCTGCAGTTTATTTAAGATGGCTTTGTTGGCACCTAGGTAGAGACTGTTACAGTAATCCAGTTTGGATTGTATGAGCGCTCTCGCCAATGTAAGGCAACTGGTGGGTGAAAGTAGAGGTCTGCAGGCTCTAATCAGCTTGCCGAGGTAGGCAGTGGCAGATGAGGTCATGTTCACCTGTTTAAGTTAGACTGGGCATCGAGGTGAAAACCTAATGTTTTTACATGTTTGGCTATGGGTATACTATTCCCATCGATAAGGATGCTTGTATAATGAGGACTTAGTTTGAGAAGGTTTTGGGTGAGCCAGCTAGGAGCATCTCTGTCTTATCATCATTCAGACAGAGGCCATGTGTGGCCATCCATGCCTGAATGATGATGTAGACTTCATTGATCCGAGCAACGTCTATATCATAAGTTCCTGATAGGGGTAGGAGTATCTGGGTGTCGTCCACATAGTTTGTATAGGTGACACTCAGACGGTCCAGTTTGTCAAATAGTAGCTTTGTAAAAATGTTGTACAAAGTGGGCGAAACGCAGGATCCTTGAGGGACTCCGCAGGTGATCGGAATGGGATTGGCAGCTGCTGTGGGTGAGAATACACGAATTGTTCTGTTTGCAAGGAAAGATTGGATCCATGAGACTGCAGAGCTGGAGAAATGAGCTGCTGTTGATAGGTGTTCGCAAAGTATTGTATGGTCCACCAAATCAAAAGCCACTGAGAGGTCCAGTAGGAGTAGGATAGCCATCTTGCCTTTTTCTTTCAGTTCATCGATCTGGCTTTTAAGGTCAACAAGGGCGGTTTCTGTGCCATGCTGAGGTCTGAAGCCAGATTGCCAAATTCCGAGTAGTTTGTGAATTTCAAGATAGTCTTGGATTTGCAGGTAGGCAATTCTATCCAAGATTTTTAATAAAAAGGGGACTGTCATAATCGGTCTATAATTAGTGGGTATAGCCAGGTCGAGGGTCTGTTTCTTTAGTAGCGGTAGAACCCAGGCCTGTTTGAGGTTACTTGGGACAGAGTTACTAGAGAAGGAGGAGTTTATGAGTTTTGTGATGAATGAGGCTAGGTCTCTAGCTGCGTCTTTTATAATCTGAGCCGGACAGCTATCGCCCTTACAATTAGATAGTTTAAGAGAGGCAATGATTTTTTGAACTTCTGGTATGGTGACTTTTTTAAACATGAAGTAATGTGTGCAGTAGAGGGTGGTGCAGGAGTGTTGACTGCACATTGTGACCTTTTGTCAGCTATTTTAGTCTGAAGTCCTTTAATTTTGTTGGAGGGTGCATTTTGTATATGGTGCACCAGGCTTTATCCTTGGTGCATGTGTCTGGCAGGAGGTTGGGGTTCTCTAGTTCTCTTAGGATGTTGAATAATTCTTTAGTGCTAGAGCTGGCTTGGGCAATTCTGTCATTGTAGGTTTCTTTTTTAGTCTGGATTATCTTGTTTTTGTATGTGGAAGTGATGATGGCAAGGTATGTTTTATTTTCAGATGTGGGGGAAGATTTCCAGTGAGATTCCATTTTTCTTTTTTCAGTCCAGAGTAGTTTTAGTTCTGGAGTAAACCACGAGTTAAGGGGGGCTTTGGGTTTACTTTTCCGTAATTTTAGCGGGGCAATAGCATCAATGGCTTTAGTCAAAGTCTCATTATAAGTGGTAATCAGTGTATTGGGATCATCAGTGTCTGGTAGGGCATTGAGTAAGGGGACTATCATAGGAGCTAGGGCTTCTACTGTGATGTTACGTTTGTTCCTTGTAAGGCAGGGGGGAGCAAAAATTGGCTTTTTCTTTTCCAGCTTGTTGATGTTCATTTCAATGGTGATAAGGTGGTGGTCTGACCATACTAGAGGAGTAGAATCTAATAAAGTGATGTTGCAATTAAGATCTGCTACCCAATTGAGTATCCTACCATTATCATGGGTGGGTTTGGTGCTAATTTGGGTATAGCCTTGTTCTGATAGTGCAGAGGCTAGAGAGATGGCATGTGGATCGCGCTAGTGTCATTATAACCAAGGTTAAAGTCTCCTAGAATAATGTTTTGCGCCATAGGTTTGGTGATGTCGGCTGCTAGGGTTGTGATGTCTTCTTCGAAGGACCCAGGAGGTCCTGGGGGCCTGTAAATAATGTGTAGTGTGATTGTGCTGTTCGGTGAGGTTTGGAACTTGACTGAGAAGAGTTCACATGATGCCAATGAGGTGGGGGTGGCTAGTCTTATATTGAGAATGGATTTGAAGATAATGGCTATTCCTCCTCCACGGGCAGTGGGTCTGTCTACTTGGAGAATGGAGTAATTGTCTGGGACAGCTAGGGCAATAGAGGGGCCTGCTGCCTCGTGCAGCCAAGTTTCTGTCATTACAAGGAGGTTGAGGTTGTGGTTCACAATGACGTCAGCAATCTCTGTTGCGTGAGCTACAAGGGACCTGACATTCAGGAGTGCTCCTTTGGTAGGCTGTGTCTGTGAGCTCTTCAAAGGTGAACTGGGACTAGTGTCAACTGAATTTTTCGTTGCGGCTGTCTCTTTTGTTTTTTGCCTAGGATTGATGTAGGTGGATGCAGAGCGATCTAGGCATGTGGGCTTATGGGTGTATTTAGGTGCTGATTGCCTGATGGACGGTAGTCTGCTGACTAGTCTCTCGTTACGCTTGGAAATGTCCGGAGGGGAGGTGGATGAGACTGTTGGCAGGGGGGTCAACTTATCCTGTGTACTGCTCAAGGTAGGGCCTGGATATAGTTTAGGTGTTGTTAGTATGGGAAATGGTGGTAGTGAGGGGAGGAATGGTGTGGAGCAGGGAATGGAGTAGTGGCGGGGGCATCTCAATCTGCATAGCCCTTCACCAATCTTGATGTAGTGACCTTTGGTGCAGGGGGTGGCAGAGGGTATAATGCAGAAGGAGAACATAATTAAAGTTAACACCTGCATTCTGTAGGGAAGGTAGGGAAGGTTGGCTAACTTAGGATACACTTGCTAATACTATGATAACTATCATCTGAAGAGTGGGTCCTGTCAGGTGGATCACACTTAGGTGTTGGTAGGAAACTATATTTCAACAAATGAGAGAAGAGAACTGCACACATCCATGTTACTGCGCCACGGTTTAATTTCAATAACCAGAGTTAGTTCATGTGTAAAAATTATCAATTTATTGATAGCCCTTTGCGATAACACGTGTTTCGGCACAAACCATGTGCCTTCCTCAGATCAGGGCAATGTTTCTTTATCAAATTACACAAAATGTGGAGATAGTGAAAATAAAATAAAAAACATATAATACATGAAAGCAAATTGACATTGAAGTGTTAACCAAAAACATCAAAAGCAAAAGGGGAAAGAAGCCCCCAATTGGGCCACACAGATCATATTATTGCCATATGAGTTAGCCAAAGAAGAAAGTGGACATAAAGAATACAATAGAAAAACAATTTTTAGACATAGAACCATTCAGTTTAGGTAGATCAGATAACATCCCAGTGCATTACATGATGGTAAAATACGACATAGCAAAAGTTACGTTTTTGAGGAAGGGTTAAATCATACCATCCGGCCATCAGGTGTCGTAGGAATGTGAATAAAGATTGTGGAAGAATTCATGGAGAGGAAGAGAAAGAGGAGAGGGGAAAGACCATTAGATGATTATTTGGTGTTGCATTAGTTATATAAATGGTAAAGCCCATGTGGCCAATTCCAGCTTCCCCATCGGCTGAATTCTCAGCTATGCATTAACGTAGTTGAGGAATGAGTCCCATCAGACTCGTCTGAGAATAGAAATGAAAATTCTAGGTTATTGTACCATTTTTGTGAATGAGGTTAGCACCCCCTGAGTAATCCCTGTGTCCTAGTCACTAAGCGCCCAGGCGTATATCAATTCACAGACAGTATTCGTATGCCTAAATGGATGTGAGCGCATTTTAAAATCGTGTATTCAGGTTCGCATTAACGCCTCGGCATCCGTTGCCTCTGGGTTAATGGTTACATTGAGTTTGCGATAGAAATTAATATGCGGTTCAAGATGACGTTGAAAATGCAAACTAATGAATAGGCGGTTAGAACACATACGAGTGTGTCTAACCTCCGCGCTCAAATTGTATGTGCCAGGGCGTGGGTAAAAAGAGCCCACACATTAATGTGAGCGGTGGACAACCAATGTGTCTGCTTGGAGCGCGGACCCTGCATTAATTGGTGCATTGATCGGTGGGCTTGTGAGCCCCCTAGGGGCTTACCTGAAAGTTCCAGAATTCGTCTCGCGCATCGGCTTGTCAAAGCTGGGACTCGCCCTACGAGTTCCAATGTTTATAGTGGGTTGCTATGGTACTCAGTGGAAGTCCTACCTCTATTGTCATCTTCTAAAATAATGTCGGCCATGTTTTGGGAAGTATGCTTGTTCTATTCCGATATGTGTGTACGTTCGTCCATGAGACCTCGGACCTGACATAATGCATTATATTTAATGCGTTTGGGGAATCTGTTGAGACATTCCTAGAAATAGTTAGTAAATTCTAAACATAATACAAACGGCCCATCTGTGAATTGGATCTTGGAAGAGTGTTGGCTCCTCCGAGTGCATTCTGGTGATTGTGGTCCTGGTACTGCTGTCGATCATGGCAGACTGGCAAGTACCGAGTGCATTCTTTGGATTGTGGTCCTAGTGGAATTGTCAGTCAAGGCAGACTGGCAAGTACCATATCCCTTGCTATATGCCAATGGTTATAAGTGATTATCAATGTTTATCAACTGTATATGGACGTGTTGCCCGCTCGTGTGGAGGCAATTAAGTTCCTCCATATTCACGAGTTAAAAATGATGTAGGTAGTTACTAGATTGGATAGAGCGTTGCCAGACGTCATCAAATGCATCCTAATTGAAAACTGTATCTGCGATTGAGGATTATTGGGCTTGGCTTGTTTGCCTTCTAAGTTGGAAGCTACAAAAGTGTTATTAAGCAGGAAGGCTAAGACATACATTCCCATATATGAATATACCGTTAGCCCCATTAGAGGTTGCTATCTGGAAAATCATAGAAAACATGACATTTCGTTGTCTGTATTGAGGCCAATTTCAACACATCTGAAAAAGTAAATGAGTTTGGCCTCCTCCTGACGAAGCAAAAGTTCCTGATTGCCTCCTCTGCATCCCAGTGACACTTTTTTTAAACCAATAAATTTGATATATTGTTTGTTATCCATCTGGTGGGCGTGCTGCCAATGATCAGCAAGGGGCAGATACTTGTCCTGGCTTCCGATCGCTGCCAAGTGTTCTCTGATCCGGAAGAGGAGTTCACGAATTGTACTGCCAACATAGATTTTTTTGCTGATCATTGGCCGCACGCCCACCAGATGGATAACAAACAATATATCAAATTCATTGGAACTCGTAGGGCGAGTCCCAGCTTTGAAAAGCCGACGTGCGAGACGAATTCTGGAACTTTCAGGTAAGCCCCTATGGGGCTCACAAGCCCACCGATCAACGCACCAATTAATGCAGGGTCCGCGCTCCAAGCAGACACACCGCTCGTATTAATGCGCAGGCTCTTTTTACCCACGCCCTAGCACATACAATTTGAACGCGGAGTTTAGACACACTCGTATGTGTTCTAACTGCCTATTCATTAGTTTGCATTTTCAACGTCATCTTGAACCGCATATTCATTTCTATCGCAACTCAATGTAATTATTAACCCAGAGGCAACGGATGCCGAGGCGTTAATGCGAACCTGAATACACGATTTTAAAATGCGCTCACATCCATTTAGGCATACGAATACTGTCTGTGAATTGATATACGCCTGGGCGCTTAGTGACTAGGACACAGGGATTACTCAGGGGGTGCTAACCTCATTCACAAAAATGGTACAATAACCTAGAATTTTCATTTCTATTCTCAGACGAGTCTGATGGGACTCATTCCTTAACTACGTTAATGCATAGCTGAGAATTCAGCCGATGGGGAAGCTGGAATTGGCCACATGGGCTTTACCATTTATATAACTAATGCAACACCAAATAATCATCTAATGGTCTTTCCCCTCTCCTCTTTCTCTTCCTCTCCATGAATTCTTCCACAATCTTTATTCACATTCCTACGACACCTGATGGCCGGATGGTATGATTTAACACTTCCTCAAAAACGTAACTTTTGCTATGTCGTATTTTACCATCATGTAATGCACTGGGATGTTATCTGATCTACCTAAACTGAATGGTTCTATGTCTAAAAATTGTTTTTCTATTGTATTCTTTATGTCCACTTTCTTCTTTGGCTAACTCATATGGCAATAATATGATCTGTGTGGCCCAATTGGGGGCTTCTTTCCCCTTTTGCTTTTGATGTTTTTGGTTAACACTTCAATGTCAATTTGCTTTCATGTATTATATGTTTTTTATTTTATTTTCACTATCTCCACATTTTGTGTAATTTGATAAAGAAACATTGCCCTGATCTGAGGAAGGCACATGGTTTGTGCCGAAACACGTGTTATCGCAAAGGGCTATCAATAAATTGATAACTTTTACACATGAACTAACTCTGGTTATTGAAACCAAACCATGGCGCAGTAACATGGATGTGTGCAGTTCTCTTCTCACTGTTTACTAACGGAGTGGGGGAACTCAGCGTCTCCGTTTCCCTGCATGCACCATTGCGACACTGCCAAGTTTTGCTTATGGATTTCCAGTCGCGGAGGTTAAGAGTGAGTTTACCAAAAAGTTCCCTGTACCTTTTCTTTCTATATTTCAACAAAGTATGTGCTGCATATAGATTAGATTTTTAGCAAACGGTCGCACAATTGCAGTTGATTAGGTACATTGATTAGTTTGCCTATGAATCAATTAGGTAGGTCGACAGGTTAAGTAGCAGCTAATTCAGGTTGAGCAGACAGATAACCAACACGGCCAAGCAAATAATGCAATAGTAGTGAGTCAGCGGGGAGGTGGGGTGGCGCTGTGCACAATAAATATGGTAGCGTTGGTGTTTGGGGCACGTGCGCAGGGGTGGCGCAGAAGCATAAGATTGTTGTGGTCTGACTATGGGTCCTATGCCAGAGGATATATATAGAGAGGCTTCCTTGACTATGTAAGGGTGAAAGACAATTAAAGGTGTTGCCGACATTTAGCACTAGGAATCAACTGAAAAAAATCCTAGATGGTGGAAATCCTTTTAAATACTTCCTTCCCTTGGCTTGGATAGAATGGTAATTAACCAATCATTTAAAAATATTGCCTCAGCTAATGGGAGAATGGGGAGGGACAGTGTCTTTTGGGCTGGGAGCTGATGGGAGGAGTTTGTTGCGGATGCCGGAGAGCTCCAGAGCTGGGGAGCCGCTTGAGCCCAGAAGAGGAGTATGCTCCAGTGGAGGTTGGGGGTTGAAGAGACTACATGTACCACAGAAGAGGGGTCTGCTTCAGTGAGGGGGAGACAAGCTCCTTCAACCCCAGAAGGGTGTGTGTTCCAGTGAGGGGTGAAGAGCACCCTTCAATCCCAAAAGTGGGGTCTGCTCAAGTGAGGGGGAGAAGATACCCCCTGACCCTCAAAGGATGGACTCTTCTCCTTTGAGGAAGAGGTGAGCCCCTCGGACCCCAGAAGAGGAGATAACCTTGACACCAGAGGAAAGGGACCTTGGACCCAAGAGAAGGGAGTGGTGAGAAGTAGAGAGAGAGATTAGTGAAATCAGCCCCAGGAAAAGGGATGTGTAGCAGAAGAGGAGAGCCACATGTGCACAGAAGAGGGATGTGCTACATCGAAGAGTGAGTGAGCAGGGCACTATATCCCTGGGTGTAGACTAGCGAGTAGGGCGCTATATCCTTAGGTTGGACTATTGAGCAGGGCACTATATCCCTGGGTGTAGACTAGCGAGCAGGGCACTATATCCTTAGTTTGGACTAGTGAGCAGAGCATTATATCCCTAGGTGTGGTCTAGTGAGCAGTGCACTATATCCCTAGGTAAGGACTAGCGAGCAGGGCACTATATCCTTAGGTGTGGACTAGTGAGCAGGGCATTATATCCCTAGGTGTGGTCTAGTGAGCAGGGCACTATATCCCTAGGTAAGGACTAGTGAGCAGGGCACTATATCCTTAGATGTGGACTAGTGAGCAGGGCACTATATCCCTGGGTGTAGACTAGCGAGCAGGGCACTATATCCTTAGTTTGGACTAGTGAGCAGAGCATTATATCCCTAGGTGTGGTCTAGTGAGCAGTGCACTATATCCCTAGGTAAGGACTAGCGAGCAGGGCACTATATCCTTAGGTGTGGACTAGTGAGCAGGGCACTATATCCTTAGGTGTGGACTAGCGAGCAGGGCACTATATCCCTAGGTAAGGACTAGTGAGCAGGGCACTATATCCTTAGATGTGGACTAGTGAGCAGGGCACTATATCCTTAGGTGTGGACTAGTGAGCAGGGCCCTATATCCTTAGGTGTGGACTAGTGACCAGGGCACTATATCCCTAGGTGCAGACTAATGAGCAGGGCACTATATCTCTGGGTGTGGACTGGTGCACAGGGCACTATATCCCTCGGTGTGGTCTAGCGAGCAGGGCACTATATTGTATTGTATTGTATTGTATTTTGCATTTATATAGCGCCTTATATACCATTGGTATGGTCTGAAGGCGCTGGTAGGTTGAACGCCCTTGGGAACCGAGGTTCGAGTCAGTAGAGAGGGTGAAGAGAGACAAAAGGTGCGTGTGCGCACAGAGTATGTGTGCAGCTGGTGCGGGGTTATTGTGGTAGCTGCTTCTTAGCGGTAGGTGTGGTGGTTGAGAGGTCAGGAGAATGTGTACGCTCTGGCAGAATTAATCCAGCTCGAGAGTGGCTGCGTTAGGCCTGAGGAGAAACGCCTGGCTGGGGGTGTTAAACCAGCGGTGGTTACTTAGAGTGATGGGGAGTGAGCGGGAGATGTTGATATGAGAACAGTTATACCGAATGGTGTCATAGTATCCCTGTGTTCTATTTGAGTGATGGTGTAAAGAGGAGAGTAGGCGTGAGGTGTGGTATGATATATGTTCATTCGAATGTTCCCGCATATCAATGCATATTATGTACGTTCCTCACACTCAGCTATTCCCTACACTCAGCCAATTCCTACATTCCGCCATTCCCCACACTCAGCCATTCCCACATACTCAGCTATTCCCTACACTCAGCTATTTCCCACATACTCAGCCATTCCCACATACTCAGCCATTCCCCACACTCAGCCATTCCCCCACTCAGCCATTCCCCCCACTCAGCCATTCCCCCCACTCAGCCATTCCCCCCACTCAGCCATTCACCCCACTCAGCCATTCCCCCCACTCAGCCATTCCCCACATTCAGCCATTCCCCACACCCAGCCATTCCCCACACCCAGCCATTCCCCACACTCAGCCATTCCCCCACACTCAGCCATTCCCCCACACTCAGCCATTCCCCCACACTCAGCCATTCCCCCACACTCAGCCATTCCCCCACACTCAGCCATTCCCCCACACTCAGCCATTCTCCACACTCAGCCATTCCCACACTCAGCCATTCCTCATATTCAGTCATTCCTCACACTCAGCCATTCCCCACACTTAGCCATTCCCCACACTCAGCCATTCCCCACACTCAGCCATTCCCCACACTCAGCCATTCTCCACACTCAGCCATTCCCCACACTCGGCCATTCCCCACACCCGGCCATTCCTCACACTCAGTCATTCCCCACGCTCAGCCGTTTTCCACACTCTGCCATTCCCCACACTCAGCCATTCCCCACACTCAGCCATTCCCCACACTCAGCCATTCCCCACACTCAGCCATTCCCCACACTCAGCCATTCCCCACACTCAGCCATTCCCCATACTCAGCCATTCCCCACACTCAGCCATTCCCCACACTCAGCCATTCCCCACACTCAGCCATTCCCCACACTCAGCCATTCCCCACACTCAGCTATTCCTCACACTCGGCCATTCCCTACACTCGGCCATTCCCCACACTCAGCTATTCCCCACACTCAGCCATTCCTCACACTCAGCCATTCCCCACACTCAGCCTTTCCCCACACTCAGCCATCCGCTCTCCAGACCCATACGCTCTCCAGACCCATCCGCTTTCCAGACTCATCCGCTACTCACACTCATACACTCCCCACCCTCATATGTTCCATACATTCATACGCTCCCCACACTCAGTCTCTCCCCCCATTCGGTTGTTCCCCGCATTTCTCCGCTCTATATGTGCCTCTGTTCTCAGCGCTCTTTCGTTCTATATGATCTTGCGCTCTGCACATTCTCCAGGCTCATTTGCCAACAGCATTTATCCTCACATTCATCCATACTCATCTATACTCATCCATACTCATTCGTTCTTTCTACTCATCCGGTCGTGCCCTCTATGCTCATCCGCTCTCCTTGTTTATCCGCTCTCCACGCTCTCTTCTTTCCATTATTCAGTGATTCTTTTTCTATTTAATCATTTCCCTGTTTAGATCTAGTTTATTCGTTTTAGTTCTGTTTGTCAATGTAGGTTACAATCTGGTTCGGTTACTTTATTTATTTATTTAATATATTTGTTTTATTTATTTATTTATTTATTTTTTAGGTGTAAACTAGTGAGCAGAGCACCATGGATTTGTGACTGTCTGGGAACTATACAAAGGTAGATCGGTTCAATACTCATCACGCACGTATTGCAGGTAGGCCGGAGATGGAAGAGAAATGTTGGCTCACTAAAACTGTCTGTGTTACAAACACATATACTTATTATGTGTGTGTTTTCTTTTTCTGCTTGATCGTGCACCTCCTGCCTTTTCACCTTAGCCCTTGGCCTTCTGCAAGCCCTTAGCCCTAATATCCATGGGCGGTGCTTGCAGAAGGAGACCCGGTACTCACATTACAATGGGGTTTGGGCTACAACAATGCCTTTTTGTTTGCTGTTCTTCGTTTTTAATTCTGAGTTCAAGGATTGCATTTTTCAAGAATCTTTATGTTACTGCTATCCTGAACCAATTCCTATGTATTTGTCTAATGCTTTAATTTTCTTTAATAAAACTCTTTAAGTTTACCATGGTGTCAGTAGTTCTGTGTCCACTCCATAATGTGACAGTATTCTGATCCAAGCAGAGTGTAGTACTGTGCTGCACTCTTATACTTTGGGTATTCTGATCCCAGTTGAGAACAGTGCTGTACTGCACTTACAAAACATTCTGGCTATTCTAATCCTAGGGGAGTGCGGTGCTGTACAGTACTTACATTATATGCTGTGTATTCTGATCTCAGGGGAGTGCTGTACTCTGCTCACATCATATACTGTGGTATTTGATCCAAGGGGTGTGCAGTACTGTACTTACAAGATATGTTGGCTATTCTGATTCCAGGTGAGGGCAGTACTGTACTGTACTGTACTCACATCATATGCTGGGTACTCAGACCCAGTGAGACTGCAGTACTACACTCACGTCATATGTTGGGTACTCTGATCCAAGGGGAGTGCAGTACTGTACAGTACTCACATCATATTCTAGATATCCTGTTCTAGAGGGAGTGAAGTACTGTACTGTACTCACATCATATTCTGGGTATTCTAATCCTAGGGCACTGCAATGCTGTGCTGTACTCACATTATATGCCTGGTATGCTAATCCTAGGGGAGTGCAGTGCTGTACTCACATTATATGCTGGATACAATGGCCCGAGGACTGTAGTACTGTACTCATATCTTATGCTGGGTACTCTGGCCCAAGGGGAGTGCAGTACTATACTGTACTCACATATTCTGGAATTTCTGATCCAGCGAGAGTGCAGTACTGTACTGGGTATTCTAATCCTAGTGGAGTGCAGCGGTGTACTGTAAACACATTATATGCCTAGTATTCTAATCCCAGGGGAGTACAGTATTGTGCTGACATCATATGCTGGGTACTGTGGCACAAGGGGACTGCAGTACTGTACTGTGCTCACATATGCTAGGTACTATGGTCCAGGGGAACTGCACTACAGTACTGTACTCACATCATATGGTGGGTACTCGGGCCCCCAAGCGGGGTGCAGTACTGTACTGTGCTCACATATTCTGGAGTTTCTGGTCCGGAAAGAGTGGGGCGCTGTACTGTACTCACATCATATTCTGGGTATTCTAATCCCAGGGCAGTGCAATGCTGTGCTGTACTCACATTATATGCCTGGTATGCTAATCCTAGGGCAGTGCAGTGCTGTACTCACATCATATTCTGGGTATTCTAATCCTAGGGCAGTGCAATGCTGTGCTGTACTCACATTATATGCCTGGTATGCTAATCCTAGGGCAGTGCAGTGCTGTACTCGCATCATATTCTGGGTATTCTAATCCTAGGGCAGTGCAATGCTGTGCTGTACTCACATTATATGCCTGGTATGCTAATCCTAGGGGAGTGCAGTGCTGTACTCACATCATATTCTGGGTATTCTAATCCTAGGGCAGTGCAATGCTGTGCTGTACTCACATTATATGCCTGGTATGCTAATCCTAGGGGAGTGCAGTGCTGTACTCACATCATATTCTGGGTATTCTAATCCTAGGGCAGTGCAATGCTGTGCTGTACTCACATTATATGCCTGGTATGCTAATCCTAGGGCAGTGCAGTGCTGTACTCACATCATATTCTGGGTATTCTAATCCTAGGGCAGTGCAATGCTGTGCTGTACTCACATTATATGCCTGGTATGCTAATCCTAGCGGAGTGCAGTGCTGTACTCACATCATATTCTGGGTATTCTAATCCTAGGGCAGTGCAATGCTGTGCTGTACTCACATTATATGCCTGGTATGCTAATCCTAGGGGAGTGCAGTGCTGTACTCACATCATATTCTGGGTATTCTAATCCTAGGGCAGTGCAATGCTGTGCTGTACTCACATTATATGCCTGGTATGCTAATCCTAGGGGAGTGCAGTGCTGTACTCACATCATATTCTGGGTATTCTAATCCTAGGGCAGTGCAATGCTGTGCTGTACTCACATTATATGCCTGGTATGCTAATCCTAGGGCAGTGCAGTGCTGTACTCACATCATATTCTGGGTATTCTAATCCTAGGGCAGTGCAATGCTGTGCTGTACTCACATTATATGCCTGGTATGCTAATCCTAGGGCAGTGCAGTGCTGTACTCACATCATATTCTGGGTATTCTAATCCCAGGGCAGTGCAACGCTGTGCTGTACTCACATTATATGCCTGGTATGCTAATCCTAGGGGAGTGCAGTGCTGTACTCACATCATATTCTGGGTATTCTAATCCTAGGGCAGTGCAACGCTGTGCTGTACTCACATTATATGCCTGGTATGCTAATCCTAGGGGAGTGCAGTGCTGTACGCACATCATATTCTGGGTATTCTAATCCTAGGGCAGTGCAACGCTGTGCTGTACTCACATTATATGCCTGGTATGCTAATCCTAGGGCAGTGCAGTGCTGTACTCACATCATATTCTGGGTATTCTAATCCTAGGGCAGTGCAATGCTGTGCTGTACTCACATTATATGCCTGGTATGCTAATCCTAGGGCAGTGCAGTGCTGTACTCACATCATATTCTGGGTATTCTAATCCTAGGGCAGTGCAATGCTGTGCTGTACTCACATTATATGCCTGGTATGCTAATCCTAGGGCAGTGCAATGCTGTACTCACATCATATTCTGGGTATTCTAATCCCAGGGCAGTGCAACGCTGTGCTGTACTCACATTATATGCCTGGTATGCTAATCCTAGGGGAGTGCAGTGCTGTACTCACATCATATTCTGGGTATTCTAATCCTAGGGCAGTGCAACGCTGTGCTGTACTCACATTATATGCCTGGTATGCTAATCCTAGGGGAGTGCAGTGCTGTACTCACATCATATTCTGGGTATTCTAATCCTAGGGCAGTGCAACGCTGTGCTGTACTCACATTATATGCCTGGTATGCTAATCCTAGGGCAGTGCAGTGCTGTACTCACATCATATTCTGGGTATTCTAATCCTAGGGCAGTGCAATGCTGTGCTGTACTCACATTATATGCCTGGTATGCTAATCCTAGGGCAGTGCAGTGCTGTACTCACATCATATTCTGGGTATTCTAATCCCAGGGCAGTGCAACGCTGTGCTGTACTCACATTATATGCCTGGTATGCTAATCCTAGGGGAGTGCAGTGCTGTACTCACATCATATTCTGGGTATTCTAATCCTAGGGCAGTGCAACGCTGTGCTGTACTCACATTATATGCCTGGTATGCTAATCCTAGGGGAGTGCAGTGCTGTACTCACATCATATTCTGGGTATTCTAATCCTAGGGCAGTGCAACGCTGTGCTGTACTCACATTATATGCCTGGTATGCTAATCCTAGGGCAGTGCAGTGCTGTACTCACATCATATTCTGGGTATTCTAATCCTAGGGCAGTGCAATGCTGTGCTGTACTCACATTATATGCCTGGTATGCTAATCCTAGGGGAGTGCAGTGCTGTACTCACATCATATTCTTGGGATTCCAATTCTAAGGGAGAGCAGTGCTGTACTGTGCTCACATTATACTTTGAGTATTCTGATCCAAGGTGAATGCAGGACTGTACTGTGCTCACATATGCTAGGTACTATGGTCCAGGGGAACTGCACTACAGTACTGTACTCACATCATATGTTGAATATGCTGGTCTGGAGGGAGGGGAGCGGTATACTGCACTTTACTGCCCATGTCTCGCCACAAAGGCAGCAATACTGGCCAGTGCGGCGGGATAGAGGCCCTGGCTAGAAAAAAAGACCCACCAGACTTTCAGAGGCACTGGCATGGTGACTGGCACTGTGCCATCGTCCTCTGTGGCTTTTTGAGACTGTTTTCCATAGAGACCAATAAGCCGCTACTTTTTGGGATCTAGTGATGAAGTTGGAATAGTGGTTTTGGGTGACCTGCCATCTGATCCCGACTCCTCCACTTGGCCATATTGTGTAATCTTAGTCAAAATCATGTCCTTCTCATGTAGCAGAATGTCCTGATCAGGCAACACCTGGAGCACTTTCCAGTGGTTATATGCCAGCATATAGATTTAAGAAATGCATAAACTGGCATCTTGTTTAATGGGTTTCCTTTTAGGTGTGCATGTGGCATACGGTTATAGCTATTATTTATTTTAGGGTTGTGTTTACATGGAAGGCACACTTTTCCGCATAGTGACACAAAACGGTGCTGCCATGAGAGAGGCAAGAGACAACTCTCTCTGTGCTATGTCATATATGATGAGTCAATGGGTCAACCCTAAAGGTTTGTAAATCATGAGCGAGGCTCTCTGTGCACAGGGTACACTGTGAGCACAGTGGTATCTAGGGACTGGCAACCTAGGAAGTGAATGGTAAGGGTGATTGAATGAGTTGCCAAGGAACACACAGGTTGGTTAAGTGAAGCTGGGACTTCAGCACAGACTGAAATGAGTACAATGACCACTACATTTTCCAGCTCTACATCTGGTGAGTCATGGTCATTGGTGCCTGCATGGCACTGCACAGCAATCTGTGGGCGTGTTCAGATGCAGATTGAACCATCACAGCTGCAGTTAACACCAATTTGGAGAATTTAAAGGGCATGGTCGCTCCGCTTGGCCTTTCCAGACATTTGTTTTTTATTTATTTTATTTTTTTCATTTGTTACACGCCCAGACCCTGGGGTATCACGGCGTGGTTACAGACAGCTTAGAAATTAGTCATACAATAAGGTAGTGTGCATAAAACATAATTACACTAACAAGATTATACAAGACAATCATAAGCATTATTTACAAAAAGATCAGGTGTGCTTCGTGCTAATATTGGTTGAATAACCAGGTTTTTAGCAGTTTTTTGAAGCCGGGGAGCGATGTCTCTTTTTTGATACAGATAGGGTGGGAGTTCCAGTGTTTGGGTGCTAAGACCTGGAAGCTGCTACGCCCCGCTCTAGTATTTTTATATCGGGGCGTCACTAAGAGTATCGTTAGACCTTAGAGTTCTAGTCGATTCTTTTTTCTGCAGGGCATTGTTGAGGTAGATCTGGGCTTTTTTGGCAAGGCCTTTGTGTGATGCAGGGAGATTTAAAGATAATTCTGGCTTTGATTGGTAACCAATGGGCCTCCTTCCTTATCGTGGTAATATGCTCAAACTTATTTTTATCCCTAAGGCTGCTCTTAAGACTTTGTTTCGAATCAATTGCAGTTTGCTGAGATTGGAGTTAGAGGTCCCAAGCAATAGCACATTGCAGTAATCCAACTTGGACAGTACTAGAGCCCTGGCCAAGATGAGACAGTTGGTCCGAGTCAGAAATTGTCTACTTAATGCTATGAGTTTGGATGTGTACGCTGAAGAGGAGGAGAGCATACTAATATGTTTAGTTATGGTGAGGTTGGAGTCTAGGTATACACCTGGTGTTTTTACTTGCTTGAGTACTGGGATTAGGGTGCCTTCAATATTAATCGAAGAGTAGTCTGGGTGGAGGGCTGCTATTTTAGAAGGAGAGCCCACAATGAGAACTTCAGTCTTCTCATCGTTAAGGCAAAGACTATTTAGCACCATCCAATTTTGAATGATGGTGTAGATTTTGTTAATGGTGATGATGTCTTGGTCATAGTTTCCTGAGATGGGTATGAGGATCTGGGTGTCATCCGCAAAATTAGTGTAGATGACACCCATATCGTCTAATGCAGAGAAAGGGAGTTTAGTATAGGCATTATAAAGGGTGGGAGAGAGACATGATCCTTGTGGTACTCCAATGGGGACTGGGATGGGATTGGCCGCTACTTTGCTTATGGCAACTCTAGAGGTGCGTTCCGACAGAAAGGATTTCACCCACATAGTGGCATCGTTAGAGAAGTGGAAATCTTTGGCTAATGAGGTGCACAGTTTGTCATGGTCCATAAGGTCAAATGCGGCGGACAGGCCTAACAACAGGAGGATGCAAAGTTTCCTGAATCTCTGATAGTGTCCATTTGGATTTTGAGATCCAGGAGGGCCGTTTCCGTACTATGGTTTGGCCGGAAACCTGATTGTCTGATTCCTAGTAGATGGTTCTGTTCCACTAGTAGATGGTTCTGTTCCAGATGGGCTTGTATTTGTGTGTAAGCTATTTTATCTATAAGTTTGAGTAGAAATGGGACCCTTCTGTAATCACTGTTAGCAAGAAAGTACTGTTGCAAATGGTTACCTGTTCAGATTGTGTGCATTTGCTAAGGTTATTTAAAAGTAAAATTCTAGTCAGCACAGATAGGCCTCAAAAACTTAATTTCTAATTTCAATTCCTAGCCGTGAATTCTTCAAGAGTGAAACTAGATAGCAAAGCAGTTGCCAGGGAGATGGGTTGAGAAATTCCCCGGCCTCTCATGTTTTATCGCCAAAACCTCTTAGGTCATCATAAAGTTGGTCATTTAGCCTTTGAAGCTCAGGGCTACTCTAAACAAATGCCTCCCTCTTGACGTTAGAGCCCAGGAACCAGATTCCAAAGGAGGGAATCAGAATAATGAGGGGGTTCACAAACCATTGCACAGAATGGGAGATATGCCATTCATGAAATAACTTGGGAAATATTAATTGTACACTATCCATGTTCAGATTTATGAAAAACTGTTAGTGAGCTGCTTCTGGTGAGACCAAAACGATTTCATGACACCTACACAACCCAAGTTATTTAGGAAAATAGTATGGGTCTTTCTTGGTGTAACTGAGAAATATGAAAAATTGAGAGAACATGAAGAAAGTGATGAAAATTCTGCACACTGAGTGCCAGATTTTTCATGAATATAGTTGGGGATTAAAGGAGGAAAAACCATAACTTGGCCATAGAATAACCTACAAACATCTAGGTCGGATCATTTGTCTAAAAATGCTGGCATATGGGGCGTAATATGATGAGAAAAGGCATTTGACAAAATGGGAGATTTCCATGTACAAAATCCAGATTGAACCACCTGTCTTAGTGAGATGATGGATGGGGTACCCTCCCCTGGCTTCTCAAATCATTCCCCCATTCTCTGGACCTACCGGCTCGCATAGGGGGAGGGAACCCTTGACCACTACCCTATCAGTTGTGTGAGAAGGATGACACATTAGTGATGTCATTTGCCTTATAAATAGGTTACTCCACCTCAAATGAGGACTCTGCTTTCAAATCTCAAGGTGTGCAGCTGCCAAAAATTGGACCTATTCTTGCAGCAGAGAGGCCTGGATTTTGCAGTGAAGCCAGGAGCTGGAGTAAGCTGATTTAGGAGCCTTTGGTAGACAAAGAGAATCCTTGACTGAACTCTGGTTGTCCCAGCAGTGAGGCCCTGATGTTTCCTGATGCTCCATGCAGCTCTGTCTCTCTTGTAAGTATAGACATCCTCAGCAATAGATTAAACAAGTCCTATCTTCTTTAGTACTACCCTAGAGATTCCCCATGGGGAAAATCCCCTACCTTATCAGTTTGTGAAATTCAGTCATTGTGCTATTGAAAAGTATTTTATTTGTCTGTGCATTGTGGTAACTCTCCCATTTACAAATCCTTTGTTCACCTGTGCATTTAAGTCATTTTTCCTATGGAACAAAATCATCTCTCATTGGCCTGTTGATTATAGTCCTTTTGCACCTGAAAAGTTCTTTGTTTGCCTGCATAGTTAAGTTATTTTCCTGTGGAACAATCCGTTGTATGTCTGTGTATTTTGGCCATTTCCCATTTAAGAATTTCCAGTGTTTGTGTAGATCCCCAGCATAGTTGCCTTATTAAATCAATTAATTCCCACATTACTTCACGGGATAGGGAAAGGTAGCATTTGAAACTACCTCTCCCTTCCCTGTGTCCTACAAGCCATTATAAGTATAACATATTCCACAAGAAGCCCTTTCATTAAGAGCTAAAAAAAACAATTCTTCCATGTGTTAAAGGGTTTTTCAAAACAAATTCCCATTTGCATCTGTCATTTTCAACCCAAACCGATTTTGTTATTGTGAGTAATCCCTTTGCCCCACAAGTCTCCTTGTTATGTGCCTCTTTCATTTTAACTGAAAACCGAGTTCCTATGTGAGTTTCCCATTGTTTAAAGCCTGTCTGTCATTTGCAGCCTCAGCAAAAATGAGTGTGATTTCCTTTTTTCGTTTTTCTAAAAGTTTCTTTTAACCTTTGAAAAATCATTTTTCCTAGTCCATCCTCCTTCACCTAACATATTCTGAGCGCAGATTTTGAATTGCATTTCCTCCATTTTCATTGCCTAGACCTTGCCTGCCCTTCACAGCCTTAGAAAAACAAGTGTGATTTACATTTTTGTTTTCCTGGAAATTTCATTTATCCTTTTACAACTCATTTTTCCTACTCTATCCTTCTTCCCCTACAGTATTCTGATCAAGAATTTAAAATTACATTCCCTTTTATTTTTTTCATGTATTGCACGTATTAAAAATAGAATTCTTATTGTGTGCTAGGCAGTCTGTTCTGAAGCCCCATGTGTCTTCAAGTTTAAACAGCACGGAATACCCTTGTGTGCAGTCTGATAGCAACTGTCCCAACTAAATAAGAACCCATTTACCTGGTACAGAAAACAAATTGCTCCATTCATTGCTGTTCCCATACTGTTGCTGAAGATCCCTTCCAAAGTCCTTTGTGTGCGCATGCACTTTCCTGTGGGTTGCAGTCATTTTAATGGTGTTTTGAACTGCTATGAAGCTTGTGTTGCCACACATTGATGGTTCTTGTAATTGTGCATTCAATTTTTCTATTAAATCACAAATTAATAAATATTCATTGATAACCCACCGGCCTGGTTCCTGGTCTACTGTGACTCGGGGTGCGTATGGAGGTTGGGTGCGAGATGGGTTGGAGGCCTCCTTAAAAAACGATATGGGATTGTAAAAAATAAAAAAGCAGTTTTATTGTGTGCACTCTCATTGCAGGGGAAAAAGGTTCCTGAATTTCTTGTGCTGCATAATATATCATGACAGTGTTAGGGAGAATGCTCATTCTATGGCTAATTTCCCCTACCTATAGAGTCCCCCAGCAGCTTTGTTGGATTTGAAGGGTTTGTTTTTTTCTTCTGCTAAGAGTGTGACTCTATTTGCTAGGTGTGTTCTAGGCTATTTTTTTGTGTTTAATGTCTATGGGGGTTACCTCACCCTCATAGGAACCATCTTTATACACATGTGTTACACAGCACCCTCCGTGCAGTAACACAGGGGTGTCGTAGCGACCCCCAAACATAGACTCCATACCCTGGGACTGACTACTGTCTCCCAGGGCATGTAAAGTCCCCATTGACTTTACTAGTCAATCTTTATGAACAAAACCAGTACAACCCATCTTACTATGGAGGTACTGGCAAGGGTTAATAGTTTTTCCCTTATGTTCATTTTCGAGAGGGTACCGTACAGTCCCTCTCTCAAAAGTTTCTGGCTGGTGGCAGTGGTTATTACCAAAAATATTCGACCGCAAATATTTTCCTATGGGATTTTCCCATTTTTCGAGGCTACCAAATTTACTGACAGCCTCTAACATACCGCCGGTTTATTATTATATTAACTTTACTCTGGTAGGTTTTATTTGCCAGAACTTTTATATAAATACTTTCTCGTGTCTTTCTCTAACATCCTAACCCAGGTCGGGGATCCTTTGTTCGTCCTTTTGGTGGGATTCTGCCAAGAAGCCCTCCTTTCGGCGCCACTGAGTCTGGCTGGAACCATTGTGTGGGAGGGGGAGTAGGACCCCTGGACAGGGTTGCCTCAGCAACCCATGTTGCTCTCTGCCCTGATAGGCTGGAGGGTCTCCCGCCAGGATGACCACTCCACTGTGTGAGTGACAGCTAGGCTGTATGAATGGGGGTCTTTTTGCATAAAAGCAGTCCTGAGGACTGGAAGAGCAAGACGTTGCCACTGGAACTAAGAAGCCAAAGAGGAGAGAAGCCAAAGACATCTGCACCAACTGAACCACCGGTGATGCCCTGCTGCAGCGTCTCACCACTTTTCTCCACACGACGAGAGAAGATCTTCATCTACAAGAGCCTTCTTCCCTTGAGCTGGTGGGGCCAACCAGTTTGCCAATCGCCTTCCAGGACCTGCCTTGGTCGAATTGCCAGTGCCCTGCACTCGGAGACCGGATAGCCAGGCATCCGTCCACCCGGACCGCGATTTAAATGAGTGTACCTTTTATTTCTTTTGGCAGAACCGCTGCAGTGTGCAGTGCAGTAACTCGAACCTTCCTCCACGACGAGAGTCTCTCTTCCTCTGCTGGATCTCCCGAACTGCAGGAACTGCCAGGTACAACCGCCACCGCAGGAGCCTCTTCTACATTTTAAGGTACTTTGTTCTGCCAGGCCTCCCTTCGTTTGGTAGCGCTAAAGGTGTTTTAAATCCTTTACCTACCTGCTGGGTTGGCCGCCTCTATCATCTAACATTGTCTTTCACCTTCTGCAACCACCTTTTCGAATCGTTTAACAAAGACTTGACTGCAGCTACAAGAACATTTTGCTCCTGGGCTCTTTGCCCTGTACCACTGACTCTGGCACAGGCCTATTGACTCTGGCTGAATCTGTTACAACGGCCTTCTCTAGATTGCTTCTCAACTAAAACTGTGTTGGTGCACCTAACTCTTATGACCACCTTTTCCTTCCCACTTTCAAAACTTGTGAAGTGCCATTTTGCTCGGTTTTCACCTAAGTATTATACATGCTAAAGTACTGCCTTGACTAAACTTGTTCACAGTCTTATTGGGAAGTGTTGCTAGGGTGCCTAAGAGGATATTCCTGTATAACTTGTTCTTTCCCTCCCTTTTCACTCGTGCTCAAACTTGTCTACAATTTAACCAGGGAGTTGTGTATACTTTTCTTGACTGATTTTAACTTGCTTTAATAACTGTGATTAATGTGTTGAACTAGAAGCGTGTAAAATATATATATGTTTTTTAATACAAAGCTTTGGTCAGTGTTTCCTTGTGCCATAGTATTGTAGCCCTATTGTGTAAACCCTGAATACTGCTCATCTCCCTCTTGAGATAAGTCTGACTGCTTAGCCACAGCTACCAACTAAATCTTTGTGGTACAAACTGATACCAAAGGGGATTTATTGCTCATACCTGTAGTCTTAATCTTCTGTAGTGCTCCCTAAGGGAACTGCACAGGATTCTACCCAACAGACAGGATGAAGCTGAGGGAATTATGGGGATTGCATCGCCATAGGGAGAGGGAGAAGCTTCGCCCCAGCCCCTCATATTGCTCGCAAGATCGATGGTCCAAAGATGTAAAACAACTCCTGGGCAAAGGTTGGTAAAAATCACAAACCCGGAAGATCCCCCACACTCCTGAATCCTGGGTATGGCTGCGCTAGACAGGGGAGTTGCTAGTTCTGGGAAAGACCCGGGGCTACGCTGATGTCGGAACTGTTGGGACTGGGTGCTAGCTAGTCTTTTGGCTGTAGCTCCTGAGATTCTATCTGGGGCTACACCCAAAGGATCAGGGGCTATAGCCCCCTTAGCCCCCCCCTAGCAACGGCCCTGGCGCTAGAAACCCATATATGGATAGGAATTGAGCGGTAGGCGTGCTGGAAGCGCCAACACACTTTGGATAGCTATGGGCTCCATGCGGCTCATGCCCGGTCTCGAGTGGAAACTCACCTGGAGGCCAAAGGGGCGGGAAGCCCTGCAGTTCTCAGTTCTTTTTTGAAGTTTTCTTTTTAGTTTTTGCCTCTGTTAGTTCAGTTGAAAATATGGTTGGCACAGACATAGAAAATGGCAATTCCTGTTTGGACCTGTTTGGACCTGTTCAGACCAGGAGGACCAGGGCCCAACCCCCTGCTCAGACAGCAGGTAAGCATGCACCAACAAGTGTTTACTACCTCTGTCTCCACGGGCCATCCCCACCCTCTCTGGTCCCCCTGTGATATTCCCTTGTGCCCCGCACCCTTCTCGCACACAAGTGTTGCCAGATTTGCTTTATTCTTCAACCCTGCTCCCCCTCCCCCACTCCAGCCTACTTCTGCAGGAGTCTGCCCTGATACATTTTGGTTTTACCATCACCGTCTTGTGGCCAATGCTGGATTTGACTTTTATAGACTTCATTCATTCACGGTGCGTCACCCTTTCTCAACTCTCATGCAGGACTTCCTTTGCATCTTGGACTCATGCTGGCCCTGAAACATGCAGTTCCCATCTTCATCTTATATCCTGGCTGGCAACATTATGTGTTACTACTGACTTCTGCAATTGTATTCGCTCTCCCTTCTTGCTTCTCCACCCTTTTTGACTGCTTACTCTCTGTCCTCTCCTCCTCTCCCTTCTCCTATCTACTCCCCTTACTTTCTTCTATGCACTTGCTCTATCAGAATTGTCCATGGACCTAGTATGATAGCAACCTCCTATGTCTCCTCCCCCCGCACCTTGCTTATTCCCCCCCTCAAGCACTATCTGAAATGTCATCAGGCCTAGGATGATAGTTGCTTGTTGTGTTCCTCCCCTCCCTTTCCGTACCCCTCTCCATCACCTTTTCTTTTCTCGGGATCTACCAGAAATGTCGTCGGGCCTAGTACGGTAGTCGCCTGTCTGTTTCCATTTTACTTCCCACTCTCCCCTTCCCATCCTTATCTATGTCTTAGCTCTTGCAGTATCTGAAATGTCGTCGGGCCGAGTACAATAGTTAATTTCACATCCTTACTATTCATGGCCTGTAAGAATGTCATTGTATTTTCCCTTGTTCCTTCCCTTGCCTTGAAGCGCTTTGAAACACATTGTGTATAGGCACTATATGAATAAACTATCATATATCATATCATGGACTTATGCAGATGCTAATCTCTAATGGTGGATACACTCTTCTGCCCCCTCTCCACTCTTCAGTAGATGCCATTCCCAAGGAACCCCCCTTGGACCAGCAACATTTGGAATTTGTTTCACTTAACGTCAAGGGGTGAAACTCTCTAGTAACAGTCAGTTCTGCGATGCCTGAAAGACTTGGATGGCACAGTAATCTTTTTACAAGAAACACATCTTCTCCCCTCAGATATCGCCTGCCTACAAAGCAAACACTTCCCCAAACAATTTCTGGCCTCTTGCGGGTTTAAAAGGGGGGGGAACGGCCATCCAGTTGGCGAAAGGAACGTCATTTGAGAAATTGGACATTATACAAGACCCTGGAGGCCGATATGTTGGGTAGAAATGTATGTTGTTGTTGTGGTGAAAGGTATGTTGTTTGGGCAATTGTACTCCTTACTTTTCGATCTATGCCCCCAACGAGGGACAGGGAAAAACATTTTCAGAGACTTGGAGGCTACGGTTCTCCCCTTTTTGGAGGGTCATGTTCTCATTGGGGGGACTTTAACAGATGATGGATATAAGGCACGACCCCACCCCAAGAGACTTGAAGATCGCATTGAGCATTTTCAATTTTTTCAGATCCTGGGGGGGTGGACGTGTGGAGGGTACTGCACCGGGGGGGGGTTTACCCTTTCTTTTCTCATGTTCACCGCTCTTCTTCTCGCATTGACCTAATCCTGGCATCTCACCATCTCATTTCATACATTGAATAGGTATTTATTGGCCCCAAATTGCTGTCTGACCATGCCCCAGTTCAGTTAAGAGTTACATTCTGTGACCAACCCGACCCCAGGCCACAATGGTGCTTGTATGACCCAATTTCAAATGACATGGTCTTCAGGGACACAGTGGCTACAGCCATACGGGATTACTCTAGAGAAAACCTGGTCGATCTTACCTCAACAGCTATCACCTGGGATGCGATGAAGGCAGTGATTAGGGGAGTCGTGCTGGCTCACACTTCAGCCTATTATAAGCAGAAAAAACAAACCTGTACCCAACTTGAACAAGACATTTCTGAAATTGAAAGGAAAAAACGTTGGTCTCTCAAACTACATAAATCCTTACAAATTGCTCGAAACAAACTGGAGGCCCTTTATGCTCAAGAAACCGCACATTCTCTTTTAGTAACTAAGCAGGGATACTACGCCAAAGGTAATAAACCCACCAATTACTGGCGAGGAAACTAAAAAGACAGAACATGATCATACGCCTAAGAGACCAGCATGAGGTGATACAGTATGGGGAACAAGCCAAATTGCAGCTTGCTAGATCACATTTAATTGACTCCATGGCAGCACCTCCCCGCTCCTTAGAGGGACAAAAAGAATACATTAAAGAAGCTTCTTTGCCACGCCACTCCAGGGAAGAAAGCACAGCACTAGAAGCACCATTCCAGACAGTAGAAGTGGAAGCAGTGATCTGGTCCCTAAAAACTAGAGCCCCTGGCCCTGATGGGTTTTAAACAAAATTGTATGAACTGTTCTGAGCCCAACTTGTGTCCCCACTGACAGCCCTCTTTAATTCCTTTCAAGAAACAGCAACCACAACCCCCTCTATGCAGTCCTCTATAACTATTTGGCTGTTAAAACCTGATAAAGACCCAAAGGAGGGTGCTTCATACAGACCTATCTCGCGGTATCAGGTAATAATATCGCCACATATATGGTCGCCGTAAATAATATCGCCGGGAAAATGTCGTGGCAATATTATTTGGGTGACCATATATATGGCGACAGGGGCAAAAATAATAATTTAAAAAAAAAATAATAAATTGGGGTGTTGCGGGGGTGTCCCCCGCATGTTCCATACAATAATGTCGCCACAAAAAACGACCATTTTTCGGCGATATTTTTGTGGCGACATTATTACATGGAACCTATCTCGCTTCTGAATATTGATGCGAACATCTATTCTAAAGTACTAGTCAATCGCCTTGCTCCAATTCTCTGGTCTTCAGACCAGACAGGCTTTGACCTAGGGCGGAAAACAGGAGACAACATCCGGCGAGCACTGAATCTGATAGAGTCAGCGACATTAGAGGGCCACAAACTGGCACTCTTGGCGTTGGATGCTACTAAGGCATTTGATAAGGTGGATTGGGTCTTCATTCATTTAACTCTGGAATCGCTTCAATTTGGCCCCTCCTTTCGTAGAATGATTCTGGCCAACTACATCTCCTCCAGTACTCTACTCCGGGTAAACCGGGAACAAACCTCCCTGATTCCTTTAACATGAGGGACACGACAGGGATGCCCTCTTTCCCCCTTGCTCTTCGCACTAATTATGGAGCCTCTCGCTCAGTGGATTCATGATAATTCAGCAATCAATGGGGTTATGATACAAGGCTCACAACATAAGGTATCTCTTTACGCGGACAATGTCCTACTTACGTTAACCAACATCCGCCCCTCTCTCCGAGCCGCTCTCCAGGAATTGCAATCATTTGGACAGGTGGCAGGTTTTGCAATAAACTATAGGAAATCGATAGCACTAGTGGTGGGATTGGACCAGGATGAAATTCTCTCCCTACAATCACTCTGCCCGATTCGATGGGTGGAAAAAGAAATAGAATACCTGGGGGTTCATATTACGGCATCCCCTAAGGATGCATTTGCAGCAAATTTGCCCCCCACTCTTTAGAGAATTAGAGGCAGACTTAGATAGATGGGCAACCCAATAGATCTTTTTGATGGGCCGGATGACTGCCGTTAAGATGACCCTGCTCCCTTGTTTCCTATACTTCTGCTCATCCCTCCCTGTAGCAATCCCGCAAAAGTCACTCGATTGCCCCCAGCGAAAGTTCCGGGATTTATCTGCTGTGGTAAGAGGCCTAGGATCCCCAGGGGAGTGATGTTGAGGGGAACTTGGCTGCGGGGCTCAGGCTTCTTGATCTGCGCAGATATTATGCAGCGGCACAGATCTCGCACCTGATGACATGGGCGGCTCCTGGGTCCCCGCCCAAATGAGTTGAAATTGAACAGTCTCGACTCCCAATTCCCCTTAGCTTTTGCCATATGTCCCTCACTCAGTACGGAAGCAGTGGCAAACCTTTCTCATCTCCTCAAGAACGACTCTGCGGTCCTGGGACTGGGCACTGCGACTTAAAAATATCCCCAGTGCTATAGGCCCGTAGTCCCTAGTTTTCAATAATCCGCCCTTTTCCCCTGGCATGCATTCCGGTGCTTTTCGGAATTGGAAACCGGGCGGCTTGCTCATGCTGTCTCAGCTGTTTGAAGGGGGCCTCCACGCACGTACAAAAACTGTAAAGCGACTTTCTGATTGTTGGAATCGGACAGGTTCTCCTATACACAACTACCTCATAGAATCTTGCACCCCCTAATCTCGCTACACCCAGCCCGAGCCCTATAGAGCTTACTATCTAAGAGGGACCACAACCTAGAAGCGTCTCCAAATTGTACAAATTGTTAAGGGGGGATATGTTGACTGCCCGCCCATCTTACATGGTTCGCTGAGAAGAGGACCTGGTTAGAACTCTGGAGGACAGGTTCTGGTTGGACATTTGGGCTAAGAATCACTCCTCCTCCAGATGTGTGACAAATAATGAATGTGCCCTGAAACTATTGTTCCGCTGGTACTACTCCCCAGTACAATAACACCATGTTCAGGAATCAGTGGCATCCAAATGCTGGCGAAACTGTGGGCACAGGGGACGTACTTTCATATGTGGTGGGACTGCCCGCTCATTCACTCCTTCTGGAAAGCGGTCATTACAGTGGTGAAGGCCATCACACGGGCAGAGCTCCCGTTATGCCCCGAAGCTCTTCTGCTGGGGACCCCAGGTTCATAGTGATTGTTTCGAAACAAAAGTTTCGAATCACTAAAGCCTCGAAACAAAAGTTTCGAAAACAAAAGCATTGACAAGCTATACTTAACATGCAAAAGTGCATTTCTATCGAAACCAATCCGTCGACAATAGACATGGACTGGGTTTAATAGAAATGCACTTTTACATGTTAAAAGTAGCATTTCAATGCTTTTTTTGTAACTTTAAAACGTTAGATGGAGCTGTCCAGTGCTGAAATTTCAGCACTGGCCAGCCCCTTGTTAAGTTTTAAAGTTTTTGTGTATATTGGGCGGGTCCCCCCTTAACCCCCCACCCCCACGCCACCCCTCCCACCACCTAACCCGAGCCCCAACCCTAACCCTACTCCGGGCCCCAACCCTAACCCTAACCCCAATGTAACCCTTAAACTAACCCTAGCCCCAACCCTACCCCCAACCCTAACCCTAACCCTAATTTAACCCCCCAATGTAACCCTTAAATTAACCCAAGCCCCAACCCTAACCCTGGCCCCAGCCCTGCACTAATACATACCTTCATTTAGATACCATATTCGAATTTATTTCGGAAGAATGTCATTTTGAAAAAATGACTTTTCGAAAAGATGTATTCTCAACATTTACATTCGAAACTTTGGGCTTCGAAAAAATGACTGGTTACCGGACCCCAACCGCAGAAGTCTATCCTAAGTCTGGGGTTTTGGCTAAACTGATAACGCAACTTTTGCTAGTGAATCACAATAGCTGGCAGCTGGAGGTCCCCAGATGGTCCAATTTTAGCTCTTTGGTGGATCAAGATTTGGGTCATTCTGGTTGCGGAGAAAGTAACTGCGGCAAGGAAGGAGTATTGCAGGTTTGTGAACATTTTAGCCCCCCTTTTGGAGCATGACATTTTTTGGGAGTTTCCTTATTGTTGAATTCCTGACCTGCCAGTCAATGTATGCCCCCACTGTGTGGACTACTTTGCCCTCGAGACCCCGGAATACCACAGTGATATTCAATACTCTCTGCCTTGATATGATATGATAAGTAATTTTTAACGCGCCCGTGCACAAGTGTTTCTAGGAGCGATAAGACAAGGAAGGGAAGACAGAGGGAGGACAAGACAAATGATCTTACTGTGTCATTCAGATCGTGCAAGTGCGAGAACGAGAAGTGCAAGGGGAAAGGGAGGGGGGAGTACAAGGGAGAGAAGAGGGGAAAACAGGGCAGCAATGCTCTGAATAAGTGCAGCCAGGGTGGCGAGGCTCTGGTAATACAAGGGGAACAAGGGACTGTAGGGTTACAGTTACAGCCCCTAAGTGCATGGTAGGCCGGGAGGCAGTGCAAGGGTGACTGATCAAGAAAGAGCCTGGTACCCAGTGAGACTCTGAGGGTAGCCAAGCAACCAGTCGGTACAGCAGACAGGTAGGTCACGTAGGTCAGCAGGGGAGGGAGAGAGAGAAAGCAGAGGAGAAGGGGAACGTTTTGAGTTGCTTCCAGACCTTCAGGTGGTCCAGCTCAAGTTTGAGTGGGGCAGGAAGGCCATTCCAGAGGAAGGCACCGGCAGATGAGAGAGATCTACCCCCCACTCTCTGCCTGGAGAAGTATCTAACCTTTACAGAGTTGGAGGTAGCTGATCGAAGGGCTCGAGAGGAAGGTATTTTGGAAGAGAGCGTTGGATATAGTGCAGAGCCTGGCACCAGAAAGCCTTGTGAACAATTCAAAGGGTATTGAACTTGATCCTTGCAGCCACCGGGAGCCAGTGGAGAGATTTCAGGGCTGGAAAGATACGGTCCCTGGGCTTGAAGCCAAGGACAAGTCTTGCAGTACTGTTCTGGATCAGTGGTGGAGGGCGGAGAGTAGAGGAAGGCGGAGTTAGAAAGAGGCTGTTGCAGTAGTCCAACTTAGAGAGACCCATGGCTCTGGAGACAGTGAGCTTCTGGAGGAAAGTGAGAAAGAATTTAGAATTTATTTCATAATGTGTTACAGTTTATATATAAACTTTTCACATGATTATATAAAATGAGAACAGAAAATATATAAATAGCATAATTCTAGAAAAATTAGAAACACATAAAACTAAATATCATAATTATCGCATGTTATCTGAGAAGAAATGTAAATAAAGCAATAGGAGTGTGGTTGACTAGTATGGTGTAACACCAAAAATGTATAAAGCAATTGTTTAAGAAATGGTAAATGACAAGTGATTATAAGATAGAAAACATGAATACAGAGAAAGCGCTGTGAGCAGTTGCTTAGTTCTTAAATGGATATACCAACAGTGTTTCAATCCTGAGCCATGTATTATACATTGCCATATGCACTTTTAGACTATTTGAGTTCATACAATCATACCAAAACATAGGTTCCTCAATGGATTCCAGATCATGAACATGATTACCATAGTGCAAGCGGTATACTTTTAGCATGAGGGGACACGCAGACAATACATGTTTAGCTGTTTCAATGATTTGAGTGTTTTTACACACCTGGCAGAATCTATCTCCTGGGGTTAGTTGGTTATAGCATCCTTTGTTAGCAAGGACCGGTAGATCTATTCTCAATAGAAGAAGAATAGGTCTAAGTCTACTGGAAGGGCACAAATTCAAATAGTTCTAGGTGTTCTTGAATGAATGTAGCATATAATGAACTCGCTTATGGCCTCCATCTATCAAGAAATTTCCAAGGACTCATGTAATTATCCCTTAAAAGCGAAAATGGAATCGTTCCGCAAGGCTATATGGTGGATTCCCAGATGTAGCGGAACTAACAACTCTACGCAAAGTGAGAAAGGGAAAAGTCCTTTTGAGGAGGTGCAGCTGGCAGTGGGACTTATTGGCGACGTCCGAGATGTGAGGAGAGAAAGAGAGAGTGGCGCCAAAGATGGCACCAAGGTGTTTGGCCTCGCTGGAAGATGAAGGAGGAGGGCCCAAGGCGGGCGGCCAGAGCGAGAGAGGGAAACAGAGGCAGGGGTCCCAATGAGAAGGATCTCCTTCTTACTGGCATTAAGGCAGAGATTGTTGGAGGCGCACCAAACCTAAATTCCAGATAGACAGTCAGGAATGAGCGAGAGAGGAGAGGAGGCTGTGCGGAGCCTGAAGGAAAGCTGAGTTTCATCCGCAAAGCACTGAAAGTTAGAGAAGAAGGTAGAGATCAGGCGGGCCAAAGGGGCCAAGTAGAGGTTGAAAACACAGGCTGAGAGGATAGAGCCCCGGGCAACGCCACAGGTAGAGAGAGAGAGGTGGCGGGGAGAAAGGGACCAAGTTGGACCTGGGAGTGGCGGTCCAAGAGGAAGGAGGTCAGCTACTCCAAGGCTTGATCCGTGATACCCATGTTCTCACGGAGTCGATTGATCAGGATGCCATGGTAAACCGTGTCAAAGGCAGAGGAAAAATCAAGGAGGATGAGGACAGAGGGAATGTTAGAGTCAAGGTTGGAGAGCAGATCTTCATGGGTGTTCAGGAGAGCAGTGTCCGTGCCTCTGGCAGCTCTGAAGCCAGACTGATAGTCATGCATGGCCTTCCTTTACCCACAGATGCCAAAAACCTGAGCAACAAGAGAAACCAGTAAAGACCATCTGCTCTATCGTCTGTAACCTACACCTTGGCCCTGGGGCACACAGCATCTCCAGATGCGAAGCCCCTAATGCAGTATTCATGGGAAAGTGATAACGAGATGGGCCCAGATACAGGCTGCCCTGCTTGAAAGGAGCACAGAGCATTTCACCGCCAGCCACAGCAGTGAGCAGAATGTCACAGCACTCATGAGGCCACAGACATGCTGCCTGTATACATACACTGTACAACAAAGCCATTAGGCTATGTGATAACATGTCTAATCTTTAACGCCAATAAAGCATTACTGTAGGTTACTGTACTATATATATATTGGCCTCTGCTGCCACCTGCTGGTTGGAGAGTTGTGGCTACTGAATGTCCTGTTTTCTCACCTTTCCTATTTTCATTCATTTCAGACGTGCTCAAGGTTCACATGAACAGGATCAGTGCTTAAAGTGGGCCGGGGCTTGTCGGGGAAAAAGTGAGACTGAGCCGGGGCCCTGCCGGGGCCCCCCGATCCCACCAAGGCATGGTGGGTGCATCTCCCGCCACAGACGCGACGGGAGATGAGCCTGCCGGCCGCCCATCAAGAGGTCAGGCACAGCAGAGTCAGGCAACAGGCAAAGCTGTGACTGACAGACTTGTTAGCCAGTCACAGCTTGAGCGACGCTGTGACTGGCTGACACTTCTGCCAGTCACAGCTGCCTGCTGCCGGAAGAGCATTACCTTGGAAACTAACTTCCAGTAACACCTGGTTGCCGAGTAGCCGTAGGGGGCGGAGCTTGAGAAGAAAGTGACGTGTTCAGCTGCTGCCTCCACTGCTAGCTTCAGTGTCATGGATGGGCCTCGGAGAGAGTGTAGGTCCCATTGAGAACACGTCTGGACATGGGTAACGTTTCGCGCCAGTTTCGGTTGTGACTGAGTAGCAGAGAAAGAAAGACAGCGGAGACACTGTGGAGGGACGCTAGCAGAGGCCCGTTCCTCTAACAGGAACTAGGGACGGTGGCTCTGTTGCAGGGGAGAGGAGACTCTCAGAGAAGGCGGACCCAGGCAGGGCGAAGCAGTGACTGGGTGGAGGGTGCTGGGTTCGAGGAGGAGGAGCGGTCTCTGGAGTCGGATGCAAGGAGTGAGAGTGCTCAGAGGAGGCGGTAAGAATGGGTAAGGGGAAAGGGAAGGTTGGAAAGAAAGGAGGGGTGGAGGAGGAGGAGACAAAGAGGGGGAAGGCATCTTCTGTGAAATTTACACCTGTGGAGGGGGGCAAGGGGAGAAATGAGGGACGGCTTCGCAGCAGATCCCCTCAGAGGGATGATGAAGGGGGGCTGGTCCGGGACATCTCAGGGTCGGGGGCTCCAGAAAAATGCGTTTTGGAGGGGCTGGAAGCCTCAGTGAGCAGTATGTCTGAAGAGAAGATGCAGTCTGATAGTGTGTGGAAGGTAGTGTTGAAACCTGAAAATCGTGACAAAACGTTTCTGGGGGTGAATCCGACGGAGATTGCTAGATGGTTGAAGGCAGCAGTGGGAGATGTTTCCCGGGTACAAGTGGTGGCTGGGGGTCGGTTGTTGGTGGAGGGGTCGGATGCTGATAGCAAAGCAAAGATCCTGGAAATGCATTGTCTGGGTAGGCATGCGGTAAGAGTGTTTGATCAAAGTGGAGTGTTTTGTAAGGGGGTGCTGTATGGAGTGCCAGTGGTTATGAGTATGTCTGAGGTGGAGGAGCAACTAGCGGGAGTGGGGCTGGTGGAGGCGTGGAGGTTGGGGAGGAGGGATGCACATGGGGATGTGGTGTCTACAACTGTGGCAGTGAGATTTGAGAGAATGGAGTGTCCGGAGGTGGTGGAGATGGCTTATCAGAGGTATCGTGTGAAAGCATATGTGGCAATGCCATTAAGGTGTTATAAATGTCAACGATTTGGACATGTGGCGAGAGCATGCAGGAATGAGAGACATTGTGGGAGGTGTGGTGGAGAGCATGATATAAAGGAATGTAAGGTGGGGACTCCGGAGAAATGTGTGAATTGTGGGGGGGAGCATTCTTCCGCGTTTAGGAGATGTGAGAGTTACAGGGTGGCGAGAGAAGTGGTACAGGTGAGGGCGGCGGAAGGACTGTCTTATGCGCAGGCTGTTGCAAAGGTGAAACCAGTACGGGTAGTGAGTGAGGTGAATGAGAAAAAGTTGGTGGTGGATGAGGTTGTGGGAAGAAAGAAAGTGCTGGGTGAAGTGAAAGGTGTAGAAATGGTGGTTGTTCCGAAAACTGAGTTTCTGAGTTTTATAGTGAATGTGCTGGATCTGGTTCAGGGGAATACGTTTATCAGTTCATCAGATCTTACGAAAGGAGTAGTGGAAGCTGGGAGGAGGTTTTTGAATGTTGTAGATGTATCAGAAGAAGATGTGTTTAAGAAGGTTGCTAAAGTGCGGAAGCTGAGTGGGGTGCCGGCATGAGGATTTTGCAGTGGAATGCGAGGAGTTTGTTGAGGAATGGACAGGAGTTGGAAGCCGTGTTGTGTGAGGAGTTGAATGTTGACGTGGTTTGTATTCAGGAGACGTGGTTGAGGGGTGATTTGAGATTTGTGATACCAGGTTTTGAGTTGTTTCGTAAGGATAGGTTGGAGGGGAGAGGGGGGTGTGTGGCTTTAGCAGTTCGAAAGGGGTTGATTGCAAGGGAGATTGTGGTGGATGGAGCAGTAGAGGCGATTGGGGCAGGGATTCGGGTAGGAGGATCGGAAGTATTGGTGCTAAATTATTATAATCCGTGTGAGATGGTGGAAGTGGGTGTGTTGACTGGAGTGGTAAGAGGACATGTGGGACCGTGTGTTTTGTTTGGCGATTTTAACAGTGCCAACACGTTGTGGGGTAGTGATAGGACAGATATGAATGGAGAATTGTTGGAAGACATGGCGGATGAATTGAGTCTGGTATTGCTGAATGATGGGATGGGTACGAGGTTGGATGTGAGGACTGGGAAGCTGTCGTGCTTGGATTTGACCTGGGTGACTGCTGCAATTGCAGGTGAATGTGATTGGAAGGTGCGTGAGGATGGAGACATGGGGAGTGATCATTCTGCTATTTTGGTAACTGTGAGGGGTGAGGTAGGGATCAGGTCACGTATGACTGGGAGTCGGTTGAATTTTAGGAAGGCTGATTGGGGGGTTTAAAAAGGAGTGTGTCGGGATTTGATTGTTCCAAGGGGAAGAGAGGGGGGGTGGATGAATGGAATGAGCATCTGGTGCAGGGAATGAGAGCAGCGTCTGTGGCAGCAATTCCGGAGGTTGAGAAGGGTGGGAAGATTGAGGTTCCTTGGTGGTCGGTGGAATGTTCAAGAGCAGTGGCGGCACGAAAGAAGGCTAGAGCAAGAGCGATGAGAACGGGAATGTTGGTGGATTTGGTGGCATATAAGAAGGCTAAGGCGGTGGTGCAGAGGGTGATTAGGGAAAGAAAGAGAGGATATTGGAGGGGCTATTGTGGGTCCCTGGGGAGTGATTCTGGTGTGAGTGAGGTTTGGAAACAGTTCAAGCGGATGTCCGGATTAATGAGGTCGCAGGGTGGTATGTCTGTGTTGTTGAAAGGAGAAGAGGTGATTAGTGAGGATGGGGATAAGGCGAATTTACTGGGGGAATATTTTGCGGGGGTTCACAGTTCAAGGAACTTCCCAGAAGAGGTGAGGATACGAATGGGTGTGGTAGAGGAGGGAACGCGAGAGGTGGTGGCAAATGTTGGGCCTTGGGAGGAGCAATATGAGGTTTCATTTTCGATGGTAGAGTTGAATGGAGCGATTCGGAAGGGGAAGTGGTCTAGCCCTGGGGCGGATGGAATTAAGTATGTATTTTTGGAGAAGTTGCCTGAGGAATGTAAGTTGGAGGTATTAGCGTTGTTCAATGAGATCTGGAAGAATGGAGTTTTGCCGAAGATGTGGAAAAGAGCGATTGTAGTGGCGATTTTGAAGGGTGGCAAGGTTCCTACAGAGTGTAAGTCATATAGACCGATTGCGTTGACTGTAGTGTTGTGTAAGGTTATGGAACGGATGGTGGTTGAGCGATTGGGGTTTTATTTGGAGTCGAATGGATGTTTGAGTGACTTTCAGAGTGGGTTCAGGAGGAATCGGTCGGTGGCTGATCCATTAGTGAGATTAGTGACTGGGGTGGAGGAGGCATTATGTGATGGAGAGTGGTGGGAGCGTTCTTTTTGGATTTGGAGAAGGCGTATGATATGGTGTGGAAGGGAGGGTTGTTAGTGAGACTGTTGGAGATGGGTGTGAAGGGAAGAATGTTTCAGTGGATCAAGGCATTCTTGGCAGATAGGACATTTCAGGTGAGAGTGAGGGGGGTGCTGTCTGAAGTTTGGAAGATGGAGAATGGGACACCGCAGGGGAGTGTGATTAGTGCGATGCTGTTTAATGCGATGGTGGATGGGTTGATTCGAGCTTTGGCGGGAATTGGGTGTCAGGTGGATTTCTTCGCGGATGATGGTGTGGTCTGGGTAAGAGGGTGGTGTTTGTTGTTGGTACAGAGACGGTTGCAAGCTGCGATTGTACGCATGGAGGAGTGGTGTGGGAAATGGGGTTTCTCGGTGTCTGTGGATAAGAGTGTGAGTATGGTGTTCTCAAGGAAAAGAGTGCAGCAGGAGTTGAATTTGGTTTTGAAAGGTGTGAGGGTGAAGAGCGTGGAAGAGTTTCGGTACTTGGGGGTGATTCTGGATAGAAAGTTGAATTGGAATATGCAAGTGGATGGTGTGGTGGATAAGTGCAAACGCAGGCTGAATTTGTTGAGGGCGGTGACTGGGAAAGAATGGGGTGCGCAACAGAAGTGTTTACGAATGTTGTATAAGGGGTTGATTTTGAGTGTGATGGATTTTGGGTGTCAGGTGTCAGTGGGTTATACGTCAAGTCAGAAGTTGCGGTTAGATAGAGTACAGGCGAGGGCATTGAGAGTGTGTTCGGGTGTGATGAGGTCCTCCCCAGTGAATGCGGTTCAGGTGCTTGTGGGAGAGATGCCATTGGGGTTGAGGAGGGATGCGTTAAATATGAGATAGTGGGTGAAGTGTAGTGCGAAGAGTGTGGCTCATCCGGTGCGTGAATGTTTGAAGTATAATTGGAGGTTTGACTATTACAGGGATCGGTGGAGGAGGAAGGGGGGCACTTTTGGGTTTCACATGTGGGAGAAGGGAGTGCAGTGGGGTGTGGGTGATTTGATGATTGTGACAGATACGGATTTGGAGAGAAGGCCGAGGTGGATGATGAGATCTCCAAAGGTGTGTTTGGAGTTGGCGAATGTGGTATCGAAGAAGAGAGGTATGCGGGGTGAGATCAAAGCTTTGGGTCAGGAGTATGTGGCAGGAAAGGAAGGATACAAGGTGTTTACGGATGGTTCAAAGGATCCTATGTCTGGGAGAGTGGGAATGGCGTATTATCTAGAAAGCATTGGGGAGTATAAAATAAGACGACTGACGAATGATGTGTCTATTTATACGGCTGAGTTGGTGGCGATTGCATTGGTGATTGACAGGGTGTATGAGTTGGGGTATGAGAAAGTGGTGGTGTTCTCAGATTCATTGAGTGGATTACAGGCGATTGTGGCAGGGGATGGTGATAGGAAGGATGTGATTTTGGACATTAGGATGAAGATTGATCGGTGTGTGCGCGGGGGTATGGATTTGGAGTTGGCGTGGGTTCCCAGTCACAGTGGCATTTTGGGAAATGAGTTGGTGGATCTGGCGGCGGGTGAGGGTAAGAGGAGGGGAGCGATTGATGTGAGGTTGCCGTTGAGTGTGGATGAGGTGAAAGCTGTGATGATGAGACGGGTCCTGGATGAGTGGCAGGAGAGGTGGGTGAATGGGGTGAAGGGCAGGTGGATGTTCGGTGTTCGTGGGAAAGTGTCGGTGAAGGTGGATGCAGGGAGTTCAGAATGGAGGAGGGGGCAGGAGGTGATGCTGAATCGGTTGAGGATAGGTCATGTGGGGCTGAATGACTGTCTATTTCGAATAGGGAAGCGTGAAACAAGGGACTGTGCGGTGTGTGGGGTGCCTGAAACGGTGGGACATTTTTTGTTTAGGTGTGAAAGACATGTTACAGAGAGAGAATTGATGAGGGTTCGGTTGACTGCGTTGGGTGTGGCTGAGCTGAGTGAAAGGATTATACTGGGAGGTGATGGGGAGAGAGGCAGGAGGAGGAATAGTGTGATGTTGGATTTTGTGAGGCAGACGGGGAGGTGGGAGGAGTTGTGAGCTTAAATGGAGCCAAATAATAATTAGTGGGTAGGGTGCACATCATCCTATAGGATGGGGAAGCGCCTGCGTGGGTCCGCCCACGCTTCCGATAATTAAGAAGAAGAAGAAGAAGAAGAAACTAACTTCCTCTGGCAACTCCTCCCGAGGGTTACCAGAGGAAGTTAGAGAGTCCAAGCCTGGGCAACCCAAATAAAAGGGTTCGCCATGGTCGCATTTCTTACCTTTGACAGTGGATTCTGCGACAACTGGCGATGACGACCACCACCACCATCTGACGAGAAGGAGAAGCTACAAAATCACGGTAAGTGACTGCTGCCACTGTCTTTACTGTTTCTTGTTGCAGTTTCAACTGGTCGAGGTTCACACTTCAGTGTGTTCACCTCGGCCAGCTGAAAGTGCAACAAAGGCTTCTGTTGCTTTCACGCTCTGTATTTTTCCTTTGTTCCCTTTACTTTTCTGTCTGTTCGCGCGCATTTGCTTTCATTTATTTTCCCTGATCTAAACGTTCTGCGGTTTGTTGGCATGCTTTTGCTTTCATTTATTTTCCTTGTTCAAAACTTTCTGCTGTTTGTTCCCTCGCAAATGCGAGGGAACAAACAGCAGAAAGGTTGGAACGGAGAAAATAAATGAAAGAAAATGCATGCGAGCCTCGCACGCTTTTGCTTTCATTTTATTTTCCCATTGCACCATTTGTTGCGCCGAAGTCAGCAGTTTGTATCCTCATGGTGGCTCTGTGAACCAGCCTAGTGCGCCCTGATATTCAGTTGTCTTTGGTCCTCTGGACCATCTTGGTTGCGTGGAGCAACATGGGCAAGGCAGTTTCTAGGCAAATCGGTGCCCAGGGCAAACAACGAAAATGTGCGCCCCCACCCATTGCCCTGATTCATGGAATTAGTTATGTGTAAAACGGGGTTGCCTGCAGTATGGCGCACAAATCCGTTTTACACGCAAATAATTCCATGAATCAGGGCCCATGAGTTTGCAGCACACTCCTATGACGCAAATTTTGACTCTGCGCAAGCACTGCCTAACATAATTCTCAAAATCAGTGTGCACAGAGGCAGCACAGCAGGTAGGCTGCAGTGCAGCTGACCAAAGGTGAGGTGTCCATGTACTGGGTAATATTTATACCTGGGTGGAGGGGGTGAGTGCTGTTAACAAACAAATGCAATAAGGGATTGATGTGAAGGCAACTGCGTCATGGAATTAAGGGAGGTGGAGGCAATGGATCATTATATGGATGTATTGTAATGTATATATTGGCAAGGAACAGAGTAGGGGCCTCTTTGACTCTTCCCCAGACCAGTTTTACCATGTCGCCTTTAGGCCCCGCCCACCAATTAGGTCATGCCCATCATGTCTTAGGCCACGCCCCCAAATGAGGGCCCCCCCTCAGTTTCTTAGCCCACTTAAAGCACTGACCAGGATACACCTGATGCTTTCAGTGTCCGAAAAGGGAGGGCATTTCCCTGCGCCTGTTTAGAACATGCGCAAGAGGTGCGCACTGCAGACAGGAAATTCCCCACTCTTCCACAGCGGATCTTCTGTACATCTTGTATTTCTATCCCCCAAAAACCAACCGCTTTTCCTCCCTTTTTGTTTCTACAGGGAATTGCAGTCTCAGCACCTTTCAGGCAGTGGGAACCTGCTGTCCAGTTCAGTATTTGGGATGAGGTCTTAGAACCCATGACAAATGCGCGTAGTATCTAGCCACCTATAAATGCGTGCATTATACAGCTACCTATACTGCACCTATAAATGTGCGTAGTATCCAGCTACCTATAAATGCATGCATTATCCACCTACCTATAAATGCGTGCATTATCCAGCTGCATATAAATGCGTGCATTATCCGACTACTTCTAAATGCGTGCAGTATCCAGCTACCTCTAAATGCACGCAGTATCCAGCTACCTCTAAATGCGTGCAGCATTCAGCTACCTCTAAATGCATGCAGTATCCAGATTCATATAAATACGTGCAGTATCCAGCTACCTCTAAATGCATGCAGTGTCCAGCTACCTATAAAGATGTGCAGTATCCAGCTACCTCTAAATGTGCACAGCGAAAGCGCACATAGCGCGGCGCACACAACTAAAGTAGGCGTAACACGGGGCGTGACACGCGGAATGGGGAACAACGCGTGAAAAAGAGGGCGTCACGGGGGAAGTACAGGAGGCAAGTGCGCGGAACGCCCACACGCTCGCCTACAACACGTATTCATGGAATCGAATAGGGCAAATCAGTGCACGGGCAAAGACGCGCACAGGCCTAAACACGTCCTCCACAGGAAGGCAGGCGGTAGCGTCCCTGCGCATGAAAGAAATGTGCGCCAAAATGTGCGCTAACAAAAAGGACGTATATACAGCCAAGATGAATGTCCCATACTGTGGCCCTCTAGGACAAATGACGTGCAAAGGGGTACGCGACAAACACTGACATCCGCTGTGTGAAAAATAGCGTGTGCATGTATTTCGGGGGTGCGCGTGAAGGTTCACACGCGATAGGCCTTGAGCGAGCGGGGTACGTGTATTTCAGGGATTCGCGTGAAGTTTCACACGCGATAGGCCTTGGGCGAGCGGGGCACGTGTATTTCAGGGGTTCGCGTGAAGTTTCACACATGATTGGCCTTGGGCGAGCGGGGTACGTGTAAATCTGGGGTGCGCGGGAAGTTTCACACGCGATTGGCCTGGGTACGTGTATTTCAGGGGTGCGCGGGAAGTTTCACATGCGATTTTGCTGTCAGAGCGGGGAACGTGTATTTCGGGGGTGCGCGGGGAGTCCTACACATGAATTGGCAGTGTGGGTCCCCCCAGGTGTCCCCTCTACCCCCTCCACGACCCCTGCAGGCAGCCCACACCAAAGGGGACTACCCTGCACCCCTGGTCATGTCCCGCAGGCAGCCCATCCACCATGGGCATGCCCCCCAGCCAAGGCACATGTCACCTTGCAATATGATCAACAACTCATGTACCCCTCCACTCTGCCAGCAGGCCCCCACTCATGTCCCCCTGCACCCCCACCCCCCAGCAGTCAGGGGCACCTGCCAGCAGGCCCCCACTCATGTCCCACTCATGTCCCCCTGCACCCCCACCCCCGAGCAGTCAGGGGCACCTGCCAGCAGGCCCCCACTCATGTCCCACTCATGTCCCCCTGCACCCCCACCCCCCAGCAGTGCAGGGCACCTGCCAGCAGGCCCCCACTCATGTCCCCCAGCACCCCCACGCCCCAGCAGTCAGGGGCACCTGCCAGCAGGCCCCCACTCATGTCCCCTTGCACCCCCACCCCCCAGCAGTCAGGGGCACCTGCCAGCAGGCCCCCACTTATGTCCCACTCATGTCCCCCTGCACCCCACCCCCCAGCAGTCAGGGGCACCTGCCAGCAGGCCCCCACTCATGTCCCCCTTGCACCCCCACCCCCCAGCAGTCAGGGGCCCCTGCCAGCAGGCCCCCACTCATGTCCCCCTGCACCCCCACCCCCCAGCAGTGCAGGTCACCTGCCAGCAGGCCCCCACTCATGTCTCCTTGAACCCCCACCCCCCAGCAGACAGGGGCACCTGGCAGCAGGCCCCCACTCATGTCCCACTCATGTCCCCCTGCACCCCCACCCCCCAGCAGTCAGGGGCACCTGCCAGCAGGCCCCCACTCATGACCCTTGCACCCCCACCCCCAGCAGTCAGGGGCACCTACCAGAAGGCCCCCACTCATGTCCCACTCATGTCCCCCTGCACCCCCACCCCCCAGCAGTCAGGGGCACCTGCCAGCAGGCCCCCACTCATGTCCCACTCATGTCCACCTGCACCCCCACCCCCCAGCAGTCAGGGGCACCTGCCAGCAGGCCCCCACTCATGTACCACTCATATCCACCAGCAACCCCACCCCCCAGCAGTCAGGGGCCCCTGCCAGCAGGCCCCCACTCATGTCCCCCAGCACCCCCACCCCCCAGCAGTCAGGGGCACCTGCCAGCAGGCCCCCACTCATGTCCCACTCATGTCCCTCAGCACCCCCACCCCCAGCAGTCAGGGGCCCCTGCCAGCAGGCCCCCACTCATGTCCCCTTGCACCCCCACCCCTCAGCAGTCAGGGGCACCTGCCAGCAGGCCCCCACTCATGTCCCCCAGCACCCCCACCCCCCAGAAGTCAGGGGCCCCTGCCAGCAGGCCCCCACTCATGCCCCACTCATGTGCCCCTGCACCCCCACCCCCCAGCAGTCAGGGGCACCTGGCAGCAGGCCCCCACTCATGTCCCACTCATGTCCCCCTGCACCCCCACCCCCCAGCAGTCAGGGGCACCTGCCAGCAGGCCCCCACTCATGTCCCCCAGCACCCCCACCCCCCAGCAGTCAGGGGCCCCTGCCAGCAGGCCCCCACTCATGCCCCACTCATGTGCCCCTGCACCCCCACCCCCCAGCAGTCAGGGGCACCTGCCAGCAGGCCCCCACTCATGTCCCCTTGCACCCCCACCCCCAGCGGTCAGGGGCACCTGCCAGCAGGCCCCCACTCATGTCCCTTAGCACCCCCACCCCACCGCAGTCAGGGGCCCCTGCCAGCAGGCCCCCACTCATGTCCCATTCATGTCCCCCTGCACCCCACCCCCCAGCAGTCAGGGGCACCTGCCAGCAGGCCCCCACTCATGTCCCCCAGCACCCCCACCCCCCAGGAGTCAGGGGCCCCTGCCAGCAGGCCCCCACTCATGTCCCACTCATGTCCCCCTGCACCCCCACCCCCCAGCAGTCAGGGGCACCTGCCAGCAGGCCCCCACTCATGTCCCACTCATGTCCCCAAGCACCCCACCCCCCAGCAGTCAGGGGCCCCTGCCAGCAGGCCCCCGCTCATGTCCCCTTGCACCCCCACCCCCCAGCAGTCAGGGGCACCTGCCAGCAGGCCCCCACTCATGTCCCCCAGCACCCCCACCCCCAGCAGTCAGGGGCACCTGCCAGCCGGCCCCCACTCATGTCCCACTCATGTCCCCCTGCACCCCCGCCCCCCCAGCAGTCAAGGGCACCTGGCAGCAGGCCCCCACTCATGTCCCACTCATGTCCCCATGCACCCCCACCCCCCAGCAGTCAGGGGCCCCTGCCAGCAGGCCCCCACTCATGTCCCCTTGCACCCCCACCCCCAGCGGTCAGGGGCACCTGCCAGCAGGCCCCCACTCATGTTCCCCAGCACCCCCACCCCACAGCAGTCAGGGGCCCCTGCCAGCAGGCCCCCACTCATGTCCCACTCATGTCCCCCTGCACCCCCACCCCCCAGCAGTCAGGGGCACCTGCCAGCAGGCCCCCACTCATGTCCCCCAGCACCCCCACCCCCCAGGAGTCAGGGGCCCCTGCCAGCAGGCCCCCACTCATGTCCCACTCATGTCCCCCTGCACCCCCTCCCCCCCAGCAGTCAGGGGCACCTGCCAGCAGGCCCCCACTCATGTCCCACTCATGTCCCCAAGCACCCCACCCCCCAGGAGTCATGGGCCCCTGCCAGCAGGCCCCACCTCATGTCCCACTCATGTCCCCAAGCACCCCCATCCCCCAGCAGTCTGGGGCTCCTGCCAGCAGGCCCCCGCTCATGTCCCCTTGCACCCCCACCCCCCAGCAGTCAGGGGCACCTGCCAGCAGGCCCCCACTCATGTCCCCCAGCACCCCCACCCCCAGCAGTCAGGGGCACCTGCCAGCAGGCCCCCACTCATGTCCCACTCATGTCCCCCTGCACCCCCACCCCCCCAGCAGTCAAGGGCACCTGGCAGCAGGCCCCCACTCATGTCCCACTCATGTCCCCCTGCACCTCCACCCCCCAGCAGTCAGGGGCACCTGCCAGCAGGCCCCACTCATGTCCCCCAGCACCCCCACCCCCCAGCAGTCAGGGGCACCTGCCAGCAGGCCCCCACTCATGTCCCCCAGCACCCCCACCCCTCAGCAGTCAGGGGCCCCTGCCAGCAGGCCCCCACTCATGTCCCCTTGCACCCCCACCCCCCAGCAGTCAGGGGCACCTGCCAGCAGGCCCCCACTCATGTCCCCCAGCAACCCTACCCCGCAGCAGTCAGGGGCCCCTGCCAGCAGGCCCCCACTCATGTCCCACTCATGTCCCCCTGCACTCCCACCCCCAGCAGTCAGGGGCACCTGCCAACAGGCCCCCACACATGTCCCCTTGCACCCCTACCCCCCAGCAGTCAGGGGCACCTGCCAGCAGGCCCCCACTCATGTCCCCCTGCACCCCCACCCCCCAGCAGTCAGGGGCACCTGCCAGCAGGCCCCCACTCATGTCCCCTTGCACCCCCACCCCCAGTAGTCAGGGGCCCCTGCCAGCAGGCCCCCACTCATGTCCCACTCATGTCCCCCTGCACCCCCACCCCCCAGCAGTCAGGGGCACCTGGCAGCAGGCCCCCACTCATGTCCCCCTCATGTCCCCCTGCACCCCCACCCCCCAGCAGTCAGGGGCACCTGCCAGCAGGCCCCCACTCATGTCCCCTTGCACCCCCTCCCCCCAGCAGTCAGGGGCACCTGCCAGCAGGCCCCCACTCATGTCCCCCAGCACCCACACCCCCCAGCAGTCAGGGGCCCCTGCCAGCAGGCCCCCACTCATGTCCCCTTGCACCCCCACCCCCCAGCACTCAGGGGCCCCTGCCAGCAGGCCCCCACTCAGGTCCCACTCATGTCCCCCTGCACCCCCACCCCCCAGCAGTCAGGGGCACCTGCCAGCAGGCCCCCACTCATGTCCCCTTGCACCCCCACCCCCCAGCAGTCAGGGGCATCTGCCAGCAGGCCTCCACTCATGTCCCCCTGCACCCCCACCCCCCAGCAGTCAGGGGCATCTGCCAGCAGGCCCCCACTCATGTCCCCCAGCACCCCCACCCCCTAGTAGTCAGGGGCCCCTGCCAGCAGGCCCCCACTCATGTCCCCCAGCACCCCCACCTCCCAGCAGTCAGGGGCACCTGCCAGCAGGCCCCCACTCATGTCCCACTCATGTCCCCCTGCACCCGCTCCCCCCAGCAGTCAGGGGCACCTGCCAGCAGGCTCCCACTCATGTCCCCTTGCACCCCCACCCCCCAGCAGTCAGGGGCACCTGCCAGCAGGCCCCCACTCATGTCCCACTCATGTCCCCCTGCACCCCCAATCCCCAGCAGTCAGGGGCACCTGCCAGCAGGCCCCCACTCATGTCCCCCAGCACCCCCACCCCCCAGCAGTCAGGGGCCCCTGCCAGCAGGCCCCCACTCATGTCCCCCAGCACCCCCACCCCCCAGCAGTGAAATGGCGATTCCATGACACAAACCAAAAGTCAACTATGTACATCTACACATGTCCGCCACACGAAGGCAGGTGGTAGCGTCCCTGCGCATTAAAAAAATGTGCGCTATCAAAAAGCACGTATATACAGCTCTGATGAATTTCCTATAATGTGGCCCTCCAGGACAAATGACGTGCAAAGGGGTACGCGACAAACACGGACACCCGCTGTGTCAACAATAGCGTGTATTTCGTGGGTGCGCGGGAAGTTTCACACGCGATTGTGCCTGGGCGAGCGGGGTAAGTGTACTTTAGGGGCTCGCGTGAAGTTTTACACATGATTGGGCCTGTGCGAGTGGGGTACGTGTAAATCTGGGGTGGGCGGGGAAGTACAGGAGGCAAATGCGCGGAACGCCCACACGCACGCGCCAAAAAAGACGCGCTAATCCGGAAACACGTACGCCAGCAGGAAGCAGGCGTACGTGGACCCGCGCAGCATAAAAAAGTGCGTGCAAACAACAAGCAAGCTCAGACGTCAGGATGAACATACCGTTCCTAGCAGCAGTGGTCGTGGGATACCGCAGGAGGAGGAGGAGGAGAGTCAGGCCCAGAATTTTCACACCCAGAACCAGCCTTTTTGGCATGCCTGATGACCAGGTGTATGGGAGGTTCAGGTTTCCACCTCACATAATACTCGACCTGGTCAGTGAGGTGGAGGATGACCTCACATCACCCACCCTCTGCTCCCAAGCACACAGCCCCCTGGAGAAGGTCCTCAATGTACTGCACTTTTTGGCCACCGGATCATTTCAGCGGACAAGTGCCATAGTGTGGGGAGTGTCACAGGCCACACAGTCACGCTGCCTACACCAGATCTTGGCCATCATGACTGCACGCCCATCAGTGCGCAGGCACATATACCTGCCCAGAACACCTGCAGAAAGGCAGGCTGTCGTCCAGGATTTCTACGGGGTGGCACAATTCCCCAAAGTCCTAGGTGCCATTGATTGCACCCATGTGGCCCTACGTCCCCCGAGGGCATCAGAGCACATCTATAGAAACTGCAAGCACTGGCATTCCATCAACGTGCAGGTAGTATGTTATGCCAAGTAAATCATCACCTCAGTATATGCCAACTATCCAGGGTCCACCCACGACAGTTTCACTTACAGAATGTCAACCCTAAACCGGGACCTAGAAGCTGGGCGGCATGGCGATACATGGCTGCTTGGTGAGTATAAATGCCACAGCACATGCATGCATGCCAGATACTGAGTAATGTCACAACCCCACTAATGATACCCATCACCACCTCCCCAGGGGACAGTGCCTACCCTCTGAGCACCCACATGATGACGCCAATTCGGAACCCCACCACGCCACCCGAGGTAAGATACAACACAGCCCATATTGCAACCCGGGGCATAGTGGAGCGCACATTCGGAGTGCTCAAGTCACGCTTTCGCTCCCTTGACCGTTCTGATGGGCAGCTGTTATACGATCCCTCAGTAGTATGCAGGATCATAGTGGCAGCATGTGTCCTGCACAACGTTGCAACACGCTGGGGCCTGCCGGTGGACATGGTGGTGCCCCCACATCCCCAACCACATGCACGCCCGCTGCGCATGGGAGGGGAAAGGGCACGGGGTGAGGCAGCCCGAACACAGCTGGTGGCTAATTACTTCACTTAGAATCACACCCCTGTGGAGTGCACACAGCCCTGCCACATACCAGCTGACAATCAATGATGATGACATGAGGGATAGTCAACTGTCACAACCATACCATCCTGAGATTGGTCACCTGGAAGTGTCACAATGTGTGCATCCCTACCTACAGAAACACCACCAATGCTGTGTCATCAAAAGACACATATGCTGCTAAATGCATGACCCCCTTGCAAAATACAACATGAGAACAGTGCCATGTCACCCAATCCCTCCCCAGCACCGCTACCCAACACACTATGGCATGTCATGCTATGTGAGAGCAAACAAAGCAATCCCAAAAACCTGACACAAGTGTCACAAAGTACAGTGTCCCTAATGGAAACTGGCCACACACAATATGCTCCTAGTAATGTTGAACCAACAACACACATGAGCAAATACTTACCAACTAAACAATGCATCTAGACAATTTCAAACATTTCTAAAACATGACAGTACTGAGTTAAAGTAGTCGTAGTCATACAACCTGAATATGCCACCACATCGCCCCCTTCAAACTGTAGTCTTGCAGCCTTCAAAACTGGTCTGTGTACTGCATACAACATGAACTCCATCTCCAAAGTAGACGGCCTTGTGAAGACATGAGGAATGAACCTGCAAATTCAGAGGGAGACATGGAAGCAAAATCATACATTAATACACCATGCAGTGTACAATACAACAACAATATACACAAGGAATGTCTACACAGTATTGACTACAGACTGCCCACACAGCTCATGGGAGCCCAACGTCACTGTGTACATCACTGTCACTTGGTCACACCCTTTGCAAGCCCATGGAAACGGGAAGCAGGAGGGGTGTGTGTCTCATGAACCCAAGCATCTAACCCAAACTCAGGACAAGCCTGCATGTGCCCAGCCGGAATACAGTGGATGCCCACAGGAGCCACACAAGGCAACACACTGTCAAATTATTTTTTAAAAAATTCAAAATTCAAAAATCAAAATTCAAAAATCAAAAATGGCCATGTGGGGGCCAGGGGGGGAGGCCACCCAGGAGGTCTGAGGACAGGGTGCGCACCAACAGCCACATGTGTGGATGTTGGGAGAAAAAAAACACCTCCATGGGCTCATGGCCTGCACGGCTATGCCAATGTGGGAGAACTGCTGCCGTCGCTCTGAACACCCTCTGCTGCTGCCACAGGAGGTGGTGGTGCTATGGGAGGCAGCCCACGCAAAGCCCTGGTATGGTCCTCCATGGCAGCAAGCATGCGGGTGTGGAAGGTCTCGTTCTGGAGGATTATAGTGTGGAGATCCCCATGCAACACCTGACGTGATGCCCGGATCTCCTCCCGAGTTGCCCGCATCTCAGCTGAGAGCGTACTTGTGAGGTGCTCCAGCCGCTGTTCTGCCCTAAAATTAGCGGAAGTCTCAAGCTCAAGAAGAGGCTGCCTGAGGTTATGGAGTTCTTCACTCAGGGCTTCCCTGTGGGCCTGGCACTCTATTGAGATGGATTGGTGCAGAGTCTCCAGTGCCGCCCGTCAGTCCCTGTTGGACGCCAACATGTCTTCCCTGTGTGATTGGCAAATGGAGTCTGTTGCCTGCTGTAGTTGCTCCATCTGCCTTTCAGGGGGGATAATGGAAGTGGCCACCCTCTCCATTGCCTGAGCCATCATTTCAACTGATGCTGACTGTTGGGTTGCCATAGCGTACATGGAGTTCTCCCATACGCTATTGCCTGGTGGCGTACGGCCACCGCGTGGACGGGCACCACACCTGTTTGGGGCAAGGCGATGTGCACCTTGCTGTGCTGGCACCGCCTGAGGCTGCAGGACTGCATTCCCCCTCTGATCTGCTGGCCCAGGAACAGGATCAGATGCTGTGGAGTGTGACCCTGCATCCGTAGCAGCCAAAGGCGCCTCTACCAACACTGACATCCCCATAGAAGGATCTACCCCTGGTGCAGGTGGGTTGGCCAGAACAGAATCCCTGCCAGAAACACTTACCTGTGACGGCACATAGGTCTCATCATCCGAATCAGCACCTGAATAGAGGTCTGGGGAGGTGCACCCAGAGACACCCCTGGAAAGTATGGTCTGCAGGAGGATTGGGTTCTCACCCACCACCACACCACGTCCCCCGCTGGTGCCCGGTCGTGCCTGGGATTCCTCCTGGGTCTGTACCATCTCCTGAACCTCAACAGCATCAAGTGCGTCATCCCCTGCAAAAACATGAAAGAGAAAAAATGGAAACAGGCATTAGCACCATAGCACACAAATAGGCCTGTCAAGCTACAGAACCAGTACATGATTCACACATGTCCCACATGACTATAACCCTCCCATGCCTGCACTGTCACTGAGTAGTAAGGGGAGGCAAAAGGCAGACACTGATGACACCAATATGGGAGAGCAACACATTTGCTGCATGCTGGGTAGCACTGCCATCACACATTGGCCTGTGAGTGGCATGTCCAATACACATACATGACACATGGCAGCACACAGATGGCATTTAGCATAGCCATGGTACATTTGACAAGTACAGCCATATGTCAGTGATTGAGTACTGTCACCCATCCATGTGAGATGGACATGATGACATGACAAATGCTGCATACTGGGACTAAGTACACATGTGCCACTCACTGTAACACATGCAAGGTACAAGAATACAGTAATAGTTGGCTGATCTATTTTTCCTCACATTGACATCGCAGGAAACATCTGTCATTTTCCACATGCAAACAGGCACTCATCTAAACATTTGTGCTGGCCAATACATCCATCAGCCTGAATGGTCTCATTGTGTACATAACCAGGTAAAGCATTGCCCCAGTGTGGCCAGTAAACAATGACCGAAGCATATCACATATGTCACAATATGGTTGATAAATGTCTAGCAAAAGAGGGGAGAGTGGAAAATATTATCCTGAAGGCACACTTACAAATTCTGACCAATGTAGTTGCAAGATGGCAGTACAAGGTCAACTGCACAATTGTGGACCTAATAGGATACTGTGGGCAGAAGGGTTGCAATCATAGCCAAATACAAGGCACGTGATCCCATGTGAGGAAGGAAATGGGTGACCCATAACACTCTGGAGTACACACCCTCACCGGGCACTCAATCAGAACCCGTCACCCAAAATACATACACATGCTCTACACACACACGCATGGGCACTCACATGCTTCGTAATCAGGTAGTTCTCCCACACCTCGGATCTGTTCCTCTGTGACGAAGGTCCCAGCAACAGACTCATCTTCAAGGAGTTTGTTGTCCTCTTGTGGAGACCCACCGCCAGTCACCAGAGTAGCGGCATGATTTGAGGCCAGCTTGTCCTTTGCTCTGCGTTTCAGGTCGTTCCACCGCTTGTAGCAATCATCAGCTGAGCGCCTCACAAATCCAAGGGCACTTATGTGGTTGGCGATGGTCTGCCAGTGTGCCTTACGTTGACCAGGTGTGGTCTTGGACCCTGCAGTCACCACCATTTCGTGGCTATGTTGCGACACATAGCTCACAAGTGCATTAAGCTCCGCGTCATTAGAGCAAGGCTTCCTTGACGTGCCGGAGTGTGTAGCCGTGCCTGGGGTCTCAGCCTGTCGTGCCAGAGCACCCTTCTTCCTCTTTTTAGAAGGTGGAGCGGAGCCAGAGTGGCTAACACCGCTCTGGTCAGTAGGGGCAGAATCACCGGTGGACTGGGTTGTTGGAGTGTGCGAATGCACATTGACCATAGGACTTGGTGCAGGCATTGTCTGAAGTGTGATGTTGGCAGGGGGAACATCAGTGTGATGGACCAGGACCGACACTGTCCTGGCTGGGAGAGTCAGAGCTGGGGCGGATGGAGCTGCAGCTGCCCCTGCAGCCTCACCACCCTGCATACTTGGGGCAGCAGATGACATAGCTGCCCCAGATCCACGTGACTTGGTGACAACTTGCACCGCCACACGTGGCCTAGACTTGCTGACCTGGAAGTCAGCCAGGGAGTCATCCTGTGCCAGGTCAGGTGCCACAATGGGCTGGTCCAACAGGGGCTGAGCTGGGATGGTCTCAGCCGCATTTCCCTCAACCATGGGGGGGAGCATGGGTGTCCCTGATTGGTCCTCCACACATGGGGGTCTAGGGGCACCGTGCAAATCCTGGCCACATTCCCTACCGCGCCCACCACGTCCACCTTTTGAAGGTCGGCCACCTTTGCCTCCCTTACCGCTTGGTCGCCTCCCAACCATGGCACTGATGTTGTTGTGCGTATGGGAGGAGCAGTAAACTATTGTCCTGGGCAATTGGGGTTCAAAGGGGTAGGGTACTAGATGGAATTCATACCCTAGTGCTCTAACAAGGCTGTCTGTGACCCCTGGGCGAAGATGACGGGTCACGCAACGCACAGGCAGCCCAAAAACAAAAATAAACGTGCACGGAACCGCTCGTAGACCATGTGCGTGGAAAAATGAACCTGCACTACGCTGTGGCATCCAGAAACACAAAAATAAGCGTACGTGTAATACACGCAGCCTACAATGACCTCTGAAGGGGAGTGCGACACATGGGGCACGCACAGTTGCTAAGTATGTGCGAAACTCACCGTCTGCCTGGAATAAGAACGTGAAAAATACGCGCATGTGCGCGTTGGCAACACCCCCGCCAAAAGAAGAATTGTACGCTGTCTGAGGAGACAGGACAAAAGGAGAAGTGAACACTGTTTGAGGAAACAGGCCCAAAAAAAGTAGAAAAATGAAAGCTGTCAGAGGTAACAGGGAGTAGGAACTTGAAACGCTGTGAAGTAATCGCGTGTGAACCGCCAAGAAGTACAGAATTCACCCACTCGCTCTCCACGAAAAGCACATACAAGAAAATGGCGTTCTACACGTACCTTTTAAACCGGCCCACACGTACACGTCACTTACGCGTGTACGCGTCCTTTCTTCCAATTACACGCGCTGACACTCGGACGTGCAGCTTTTCCACGTGTGCTCTGTCATCACGTGCTATGAAGGAAACACCAGCGTGTGTCACGTCACAGACACGCTTACGCGCTAAGGGCCTTTGGTCCAATGAAATCGCGTACGTGCGCTGATGCGCTTACACGCTAAGGGCCTTTCCTCGAATTACACACTGACGTGCAAGATTTTCACGTGCCAAATCACTCCGTATCAAGCTGGCCACGCGTTCACACACGGAAGACCACGCTCCTGCCCAGAAGGCTGAATTACTGCCCCCAGAGCCCCGAGCACGCTCCCACCTGCCATCTGCTGCTGCCTGATTGCCTGCTGCCCACGTGCCCTGCCATTTGCTGCCTGCACGTCAGCCAGGGGTGCTGTTGCTGTGACCACCCCTGCTGGAACCGAAGACTCCCGACTGGGATTCCATCGCTCCACAGCCCAGCCCCAGGACCCAGTTGCCCACCCACTCCTGCCTCTGGGGTTGCCATGTCGGGCACATCTCCATCTGGCACCATTGGCAACCCCCCGAAGATGGTGTCCTGGTGGAGCATGTCCTGGGGCATTATGATGCCCTCTTCGGAACATCACGCGCCAACAAGGAAGGACGGGAGAGGATCTGGGACGACATAGTGGTTGCCATCAACGCGGAGGGGGTGGCAACCCGCGACATCAAGCACGTCAAGAAGCGCTGGGAGGACTTCAGGTCCAGGACCCTCCACAAGGCCCGGCGCCTCGCGGAGGGGAGCCGGGCATGCATGAGTAACATCCAGATGAGGGTCCTGGAACGCGTAGGCCCAGCGATCCACGCCCAGATCCTTCGGAGGCAGACCCGTCTGGAATTGAGCGGTAAGTGGCCAAGCATTGCTGTGTGAGACAGGGCATGTTGCAGTGTGCTGGTAGTCTGATGCTTGCCTGTATGTGTGACATAGGCCATGTATGGATGTGTGTGTGCAGGGACATCATGGTCATGCATGTGAGACCAGTTTGTGTGAACCACATGGTTGGCGCATGTGTTTTAATGCAACATGGGGAGATCTATGTGGAATGCACACATGAAAGCATGGCTGTCTCTGTTCCTGGACATGGAGGGGGGGTGAGGAATGGGTGCTGATGTCATGTACATGTATGGTGCACATGTGTGTGTGTGTGCCTGAGAAGTGTGTGTGTGACTTTGAAACGCCATGGATGCATGCGACTTTGAAGGCAACATCTTGGTTTACAGGGGCCCTTCTACATGGATGTTGATTGCAGGCGCCAGGACTGTTTCTGCATGTGTGCATTCACCCATGTGTTGTGGAATGACAGGATGGAAGTGACATTTGACAGTGCCACTCATGTGTTATTGCTTCCTGTCTAGGGTATTTTGTACTGTACCCTGATGCTTGTGTTCTATGTCTCCCTCTACGCAGCGTCAAGTGAAGAAGAGAGCGGAGACAGCGCTGTGGAGCCAAGCGGTGGGGATGCCTCCACTGGGCGGCGACGCAAGGCCCAGCCACCCTCCCAGGAATTACCATCATCCGGGAGCGAGGGGGCTGGTGCTGCGTCTGCCTCAACGGATGTGGCGGAATGGCCGGGTGAGCCCCCACAGGGGCTTCCAATGGCAGAAGACGGTGTGGAGACATCCAGGTTGGTGGTCTCCACAGAGGAGGAGGAGCCCGCTACTGAGCCGCACATGGGGCCTGGTGGGGGTAGTACCACTGGTGCAAGTGGTGCAATCCAGGGCCAGGGTCAGGAGGCAGCACAGGTCACCGCGGAGGGGCCTGTGCATGTCGCTGCCCTTGACCCTGTGACTGCACCATCATGCACCAGCAGGGAGGCCCCGTCACAGGCCCGTCCGCAGGTAGGGGAGAGTGCCATATCACCTGCCTCCCCACTAGCTGCGGGCGAGGGGTCCCCCAACCGTATGGGATACATCCTGGTGGGTGTCGCGTTGTGCACGCGTGTCATTCGTGATGACGTGCGTTCTTCCTGGGCGGAGAACGCACGCCATCAAGAAGAGCAGCGTCGTGACGTGGCACTGCTGGGAGGGGCCCTGGTCAGTGGGTTCCTACATGTGACGCGCACTCTGGCGGACCTCTCCTCCTCTGTGGAGGCTATGCGCCGGTCGTTCTCCACATCGTCTTCCGGCCCAGATTCCACCAGGGCCCCCTGTGGACCTGGCCTGACCAACACAGCCAGCTTGGTGGAGATCCCATCCCTGCCACAGTCAGGAGTTGGCGGTCCAGCAGGGGTGGACACCACAACTGGAGACCAGCAGATGGAGGATGTGCAGGCACCATCGGACAGGGCACATGGACAACAGCAGCAGCAGCAGGAGCAGGCTGTAGGTGGGAGCAATGATGGCTCGGGCCATCAACATCGGAGGGGCAGGCATCGGCCGGAGGGCAGGAGGACCCTGGACGGGAAGTGTCTTCCGTGTGGCAGCGGTTGGGCCATGCGATAGATGCGGATCGGCAGCGGGCGGAAGAGGCACGGCTCACGATGGTCAGGGCGGAGAACTCCATGCGTAGGGCCCTGAGGCGGGCCGAGTGCCTCGAGGCCATTCGCAGGGACCTGGAGTTCCAGATGTCATCGTCCCTGCGAACCCTCGGGGCCATGGAAGAGGACCGCCTCCGGGACATCGAGCAGGAGTTCGATGATGCCCTGGCCTGGGACATCAACATGTGAGCCGTTGGACGTGCCAACTGCCCTTGTAAATAGTTAGTTAGTTAGTTTTGGGTTTCCTTTGGTTTTTTCTTTATTTTGGACCGCTTGGACAATGGACCACATTTTTGTATATAGTTTTTTTATTAGGTAGTAGTTTTTGGTAGGTTTCATTTCTTAAGTTGGGCTCATGGACCCTGGATTCTTCAATTGTACATAGTTTTACATTGGATTCATCTTTTTTAATATTTTTTTGTGTTCACCATGGAGCAATGGTTTTTGGATTTGATTTGATTTTTTGAACTGTGACTTTGGACAACATTTCTTTTTGGATTTCTTTTGCTTATGTTTTCTTGATTTTCATAATTTATCGGACATGGACCATTTCTTTTGTTATTCCCATTGTTGTGTGTTTAATTTGATTTACGTTCATGTTATCTTTAATATATATATTTTTTATACTTCCATTTGTGGTATCATCTCATTGGTTTCATGCATTGTGTGTGTGTGACGGACATGTGTTCATTTACATACTTGCCATTGGGGTTGTATCATGTAATTGGCATTTCTATGTGGGTGGATGCAATACTTGGGTGGGTCTTTGGCATGTGGAGGCTGGCCATAAGGGGCAGGGATTTAGATTGTGATGACGTGTTGGCTGGGGGACATGTGTCGGGGCCTGCTGGCAGGTGCCCCGCACTGCTGGGGGGTGGCGGTGCAGGGGACATGTGTGGGGGCCTGCTGGCAGGTGCCCTGCACTGCTGGGGCGTGGGGGTGCAAGGGGACATGCGTGGGACATGAGTGGGGGCCTGCTGGCAGGCGCCCTGCACTGCTGGGGGGTAGGGGTGCAAGGGGACATGAGTGGGGGCCTGCTGGCAGGTGCCCCTCAGTGCTCTGGGGTGGGGGTGCAAGGGGACATGAGTGGGACATGAGTGGGGGCCTGCTGGCAGGTGCCCTGCACTTCTTGGGGGGTGGGGGTGCAAGGGGACATGAGTGGGGGCCTGCTGGCAGGTTCCCTGCACTGCTGGGGGGTGGGGGTGCAAGGGGACATGAGTGGGACATGAGTGGGGGCCTGCTGGCAGGTGCCCTGCACTTCTGGGGGGTGGGGGTGCTGGGGGACATGAGTGGGGGCCTGCCGGCAGGTGCCCTGCACTGCTTGCGGGGAGGGGGTGCAAGGGGACATGAGTGGGGGTCTGCTGGCAGGTGCCCCACACTGCTGGGGGGTGGGTGTGCAAGGGGACATGAGTGAGGGCCTGCTGGCAGGTGCCCCGCACTGCTGGGGGGTGGGTGTGCAAGGGGGACATGAGTGGGGGCCTGCTGGCAGGTGCCCCACACTGCTGGGAGGTGGGTGTGCTAGGGGACATGAGTGGGGGCCTGCTGGCAGGTGCCCCACACTGCTGGGGGGTGGGTGTGCAAGGGGACATGAGTGGGACATGAGTGGGGGCCTGCTGGCAGGTTCCCCACACTGCTGGGGGGTGGGTGTGCAAGGGGACATGAGTGGGGGCCTGCTGGCAGGTGCCCCGCACTGCTGGGGGGTGGGTGTGCAAGGGGACATGAGTGTGGGCCTGCTGGCAGGTGCCCTGCACTGCTGGGGGATGGGGGTGCTGGGGGACATGAGTGGGGACCTGCTGGCAGGTGCCCTGCACTGTACACGTACCCTGCTGAAATTGCGTGTGGAACTTCCCGTGCACCCCAGTAATACATGTACCCTGCTGAAATCGCGTGTTAAACTTCCCCGGACCCCAAAAATACACGTACCCTGCTGAAATCGCGTGTGGAACTTCCCGCGCACCCCTGTAATACACGTACCCTGCTGAAATCGCGTGTGGAACTTCCCTGCACCCCAGAAATACACGTACCATGCTGAAATCGTGCGTCGAACTTCCCACGCACCCCAGTAATACACGTTCCCCGCTCGGCGTTTACTGCTTGGCAGCCCTGTATACTGGTCCAGGGTTAGCGCAGCCCTTTGCGCTGAATTGGGAATTTTGATGGCTTTTCCTTGCGCGAGGGAGTTCTTGGGGGCATAACTGGCGCTGCTGCAGGGTCGCTGCGCCACTCTGCGCCACGGCTGGTTTTGGAGGCTAAAATTCATGAATACGCTGTGCGCGGATATCGATTTTAGTGCACGTGGCTGGCGCAGACATTCGCACGCGCACACTGTGCGCCAGCAGAGTGCGCCACTTTTGTGCGAAATTCTATGAATTACCCTGAAAATGCTAGTGTGGGCCAGTTTTGTTGGTCCAAGTGGGCCCTTTTTCTGGCCCATTTGGGCCAGTTTGCTAAGTAACTTCACCATGCGGCTAGTAGTTTTGACCAGTGCTACTGAATAAATGATCTTTAAAATGCACAATTTGCATCACATATGATCAAAAACATCCCCCTTGGATACGACTCAAACAGTCTGTCCCAAAACGAATGAATTGCCATTTGCAACTGTGGGCCACTTTTTCATTGGTGCCCGAGACAATTTCATAATAAATGCACACAGTGTGCAGCTACATATAAATGTGTGACGTATCCAGCTACCTCTAAATGCATGCAGTATCCAGCTACCTCTAAATGCATGCAGTGTCCAGCTACCTATAAATGCACGCAGTATCCAACTACATATAAATGTGTGCAGTATGCAGCTACCCCTATATGCACACAGTATGCAGCTACATATAAATGCGTGAAGTATCCAGCTACCTTTAAATGCATGCAGTAGCCAGCTACCTATAAATGTGCGCATTATCTAGCTACTTATAAATGTGTGCAGTATCCAGCTAACACTAAATGCAAGCAGTGTGCAGCTACATATACATGTGTGCATTATCCAGCTACTTCTAAATGCATGCAGTGTCCAGCTACCTCTAAATGCACGCAGTATTCAGCTACCTATAAGTGCGCACATTATCCAGCTACCAATAAATGCATGCAGTATCAGTTACTTCTAAATGCACGCAGTATCCAGCTACCTATAAATGCATATAAATGCATGCAATATCCGTCTACCTTACCTCTCCATGCATGCATTATCAATCCACCAATAAGTGAGTGCAATATCCAGCTACCTCTAAATGCATGCAGTAGCCAGCTACCTATAAATGCGTGCATTATCTATCTACTTATAAATGCGTGCAGTATCCAGCTACCACTAAATGCACGCAGTGTGCAGCTACATATACATGTGTGCATTATCCAGCTACTTATAAATGCATGCAGTGTCCAGCTACCTCTAAATGCACGCAGTATTCAGCTACCTATAAGTGCGCACATTATCCAGCTACCAATAAATGCATGCAGTATCAGTTACTTCTAAATGCACGCAGTATCCAGCTACCTATAAATGCATATAAATGCATGCAATATCCGTCTACCTTACCTCTCCATGCATGCATTATCAATCCACCAATAAGTGAGTGCAATATCCAGCTACCTCTAAATGCATGCAGTAGCCAGCTACCTATAAATGCGTGCATTATCTATCTACTTATAAATGCGTGCAGTATCCAGCTACCACTAAATGCACGCAGTGTGCAGCTACATATACATGTGTGCATTATCCAGCTACTTATAAATGCATGCAGTGTCCAGCTACCTCTAAATGCACGCAGTATTCAGCTACCTATAAGTGCGCACATTATCCAGCTACCAATAAATGCATGCAGTATCAGTTACTTCTAAATGCACGCAGTATCCAGCTACCTATAAATCCATGCATTATCTGGCTACCTTACCTCTCCATGCATGCATTATCCATCCACCAATAAGTGAGTGCAATATCCAGCTATCTATACATGCCTGCAGTTTTCAGCTACCTATAAATGCGTTCAGGATCCAGCTACCTATAAATGTGTGCATTATCCATCCATCTACAAATGCATGCAATATCCAGCTACCTATAAATGCATACATTAACCAGCTAGCTATAAATGTGTGTATTGTCCACCTATCTATAAATGTGTGCATTATCCATCCAACTATAAGTGCGTGCAATATCCAGCTGCCTATAAACGCATGTATTAACCAGCTATCTATAAATGCATGCATTATCAAACTACCTATACATGTGTGCATTATCCATCCACCTATAAGTGTGTGCAATATCCAGCTACCTATAAATGCATGCAGTATCGAACTACCACTAAATACTACCTACAAATGCATGCATTATCCAGCTACCTATAAAGGCATGCATTATCCATCCACCTATAAGTGCATGCAATATCCAGCTACCTATAAGTGCATGTAGTATCCAGCTACCTATAAATGCGGGCAGTATCCAGCTATATTTAAGTGCTTGCAATATCCAGATACCTATAAATGTGTGCAGTATCCAGATACTTCTAAATGCTACCTGCAAATGCATGCATTATCCAGCCACCTATAAACGTGTGTAGTATCCAATTACCTCTAACTGCGCTCAGGATCCAGCTACCTATAAATGTGTATATTGTCCATCCACCTATAAGCGCATGCAATATCCATATACCTATACATGCATGCATTATCCATCTACCTATATATGCATGCATTATCCAGCTACTTATAAATGCGTGCATTATCCAACTACCTATAAATGTGTGCATTATCCAGCTACCCATAGATGTGTGCAGTATCCAGCTACCTATAAATGAGTGCGGTATCCAGCTACCTATAAATGCATGCAGTATCCAGCTACCAATAAATTAATGCATTAACCAGCTACTCTTAAGTGCATGCAGTATCCAGCTTCCTACAAATGCTACCTTCAAATGAATGCCTTATCCAGCCACCTATAATTGGGTGCAATATCCAGCTACCTATAAATGTGTGCATTAACCAGCTACCTATACATGTGTGCATTGACCAGCTACCTATAAATGCATGCAGTGTCCATCTACCTATAAATGTGTGCATTATCCATCCACCTATAAGTGCATGCCATATCCAGCTACCAATACATGAATGCATTAACCAGCTAACTTTAAGTGCATGCAGTATCCAGCTTCCTATAAATGCTACCTTCAAATGCATGCCTTATCCAGCTTCATATAAGTGCGTGCAGTATCCAGCTAACTATAAATATGTGCAATATCCAGCGACCTATAAATGTGTGCATTATCCAGCCACCTATAAGTGGGTGAAATATCCAGCTACCTATAAATGCATGCATTAACCAGCTACCTATACATGTGTGCATTGACCAGCTACCTATAAATTCATGCAGTGTCCATCTACCTATAAATGTGTGCATTATCCATCCACCTATAAACCCATGCAATATCCAGATACCTATACATGCACGCATTATCCAGCTATTTATAAATGTGTGCAGTATACAGCTACCTACAAATGTGCACATTATCCAGCTACCCATAAATGTGTGCAGTACCCAGATACCTATTAATGTGTGCATTATCCAGCTACATCTAAATGCGTGCAGTATCCAGATACCTATAAATGTGCGCATTATCCAGCTACGTCTAAATGCGTGCAGTATCCACCTACCTATTAATGTGTGCAGTATCCAGCTACCAATACTTTAATGCATTAACCAGCTACATGTACGTGTATGCAGTATCCAGCTTCCTATAAATGCTACCTTCAAACACATGCCTTATCCAGCTACATATAAACACATGCAGTATCCAGCTAACTATAAATGCATGCAATATCCAGCTACATATAAATTTGTGCATTAACCATAAATGTGTGCATTATCCATCCACCTACAAGTGTGTACAATATCCATCTACCTATAAATGCATTTATTAACCAGCTACCTATGTGTGCAGTATCCAGCTACATATGAATGTGTCAATTTTTCATGCTACATATACATGTCTGCATTATCATCCACCTATAAGTGCGTGCAATATCCAGCTACCTTTAAATGCGTGCAGTGTCCTGCTACCTGTATATGTGTGCATTATCCAGCTACCTATCAATGAGTGCAGTATCCAGCTACCTATAAATGGGTGCAGTATCCAGCTACCTATAAATGTGTGCAGTATCCAGATACCTATAAATGCACTACATATGAATGTGTCAATTTTTCATGCTACCTATAAATGTATGCATTATGAAGCTACCTATAAATGCGTGCATTATCATCCACCTATAAGTGCGTGCAATATCCAGCTACCTATAAATGCATGCATTATCCATCTGCCTATATGTGCATGCAATATCCAGCTACCTTTAAATGCATGCAGTGTCCCGCCTCCTGTATATGTGTGCATTATCTAGCTACCTATAAATGTGTGCAGTATCCAGGTATATATACATGAGTTCAGTATCCAGCTACCTATATATGCATGCAGTGTCCAACTACCTATAAGTGCGTGCATTATACAGCTACCTATAAATGAGTGAAGTATCCAGCTACCTATAAATGAGTGCAGTATCCAGCAAAGGATAAATGCGTGCAGTGTCCATCTACGGTTAGATGCATGCATTATCCAGCTTTCTATAAATGCATGCAGTATCGAGCTACCACTAAATGCTACCTACAAATGCATGCATTATCCAGCTACCTATATATGCATACATTATCCATCCGCCTATGTATGCATGCTGTATCCAGCTACCTATAAATGTCTGCAGTGTCCAGCTACCTATAAAGGCATGCAGTATCCAGCTACCTATACATGTGTGCATTATCCAGCTACCTATAAATAAGTGCACTATCCAGCTACCTATAAATGAGTGCAGTATCCAGCTACCTATAAATGGGTGCAGTATCCAGCTACCTATACATGTGTGCAGTATCCAGATACCTATAAATGCACTACATATGAATGTGTCAATTTTTCATGCTACCTATAAATGTATGCATTATGAAGCTACCTATAAATGCGTGCATTATCATCCACCTATAGGTGCGTGCAATATCCAGCTACCTATAAATGCATGCATTATCCATCTGCCTATATGTGCATGCAATATCCAGCTACCTTTAAATGCATGCAGTGTCCCGCCTCCTGTATATGTGTGCATTATCTAGCTACCTATAAATGTGTGCAGTATCCAGGTATATGTACATGAGTTCAGTATCCAGCTACCTATATATGCATGCAGTGTCCAACTACCTATAAGTGTGTGCATTATACAGCTACATATAAATGCGTGCAGTATCCAGCTACCTATATATGAGTGCAGTATCCAGCTACCTATAAATGAGTGAAGTATCCAGCTACCTATAAATGAGTGCAGTATCCAGCAAAGGATAAATGTGTGCAGTGTCCATCTACGGTTAGATGCATGCATTATCCAGCTTCCTATAAATGCATGCAGTATCGAGCTACCACTAAATGCTACCTACAAATGCATGCATTATCCAGCTACCTATATATGCATACATTATCCATCCGCCTATGTATGCATGCAGTATCCAGCTACCTATAAATGTCTGCAGTGTCCAGCTACCTATAAAGGCATGCAGTATCCAGCTACCTATACATGTGTGCATTATCCAGCTACCTATAAATAAGTGCACTATCCAGCTACCTATAAATGAGTGCAGTATCCAGCTACCTATAAATGGGTGCAGTATCTAGCTACCTATACATGTGTGCAGTATCCAGATACCTATAAATGCACTACATATGAATGTGTCAATTTTTCATGCTACCTATAAATGTATGCATTATGAAGCTACCTATAAATGCGTGCATTATCATCCACCTATAGGTGCGTGCAATATCCAGCTACCTATAAATGCATGCATTATCCATCTGCCTATATGTGCATGCAATATCCAGCTACCTTTAAATGCGTGCAGTGTCCCGCCACCTGTATATGTGTGCATTATCTAGCTACCTATAAATGTGTGCAGTATCCAGGTATATATACATGAGTTCAGTATCCAGCTACCTATATATGCATGCAGTGTCCAACTACCTATAAGTGCGTGCATTATACAGCTACATATAAATGCGTGCAGTATCCAGCTACCTATATATGAGTGCAGTATCCAGCTACTTATAAATGAGTGAAGTATCCAGCTACCTATAAATGAGTGCAGTATCCAGCAAAGGATAAATGCGTCCAGTGTCCATCTACGGTTAGATGCATGCATTATCCAGCTTCCTATAACTGCATGCAGTATCGATCTACCACTAAATGCTACCTACAAATGCATGCATTATCCAGCTACCTATATATGCATGCATTATCCATCCGCCTATGTATGCATGCAGTATCTAGCTACCTATAAATGTCTGCAGTGTCCAGCTACCTATAAATGCATGCAGTATCCAGCTACCTATACATGTGTGCATTATCCAGCTACCTATAAATAAGTGCACTATCCAGCTACCTATAAATGAGTGCAGTATCCAGCTACCTATAAATGTCTGCAGTGTCCAGCTACCTATAAATGCATGCAGTATCCAGCTACCTATACATGTGTGCATTATCCAGCTACCTATAAATAAGTGCACTATCCAGCTACCTATAAATGTGTGCAGTATCCAGCTACCTATACATGAGTGCAGCATCCTGAACCTATACATGTGTGCATTATCCAGCTACCTATAAATGCATGCAGTGTCCATCTACCTATAAATGTGTGCAGTGTCCAACTACCTATAAATGCATGCAGTATCCAGGTACCTATACATGTGTGCAGTGTCCAGCTACCCATAGATGTGTGCAGTATCCAGCTACCTATAAATGAGTGCGGTATCCAGTTACCTATGAATGCATGCAGTGTCCAACTACCTATTATAAGTGTGTGTATTATCCAGCTACCTATAAATGCATGCAGTATCCAGCTACCAATAAATTAATGCATTAACCAGCTACTCTTAAGTGCATGCAGTATCCAGCTTCCTACAAATGCTACCTTCAAATGCATGCCTTATCCAGCCACCTATAAATGCATGCAGTGTCCATCTACCTATAAATGTGTGCATTATCCATCCACCCGTAAGTGGGTGCAATATCCAGCTACCTGGACATGTATGCATTGACCAGCTACCTATAAATGCAGGCAGTGTCCACCTGCCTATACATGTGTGCATTATCCATCCACCTATAAGTGCATGCCATATCCAGCTACCAATACATGCATGCATTATCCAGCTTCCTATAACTGCATGCAGTATCCAGCTACCACTAAATGCTACCTACAAATGCATGCATTATCCAGCTACCAATATATGCATGCATTATCCATCCGCCTATGTATGCATGCAGTATCCAGCTACCTATAAATGTCTGCAGTGTCCATCTACCTATAAATGCATGCAGTATCCAGCTACCTATACATGTGTGCATTATCCAGCTACCTATAAATAAGTGCACTATCCATCTACCTATAAATGCATGCAGTATCCAGCTACCTATACATGTGTGCATTATCCAGCTACCTATAAATAAGTGCACTATCCAGCTACCTATACATGTGTGCATTATCCAGCTACCTATAAATAAGTGCACTATCCAGCTACCTATAAATAAGTGCACTATCCAGCTACCTATAAATGTGTGCAGTATCCAGCTACCTATAAATGAGCGCAGCATCCTGCACCTATACATGTGTGCATTATCCAGCTACCTATAAATGCATGCAGTGTCCATCTACCTATAAATGTGTGCAGTGTCCAACTACCTATAAATGTGTGCAGTATCCAGATACCTATACATGTGTGCATTATCCCGCTACCTATAAATGCATGCAGTATCCAGGTACCTATACATGTGTGCAGTGTCCAGCTACCGATAAATGCATGCAATATCCAGCTACCTATACATCTGTGCATTATCCCGCTACCTATAAATGCATGCAGTATCCAGCTACCTATAAATGTGTGCAGTATTCAGCTACCTATAAATGGGTGCAGTGTCCAGCTACCTATAAATGAGTGCAGTATCCAGCTACCAATAAATTAATGCATTAACCAGCTACTTTTAAGTGCATGCAGTATCCAGCTTCCTACAAATGCTACCTTCAAATGCATGCCTTATCCAGCTACATATAAGTGCGTGAAGTATCCAGCGATCTATACATGTGTGCATTATCCATCCATCTATAAGTGCATGCAATATCCAGCTACTTTTAAATGTGTGGATTATCCAGCTACCTATACATGTGTGCATTGACCAGCCACCTATAAATGCATGCAGTGTCCACCTACCTATAAATGTGTGCATTATCCAGCTACCCATAAATGTGTGCAGTATCCAGCTACCTATACAGTCAAACAACTTTATTCGGCCGAAAAAAGGCCATCAAAGTACAACCTACAAATACAGTTATAAAACTAAAAATAGACACTAATACATAATAACAAAAACACAGCAAAGAAGGGACAATTGAGCATTGCAAAAGACCACCCCCCTAATGATGGCCCCCAAATGGATTAGTAAACTCGTGGTCAGGTCCCGCCCACCCCTAACCCCTGGTAATTTCTAGACCGCCTCAGACCCAAGGTGGTCAGGTTTGCCCCTGAGAGGGGCTTGTAGCCAGGGGTGTCCACGGTGTGCCACACGTGGGCGTGAATGGGAGATGAACCGGCTGTGATGCCACTTTTCCATGACTGCCCGTGGCCATTACACTTTTCCAAGACAGCCCTTGCCATTTGGCTGTCCCCAAAGACTAATTTAACTATATCCAACTTTCCTGAGGAGTTGGGCAGTCTGATACACTCCAACAAAGAGCCCCCGGACACAAACCCACATTTCCCCACTGTCTGCAGCCAATGAAGACATTTGTTCCGAAGGGCATCCCTTGGTTCTCTTGAATCGATGGATAGTTTTGAGACACCATGGAGGAACACCCTATAGCTACTGCAACCTTTACGTAAATGGTGCCCAGACGGAGGCTTAAACAGGCCAGGGGTTGGGGCACCGGCCTCCCTCCCCACTGGGCGTGAAGGGCCCTGGGCTCTCCTAACGGGTTTCCGCAATGGTGAGGGCTCGGTCCCCAAATCTGTACATCCGGTGCACTCGCTGGACTCCCTTCGTTCGGGGGATGCTGGGGGGAGGGCCGCTTCTGGTCGGCTCCTCAAAGAAGGGGGAGGCCTAGCCACATAGGCAAGGGGCAGTCCAGGGTATGAGGAGTGTGTTCCTTTTACAAAGCCAAGAGTCGGTCGCCCTGGGCCGACCCCTGAAGAACACATTCTTTCCCTTCCCACGCCTACTTCCCCCTTGTCCCCCAACAACCCCTTAATCAGGACAAGAAGAAGGTCTTTGACCTCAGCCAGCTCAGGGAACAGGAGGTGACAGGGACAACTTAGCGGCTTGGTGGAGTCGATGGAAGGTGGCACTGAAGGGGAGTGTTCTCCTTTATTGGGGGGTTTGGAAGACCAAAGAGGGCTAAGACAAAACAGAGAGCTAGCCCCGAGCATATGCTGGCTCCCAAGGCTGGATGGAAAGCTGGACTTCACCTCCACGCACGGCCCCAAACCATCAACAGCCACACCTCCGACATCCAGAGTCATGGGCACGGGAGGCAGACATGCGCATACCTCGGGAAGAACCAGTGTCGGGTGCAGAGCTTGGGTATCAGGACCTGGGCCAGAAGTTGGATGAAGGGGGGCCAGTTCCAGAAAGGGAGTGCTGCAGGGGGCCAAGGGTGGGACCAGCAGGTTCAGCGGCACAGGGGCAGGACCACCAGCAGGACCACTGGTCAACTTCAATATGCCCATTGAGATTCTCTCACAGCCATTAGCCAGGTTATTCGGAAGATCAGCAGAGGCCACACAGTCAAAGCCCCCACCGGGAGTAAGCAGGTTTATGGCAGAAGCAGATCCCTCCCGGGCAGAACATGCCGAGCTGATGGTTGAGGGAGGGGGCAGCATGGTGTCGCAAGTCCCAGGGGGCCGAGATAAAGGGCCTGCCAACATGCTGTGGATAGGGGCATGTAAAGGTATAGGCTCCCAGAGGCTCCTTCTAAAACACTCTTTAACCCACAGGCAGTGGCCAAAGGTGCTCCACTCCCACAGAGGCTCCCGTTACACGCTCCGTTTCCCTGCACAGCCCCCGGAGCCGTGCACTGCAAGCCCCTTTTCATTCTTCTTCCCACAATAGGTTCACGATCTGCCTAAGGGACCGGGGTACCTTGAAGTTTCGAAAGAAGGGTGGATTGCAGCAGATGGTGGGGGGAGAAAGGGGAAGAGATTTCTCCTTCGTCCGAGGCTCCTAGGGTGGGGTCCCTAGGAGGGCCAACCATCATGTGAATTGGATAGTGGGAAGCCCTGCGTGACCGCTCCAAGAAGAACAGAAAGGCTCCAAGAGTTCCAAGGCACTCAAAGTTTGTTTTGTTGTTGTACAGCTTCCCCAACACTGAGGCTCACCCCAACAGCAGACTCACCACAAAGTCAAGTCCAATCCAATTCAGGCCAGTCCAGTCCAGTGGGTCAGGTCCACTGCGGAGCCTATAACACCCCCAGCGGGCCGCCAACACCCCGTGCCCTTTCCCCGCGGGCTTCACCCGTTCGGGCTGGGGTCCGCGGCGGAAGTAGGTGAGGGAGACGTGGCCAGGAGTATGGCATCCCTCCAGGGACAATGGAAGCAGCAGCGGGCCGCCAACAGCCTGCGGGCTTCACCCATTCGGGCTGGGGTCCGCGATGGAAGTAGGTGAGGGGGCGTGGCCAGGAGTACGGCTTCCCTCCAGGGACAATGGAAGCAGCAGCGGGCCGCCAACACCCCGCGCCCTTTCCTCACGGGCTTCACCTCTTCGGGCTGGGGTCCGCGACGGAAGTAGGTGAGGGGGGCATGGCCAGGAGTACAGCATCCCTCCAGGGACAATGGAAGCAGCAGCGGGCCACCAACACCCCGCGCCCTTTCCCCGCGGGCTTCACCCGTTCGGGCTGGGGTCCGCAGCAGAAGTAGGTGAGGGGGGCGTGGCCAGGAGTACGGCGTCCCTCCTGGGACAATGGAAGCAGCAGCGGGCCGCCAACACCCAGCAACCTTTCCCCGCGGGCTTCACCCGTTCGGGCTGGGGTCCGTGGCGGAAGTAGGTGAGGGGGGCGTGGCCAGGAGTACAGCATCCCTCCAGGGACAATGGAAGCAGCAGCGGGCCGCCAACACCCCGCGGGCTTCACCCATTCGGGCTGGGATCCGCGACGGAAGTAGGTGAGGGGGCGTGGCCAGGAGTACGGCTTCCCTCCAGGGACAATGGAAGCAGCAGCGGGCCGCCAACACCCCGCGCCCTTTCCCCACGGGCTTCACCTGTTCGGGCTGGGGTCCGCGACGGAAGTAGGTGAGGGGGGCGTGGCCAGGAGTACGGCGTCCCTCCAGGGACAACGGAAGCAGCAGCGGGCCGCCAACACCCAGCACCCTTTCCCCGCGGGCTTCACCTAGCTACCTATAAATGTGTGCAGTGTCCAACTACCTACAAGTGTGTGCATTATACAGCTACATATAAATGCGTGCAGTATCCAGCTACCTATAAGTGGGTGCAGTATCCAGCTACCTATACATGAGTGCAGTACACAGCTACTTATAAATGTGTGTAGTGTACAACTACCTATTATAAGTGTGTGCATTATCCAGCTACCTATAAATGCATGTGTTGGGCAGAATCCTGTGCAGTGCCCTTAGGGACCACTACACACAATTAAGACTACAGGTGGCAATACAAGTTTCACCTTTGGTACAAGCCTGTACTACTATGTCAGAGTGGTAGCAGTGGTGGAGCAGCCAGGCTTATCTCAACAGTATATGAGCAGTAGCAGAGATTACAAAAAGGGACCACAATTACTGTGACATAAGCAAACACTGACTCAAGGTTTCAGGTAGAAAAATATAAGTACATTTATTTTTAAACCATTCGTTATAAACACAACACTTCTATTAAACTTCAATAAAAACCACACGTTAAATATACTAAATTAACCAATTCACTTTGTACAGTAAGTCTCAAGGTAAGTACCCTGTGTTCGAATGAACCGGCGTAAGGCACAAAACATGTTACCGTGAATACGATTGCGATCACTTTTTGACAGTTCGGTCTACTAAAGAAACGCGTATCCGTGACATGAAATGCTACCGGGGCAAAAACACACTTAGCACCTGAGATACCCAGAGGGAGTTTGAGGCAAAAATCACAGGTAATATTTTGGTTAGGCAGGCAGAATCAAGAAACACTCAGAGACAGGAGTTCAAAAATCAAAGGGCCGGAGCCAGGGTCGAAAGACAACGGGGCCAGTTGCCGAAGATCACACGGTCAGACAGTTCACGGTTCAACGCAGCCAAAAGTACTCCGATATTGTCAATGTTCGGAAGCAAAAGTTATAAGAAGGAGGGAAGACAAGGGCAAGCCTTGGAAATGAAGAAAAGGGATTCACCCAGGTTCCTCAACAGAACACAGTACCTTGTTCCAATGGTGCAGCTGGTGCCTGGGCAATTGTTCCTGTTGGTTTCCCGCAGACCCACGATTCCTGGAGCTTCGTCGAGAAGGAAGGACGTCTGAAGGGGGTCTGCACCACAGAGGGATGAGGCCGGCAGCAGCGACACAGAATAAAAGGTGCGCTCCTTAAAAACAGGAGAGGCTCTTAAGGTGGCTATCCGGACCACTACAGCAGTGTGCAGCGATTTCGGCCACGGAAGAGGATCCTCTGGCTGAAGAAGATGAGCTGGTTATCCCCACCAAGCTCAAGGGAAGAAGACTCCGGACTGGATCTTCTCTGAGTCGTTGAAGGGCAGATAGCTCAGGACTGCAGCAGGGCTTCACCGGGATGGGTTAGTTGCAGCAGCCGTTGTTCTCTCCGCTTCTCTTCGGTTCCTTCTAGTTCCAATGGCGACTCTCTGACTTCTAGCCCAAGAGACCTGCCTTTTATGCAAAAGAAACCCATTCACGCAGCCTGGCTCTCAATCACCTCATGACAAAGTGCGACTTGGGTTTCCTAGGATACCCTTGCAGGGGGTGATTACACCCCTCCCTCACATTCAGCCCACCTAGACACCCAGGCGCCTTGAGGAGGGCTTCTGAGCAGAAGCCCGCCAAAAGACAGTGAAGAAAGAAGGCTAACCTGGTTTGCCACGCAAAGTAAAACACAAGAAGGACTTTAACAACAAGAAATGGCGAATAAACCCAACCGGAGCCAAAAGAAAGACAATTTGGTCAAGCGGGTTTATCTTCGAGGCTAATATAATAGCCAAGAACAGTACCACGTTTATCTAATATAATTGTGGTAGAAATGTTAGGGTAGATACCACTGCCACCAGCCAAGTCTAAATGTTAAAAGAGCAAAACAATGCTCTAGGAGGTACAGATAAAAAGGGATACGAGTTAACCCTTTCCAGTACTCCATGGAAGATGTGGTATACTGGATATGTGGTATATTGACTAAGTAAAGTTAATGGTAACTTTACCCTTTTCTGGGGGACAGTAGTTGCTTCAGAAATGGAGTCGAGGGAAGTCTCAAAGACAACCCTGTGCCACGGCACTGAAGAGGGCTACTGAAGTGGTGTACTTCAGAGTCCACACTCACAAAAACAGATGGAAACACATAGCAAAACACAGGTAAGAGTGGGGGAAAAGCTCTCACTCTTATTAGGTGAGGGAAATTAGCCATAAATGAGAATTCTCCCTAACACTCGCCCCCCGCCCCCAGACTAAGGAACAGGAGGATTTAATCCACTCCTGGATGGACCTCATACCTCTAGTCGGTTACAAACATCCTAGAGAGACCATCAGCATTTTGGTGGTGACTTCCTGCTCTGTGCTCAATGTAAAAATCAAATCCTTGCAGGCAGATTGAGCATATGAGTAACTTTGGGTTTTCCCCTTTCATTTGCATCAGCGATCTCAAGGGTTGGTGGTCAGTCTGAATAGTGAAGGTAGATCCATACAACTATGGTCTAAACCTCTTCAGTGTCCACACAATAGCAAAGCATTCTCTTTCTATTGTTGCCCACCTTGTCTCAGGATTTAACTTCCTGCTGATGACACACATGGGGTGTTCCCTACCTTTCTCATCCAGTTGACTAAGGACTGCACCTATACCTACATTAGAAGCATCAGTTTGTACAATTAAGGGTTGGGGATAGTCAGGAGCTCTTAGGACTGGAGCTTGACAAAGGGCTTTCTTTAGGCCTTCAAAGGCTTGATTGCACTCCTCATTCCACCTGACCTTTTTAGGAAATTTGGGAGAGGAGATGACATTTAAGAGAGAAGTTATGGTCCCATAGTTCTCTATGAAGTTCCTATAATACCCAGTGAGACCTAGGAAGGCTCTCACTTGGGTTTGAGTAGTAGGGGTGGCCCAGTTTTGTACAGCTTGTACTTTGCTAGGCAGTGGCCTTATTTCACCTCCTCCTATCTCATGTCCAAGGTAGACCACTGAACTCTGACCAATTTGACATTTGCTTGCCATTATGGTCAGATGGGCCTGTTCAAGAGCCTGCAATACATACCCTAGGTGTTCAACATGTTCTTTCCATGTAGGGCTGAACACTGCAATGTCATCCAAGTATGCCATGCAGAAGTCCTCCATCCCATTCAGAACTTGATTGACCATCCTCTGAAATTTAGCAGGTGCATTCTTTAATCCAAAAGGCATTACCTTGAATTGGTAGAGGCCAGCTGGGGTGGAGAATGCATTTTTTTCCTTGGCCTGGTATGTCAGGGCTATTTGCCAGTAGCCTGACGTTAGGTTAAATGTGCTGATGTACCTGGCTGCACCAAGTTTGTCCACCAGTTCATCTGTCCTAGGCAAAGGATTGGCATCAGTGGTGGTGACTGCATTTAGAGCTCTATAGTCCACGCAGAATCTCAACTCCTTGGATCCTGCCTTTGGTACAAGCAAAACTGGGCTAGCCCATGGGCTAGTAGAGGGCTCTACTAGCCCGAGTTCATGTTACGCTCACCTGGCTCCCACAGGGGCGTCGGTTGGACCCAGACAGCTGCGGTCTCCACCCACGTGATGCGTAGTGCAGCGATGACTGACTGGATCTGCCCTCCTAATCTTGTCTGCTTAACCCGTAGAAATATTCTCCTGCAAGTGGAGAGATGGATTTAGCCACTTGTGGATTCAAGTGATGGCACCCCCATAGTCCTCCCCAACTAATCACCTCCGAAATGCCCTCACAGCAATCTCATCTTATATTCTTGAAAGATGAGCTCTCCATCCTGCGTGGATTTGCAGGGGCGCGTCGATTCCAGTAACTTCACTGGTTTGAAGGCTCGGGAGAGTTCCGGAGAGTATTGACTCTGAGGTTCCTGGTGAGGACCAGTAAATATTAAGTTCATAGAGTTCAATATGTCCGATGTTCACTCTTTTTCCCCCCTTCCTTTCTTGTCTTGCAGCTGGCTTGTGAAAAGATGCTCCTGTGGCAGCTGGTGGCGCTCAGGTAAGAGTCTGTATTACCCGGTGCTGTCGGGTAAATGTTGCACGTTGAAAACGTGTTGTTTTGTCTCTCTTTACAGATGCGGCACGTGAAAATATGGAGAGTCACAAAAGGATGCCTCCGGTGGTAAATCAGGTAAGTCCATGGTGGTAAGAATTATATTTGTTGGTTCCCTCGGCTCACCTTGTGGTTTTCTTTTGTCTCCTAGGTGCCGAAGTTCGGCGAAGAAATGATGGAGGCAGCGCCGACCCGAAGGATGCTGTGAAGACTGGTGAGTATGGCGCGGCGCTGCAGCTGGAGGTGTGGCGCGTGCAGAAATTATGTTCTTTACAGGTCCGGAGACGAGATGGATCCAAAATCAGGTGTGGAATAGAAATAAGTTTGTTTTCTAACCTTGTCCCTTTCTTTCCTCTTTGTTTTTGGAGCTCCGGATTCGAGGCGGGCGTGGCAGAAGACTGGGTGCAGGCTGCAGGCACGGTGAGCGTTACGCTGCTGGATGCAGAATAACGCGAAGCGTGTGTTGCTGGTCGGGCGTGGTTTAAATAGCCTCAAAAGTAGTCCCAGGTAAGAAGTCCCTAAAACCACACCCGAGTAAAAAATAGTCCCTGTAGAAAAATAGTCCCTTTCAGGCTTCATGTTGGATTGGAGTCATTTGCAGCATGGTCTGTCTGAGGTAAGTAATGACTATGAGCCTGGCGTTTTAGGCGCCAGGACTGATTCCTACTATGAGCCTGGCGCCTAAGGCATCAGGACTGAACCCAGATAGCCCCTAGCCGGGGCTGCTGAGGTTTTACTAAATGTCTAGATGCCTGCTCCCGGGGCTGATGGGCTTGGTCCGGATGCCTGGGGGTAGGCATCATGACAGCACTCCCCCCCAAGGCCCCTCCTAAAGTTGTTCTTCCCCTGGGCCCTGGTTTGTCTGGGAAGTTCCGATGGAATCTTTTCACCAACCGAGGTGCATGGACGTGGTCACTAGGTTCCCATGACCTTTCTTGTGGTCCGTAGCCCTTCCAATCGATTAAATAAAAAAGTTTTGATTTAACCATCTTGGAGTCCAGGATATTTTTTAACTCGAATTCAGGTTCTCCATCTATCAAGATGGGGTCGGGTGGTTTGGTTAATTTTGTCCCTGGTTGAACTGGTTTTAAAAGTGAAACATGAAAGACAGGATGAATGCGCATATTAGAGGGTAATTCCAATTTGACGGCTACCGGGTTGATAATGGCCTTAATAGTGTAAGGTACCAAATATCTAAGGTTAAAAGTCTGAGTTCCCTTCAGAGGTATGTGTTTTGTAGCCAGCCAAACTTGATCCCCAATCTGGTATTTTGGAGTTTCACTTCTATGTTGATCAGCATTTTTCTTATATTTCTCTTTTGCTTGTTTCAAATGTTCTGTTCCCTCTTTAAAGGCTTGTGTAATAGTAGAATGCAAATGACTAACTGCAGGCATTTCTAAATGCTGAGGCGAATCTTGTTCTGAGGTTCGAGGCTGATGTCCATATATGGTATAAAAGGGGCTTTGTCCGGTTCCTGAATGTACAGAGTTATTGTATGCATACTCGGAAATCCATAAAATATCTTTCCAATTACTTTCGGTCTGGTGTAGCATGCAATGTAGGTACTGTTCAAGGGTCTGGTTGGTCCTCTCCGTCTGACCATCGGTCTGGGGATGGTGACTGGTTGATAACCTCACGTCGATTTGCGCCAGTTGAAAACATTTCTTCCAGAAATGTGAAATGAAATGACTACCTCGGTCAGAGACCAATACGGAAGGAAATCTGTGTATTCGAACAATGTTTTCGAGGAACTCCATGGCCAGAATTGAAGCAGAAGGTAATCCCTTTAGAGGAATAAAGTGGGCCATCTTGGAAAAAAGATCCACAATAACTAGAATGGTGTTAAATCCATTACATGGAGGTAGATCTGTAATAAAGTCTAACAATAAGGTGTGACATGGTGTAGGTGGAATATCCAAAGGTTGTAAGAGGCCAGCTGATTTTTTCTTCTGACTTTTGTTTTGGGCGCAAATGCCACAGACATTACAAATGACTTTACGTCTTTTCGCCAGGTGGGCCACCAGAATTGTCTCTTAATTTTAGCTTCAGTTTTTGCGATACCTGGGTGTCCTTCCATCAGGGTGTCATGATAATTGGAGATGACTAGTTCTTGTAGTTCCTTGTGTGGTAGAAATAGTCGCCCTTAATAATAAGGAAGGTCATTGATGACTGAGTAGTCCGAGCCTTTCTTCACCCAGTCCTGCAGGGCTGTTGGATCGAAGAGTTGTTGGATCTTTACTTGAATATCCCCTAGTGTCTGTAGAGTGGTTATGCCAAGAATTCTTTGTTCTGAAATTATAGGCACCGGTTCCGGGTTCGCATATGCTTCTCCCATCCCTATTCGGGATAAGGCATCTGCCTTGCCATTTTTACAACCTGGTCGATAAGTGATCACGAAATCGAACTCGGCAAAGAACAATGCCCATCGAAGTTGACGCGATGATTGGGCCTTGGCTGTTTTTAAATACTGCAAGTTCCGGTGATCGGTGATTACCGTAATGGTATGTCTGGCACCGAGAAGATAATGCCGCCAAGCCTTGAAGGCGGATTTGATGGCTAATAATTCTGTATCGGTAACCGCATAGTTTAACTCGGGTGCAGAGAACTTTCTGGACCAAAATGCTACTGGGTGAAATTGACCGGTTTCAGGATCCTTCTGGGAAAGGACAGCTCCCATGCCTAAACTGGATGCATAAGTTTCAACTATGTATGGAAGTTCGGGGCGTGGATGCTTTAAGACAGGTGCAGACGTGAATTTCGCTTTCAGCTCTTGGAAGGCCTTTTCGGCTTCTTCGGTCCACAAGAAGCGTTTGTTTTTTCGCAAAAGTGCTGTGATAGGGTGTACAACATGTGATAAATCCGGAATGAATCTGCAGTAGAAATTAGCAAATCTGAGCATGCTTTGTACCCCTTTAACTGAACTTGGTGATGGCCACTTGAGGATTGCATCCACCTTTCGAGAGTCCATTCGGACTCCTTTTGGAGTCAGGATAAATCCAAGGAATTCAACTTCCGTAGCATGAAAAACGCATTTTTCCAATTTTGCATATAACTTGTGCTGGCGTAGTTTCTCAAGGACTGCACGAACGTGCTTCACATGGTCTGATTCTGAAGAGGAGTACACTAGAATATCGTCTATGTATACAACAACACAGACGTCAATGAGTTCACGAAGGACATCGTTCATAAAATACTGGAAGGCTGCTGGTGCATTGCACAACCCGAAGGGCATCACCTGGTATTTGAATAACCCGTACTTAGTGCGAAAAGCAGTCTTCCATTCGTCGCCTTTCTTTACACGTACCAGATGATATGCCCCTCGGAGATCTAATTTAGTGTAGATGCAAGCGTCCTTTACTTGGTCTAGTAATTCGGGATCAGAGGCAATGGGTATCGGTTCTCAACCGTGATCTGATTTAATGCGCGGTAGTCTATGCACGTTCTGAGGTCACCTTCCTTTTTAGGCACGAAGAACAAAGCTGAAGATGAAGGGGACTTGGATGGACGAATGAAGCCATTAGCAAGGTATTGGTCCAAGTATTGTCGTAGGTGAAGGTTTTCGGGTTCCGTAAGGGCGTAGATCCTACTACATGGAGGTTGTGCACCAGGTATGAGATCGATTTGACAATCGTATGATCTGTGAGGTGGTAGGGTGTTTGCCTGTTCCTTTTGGAAAACATCCTGGAATTCTTGATATTCCTGAGGTAACTGCACGACTGGAGTAGCGACTGTGGCCAGGCCTTGGTTCAAGGGTTTTTTCGGGTAACAAGTATGTGCACAATCCGGGAAGGGTTATTCTCTTCTCTCGCCAATCAATACAAGGATTATGTGTTTCCAACCAAGGTATCCCCAGTATTATTTGGAACTGCGGGGCTTTTATTAAATCAAACACAATAGTCTCTCGATGCCCATCCTGACCCAATAGTGTCATCTCTGCGGTGGAATGAGTTACAGGCCCAGAGGCAATTTCAGTTCCATTGACTGTGGTGATGACATCCGAAGGGGTCTTTTTGCAGAAGAGATAGATTCATCCTAGAAGCCAACTTGTGGTCCACATAGTTTCCTATGGCCCGCTATCAATGTATGCCCTCACTGCTGTTAAGAAAGGAAGAAGGCATTGACTATGGCAAGGGGAAAAGTGCACAGAATTGCACAGTGAACAACTTTGAATCTAACAACGTGCATATAATACCCAAGACTTGTGTATATATAAAAACCCAGGAGTGCAAATAAAGTAATTACCAATATATGAAAAGGGATGTGGGGTAAGCACTTAGGACCTCCTTATGACTGAAAGGAAAGTCAGCAAACTCTTTACCCACTATGCTCTTACAGATACTGACAGCGCTAAACCCACGTAGCGGGCAAGCAAGGACAGATTCTGTGAACTGACACTCTGTAAAATACTGAATAAGGAACTTTGAAACAGTACTCACGAGGACCGGAAAGACCACTTGAATGTCAGTAATTTCACGAACCCTGTAGATCAAACAGGGACGCAGAAGGCTGTAAAAGCAAACGGTTAAAGATAACAAAATACATAAAACCCTAGTCAAGGGCAAGTATGAATTGTGATAATAAATTGTGAGGAAAACAAAAAGGGGATACACACTGGAACTAGTTACAACAACACCCACACCTAATAATCAATGGAAAATAAATGCAGAAGTGCGATGGAAAACATGGAATGGAATCTCAATAAAGTAGGATCAGGAGCAGGGAAAATGATATCACAAAAGGAAACCTTTCCCACCCATCCGAGGAGAAAAGGCAGTAAACTAATACTACAAAAGTAAGGTTAATGCATCAAGCTTTTCAGTAACCAGGACAGCATAAAGAGACAGAACGCACCGGCAAACTGGGCTGCATCAAAGAGTAAAGCACAGAGAAAGGCTGTCTGCAGACAGAGGAAGACAGAAAGGGAAATTCAGAAAGCATAAATCAATTAAGCACATTAATCTGAAATCCAGGACAGAGGAACAAGATACAGGAACTAGGAACTGGGCACAAAAGCTAGGAACTGGGACTAGGTACTTGGCACAATAACTAGGAACAAGGAACTGGAACTAGGTACAAGGCACAGAAACTAGGAACAAGGAACTGGAACTAGGTACAAGGCACAGAATCTATGAACAAGGAACAGAGACTAGTCACAACAGGAACACTGCTACAATGACCAGCGCCGGACTGAAGCAAACTGAGGCTTTTAAAGCTGCTTAACGAGCACACCCCTCAGGCGTGCCGCCTGCTGCACCTGCAGCCACAGGTGTTGCCTATCCTCCACCCAGCCTTGTCCTGCAAGGGAGGAGATGAAGCAGTGAGCCAGGCATTCTGGGAAGCAGGAGGTGAAGCAGTGAGCCAAGGCCTTCTGGGAAGCATAGTCATTTGATTTAAGTAGCATGCTGGCTGCCAAAAACCTGGAATGGATCCGGAAGGGAAGAAACTTAGAAAATAAGGTTTTAACGCTCCCAATTCATCAGAACACTGTAGCATAAGGTTCGAAGGAAATGTCCAGTAGGGAATAAACCCCAAAACATGCCCCCAAGTGGCGGGGACGGGAACGAAGGGAGCGAGAACGGGAGCGAAGGGAGCGAGCCGTGACAACTGTGTGCATACGTGATGGCTGCCTTGGATCTATAAGGACCATTGGTATGAGGAAGTGCGAGGTCTGAGTATCCTTCTTCAAGCTCGGCAAGCGGACCTCTATGCTTGTCGGGCATGGTCGTTTCCCGAATCAGGCTCTGTTTGATTTTTATCAGCAACTCCGACTACTCTTTTAGATGTTTTTATAGAGCAATCCTGTAGAAAATGTCCTGAGGCCCCACAGTACAGAGACAATTGCATCTGCCATCTTCTTTCTCTTTCCTTTTGAGTTAAGGGTCCCTTGACCCCCCCGATCTGCATCGGTTCTGATACATCTGTTCCTTTGAGGGTAACATTGGGTTTAACTAATACCCGATTCTCGAACTTAGTTCGATCAGCCTTTCTATTCTGAAGTCGGTGGTCTAACTGGACCACTAAGTCTATATATTCTGCACAATCCTGAGGTGGGTTCACAACTTGGGCCAAAACGTCTTTGAGTTCACCCCGAAGTCCACGATGAAATAATGTAATTCGTTTTACCCCTGGCCTTCCGGTTTCCACCACTAACCTATTGAAAGTGGCGATATAGGTTAGTAGATCCTGGTTACCTTGTCGTAATGATAAATGTTCGTTATCCAGGGCCTGTCCCTGTGAATGTCTGGCAAATAGTCTTTCCATGCTCAATTGAAAACCTTGAAAATCCCGAAGAAGAGGGTCATCCTGGTTAACTAATGGAATTGACCAATCTGCTGCGCTGCCACTAAGATATGATAGTACAAAGGCTACTTTGGTTTGGTCGTTCAGAAAACTCCAGGTCTGCATAAAAAGTGCAAGCGGTATTGGTTCATAAACAGGGCGAACTTTTTTGGGTCCCCAGCAAAACGTTTGGGTGGAGCTTAAGGAATGCTCCCTGGTAGAACCACTTGCACAGGATTGCTCGATGAAACATGAGTTGGATTCTCCCCGAATCCAGGTAATGGTGTTTTCCCAGCTTGGTTTAGCAGTAATTGTCTAGCAAGATCATCAGTGCGCTCCTTTGACACAATCAGTTTTCTCCTGAGGGCATTAGTCTCTTGGCGCGCGGAGTGCACTTCTGCCCTAAGTTCCCCTAACAATAGGGCTAGTTGGTCGGTTTCTGAGGTTTCCATAACGCCCGGGTGGGGATTTGTAGATAGGCTTCGCATTCTGTTACGCTCACCTGGCTCCCACAGGGGCGTCGGTTGTACCCGGACAGCTGTGGTCTCCACCCACGTGATGCGTAGTGCAGTGATGACTGACTGGATCTGCCCTCCTAATCTTGTCTGCTTAACCCGTAGAAATATTCTCCTGCAAGTGGAGGGATGGATTTAGTAACTTGTGGATTCAAGTGATGGCACCCCCACAGTCCTCCCCAACTAATCACCTCCGAAATGCCCTCACAGCAATCTCACCTTATATTCTTGAAAGATGAGCTCTCCATCCTGCGTGGATTTGCAGGGGCGCGTCAATTCCAGTTACTTCACTGGTTTGAAGGCTCGGAAGAGTTCCGGATAGTATTGACTCTGAGGTTCCTGGTGAGGACCAGTAAGTATTAAGTTCATAGAGTTCAATATGTCCGATGTTCACTCTTGTTCCCCCCTTCCTTTCTTGTCTTGCAGCAGGCTCGTGAAAAGAAGCTCTTGTGGCAGCTGGTGGTGCTCAGGTAAGGGTCTGCATTACCCGGCGCTGTCCGGTAAATGTTGCACGTGGAAAACGTGTTGTTTTGTCTCTCTTTACAGATGCGGCACGTGAAAATATGGAGAGTCACAAAAGGATGCCTCCGGTGGTAAATCAGGTAAGTCTATGGTGATAAGAATTATATTTGTTGGTTCACTCGGCTCACCGTGTGGTTTTCCTTTGTCTCCTAGGTGCCGAAGTTCGGCGAAGAAATGATGGAGGCAGCGCCGACCCGAAGGATGCTGTGAAGACTGGTGAGTATGGCGCGGCGCTGCAGCTGAAGGTGATGCAGGTGCAGAAATGATGTTCTTTACAGGTGCGGAGACGAGATGGATCCAGAATCAGGTGTGGAATAGAAATAAGTTTGTTTTCTAACCTTGTCCCTTTCTTTCCTCTTTGTTTTTGGAGCTCCGGAGTCGAGGCGGGCGTGGCAGAAGACTGGATGCAGGCTGCAGGCACGGCGAGCGTTACGCTGCTGGATGCAGAATAACGCGAAGCGTGTGTTGCTGGTCGGGCGTGGTTTAAATAGCCTCAAAAGTAGTCCCAGGTAAGAAGTCCCTAGAACCACACCCGAGTAAAAAATAGTCCCTGTAGAAAAATAGTCCCTTTCAGGCTTCATGTTGGATTGGAGTCATTTGCAGCATGGTCTGCCTGAGGTAAGTAATGACTATGAGCCTGGCGCCTTAGGCGCCAGGACTGATTTCTACTATGAGCCTGGCGCCTAAGGCGCCAGGACTGAACCCAGATAGCCCCTAGCCGGGGCTGCTGAGGTTTTACTAAATGTCTAGATGCCTGCTCCCGGGGCTGATGGGCTTGGTCCGGATGCCTGGGGGTAGGCATCATGACAGTTCAAGCATCTTGTTGACCTCATTCCTTATGTGGGATCTGACATTGTCTGACATTCTGTACCCCCTGCTTTTGACAGGGCAAACAGTCACCAGTGTGTATGTCATGCTGGCCCCAAGGGGTCAAGCCTGGTGAAAGTGAGAACAGGGGGGCAAACTGATTTAACAGTAACTTGCACTGATCCTGCTGGTCAGATGTGAGACTGGAATAGAGATTAACTCCTTCCACTTGCTCATCTTAAGGTAAGCCTCTGAGGAGGTCAGGTAGAGGTTCACTCTCCTCCTCCTCCTGAGCTGAAGCTAGAAGCAAAGCTCCTATATCAGATCTGGAGACATAAGCCTTTAAACGGTTGGTGTGAAAGACTCTGGGAGCCTCCTTAGGATTGGCTAAGTCCACCAGATAGTTCACCTCTCCAAGTTTACCCACAACCTTGAAGGGTCCTATCCATTTGTCCTGCAAGGCCCTCTGCCTTGTGGGGACCATAACAAGAACAAGCTGGTCTTGAGTAAACTCAACCATGTTAGCCTTCTGGTCATGCCAATGCATGACCAGAGCTTGACCAGCCTTCAAGTTATCACTTGCTTCTGCCATCATGTGTGACATTCTCCTCCCGAAACCTATCACATAGTCAGTCACTATGACTGGCTTGGGGGAAGGAGCACTCTCCATCCCCTCCTTAATCAGGGCCAATGGACCTCTGACTGGATGGCCATAAAGAAGTTTGAAGGGACTAAATCCTACTCCCTCCTGAGGGACTTCAGGCATGGCAGTAGAAGGTCCCACTTTCTTCTAAGGGGTTCTTCTAAAGCACCTATCATGCTCTTCATAGTTCTGTTAAACCTCTCTACCAGCTCATTGGTTTTAGGGCGGTAGGCAGTTGAGAACTTGTAGGTAACTCCACAGGTTTTCCACATGGTTTGCATGTAGTGGACATAAAATGTGATCCCCTGTCAGATATCACCTCCTTAGGAAAACCTACTCTGGTAAAAATACCAAGTAGGGCCTTAGCTACAGCCGGAGCTGTAACAGTCCTCATAGGTATAGCTTCAGGAAATCTAGTGGCATGGTCCACTACAACCAGGATAAACCTGTTGCCTGAAGTTGTGGGAGGGTCAAGAGGACCAACAATGTCAATCCCTACCCTCTCAAAAGGAATTCCCACCACTGGGAGAGGCACTAAGGGTGTCACATTCTTGGATCCACTCTTGCCAGAGGTTTGGCAAGTGTGGCAGCTTCTGCAGAACTTGTCTACTTCTGTACCCATCTTAGGCCAGTAGAAGTGCAGAGATAGCCTTTCCTTGGTCTTCTTAAAACTTAAGTGACCAGCCAAAGGTACCTCATGGGCTAACTGCAGAAACTGGAGTCGGTTCACTAGAGGTACTACAAGTTTTCTGTAGTCTCCAGGGGTTGACTCAGTTGGTTCACTGTAGAAGAGGCCATCTTCCCAGTGCAACCTATACTTCCCAGGCTCAGTCCCATTGAGCTGAGAAGCTGCCTGTTGACGAAGACCTTCCAAGGTAGGACACTCTCTTTGTCCCTTACTGAAATCTTCTCTGTTGGGTCCACCTTCTGCCAGTAAAGACTGCAGTTCAGGATGGTCAACAGGGTCAAGATCTCCTACCAAGGTAAGATCTTCTTCTAGATTTGATTCCTCAGTATCTAGTTTGACCATACATGGTTGAACCTCACACTCAGCCTCAGCTGGTGTGGGAGTCACAGGTGTGACTTGGACAGTCTCGGAGATGTCCTTCTGGGCACAGGAGTGCTTGATGGTTTCTTGCTGGCAGACTTAGGTTTCCCTTTCGTCTTTTCTTGTCCTGCAGTAGCAGTAAGTAAGTCCTGTGGACTTGGGGTGATAGCTTCCTCTATCAAGTCCCAGGAGAGCCTCTTAAGGTTCTCTCCCTTGCAGACCATGTGAGCTCCTGCTTCCTTCTGCTGGTGGATCTGGGGGTGCTAGACACAATTCCAAGAGTCTTAAGGTCATTACCCAACAGGACCCTCCCAGGTACGTTATTTTGCACACTTACAGGTATTGTGACAGTCATGTCATTACACTGGATGAGAGCTGGTAACTGGGGAACTATTTGCACAGGGCCTCCAGCTAACTTGGTTAAGTGTTTGGGTGCCTTAGCAACATCCTCCACTTTGAAAAAACATTAATCAACCACAGTTATGCTGGCTCCAGTGTCTCTGATGGCAGGGGTCTCCTGACCATTCACAAGAACACTATCTTTATAATACTCTTTAGTATTATCTGGGATTGAGTTATAGACATCTAGGTTCTGTTGTTCCCAAAGACCCAAGGACACTAAAGAAACACTAGCTGAGACTCTCATGGGCTCATCAGCAAGTAGTTGAAAGTTTCCACTGGTCATAGGTACTTCATCCACCTGGGAGAAGGCTAAGGAGACAGTGTTGAACCCTGAATGTTTACCCTTACACTTGGGATCTCCTTTCACATGGCCAGGCAACCCACAAACAAAGCATTTTCCAAATGCTCTCTGGAGTGGGGGTTTGCTCTGCCCTCCATCTGGTGTGGAACTAGGTGGTACACTAGCCTGATTCGGTTTACCTTGTGGCTTACCCTGGTTATGTTTGGGGCCCTCTTTTGGATTGGAATTATTGGAATTCTCTTTGTTGTCTTTCTTTGGCTGCTTCCCCTCATCCTTCGTCTGAGTAGCCCCAGAATCCTTGTGAGTAGCCCTGTTGGCAACCCACAAGTCAGCAGCCTTAGCTAGCTTCTTAGGATCTATCTCCTTTGAATCAGCCAAGTGCTGTCTAAGCTCAGGAGAGCAGACATCAAAAATAGACTCCAACATTACAAGATTCCTCAAACCTTCATACGTGTTCACTTTGTAACCCTTAACACAACCATCTAAGTTTTTCAAACATTCACACACCCAGGTAGCCCCAGGGGTACCATCATGCTTTTTGAGGGTTCTAAACCTCTTAGGATACTGGGAAGGGGTCTTCCCAAACCTAGCTATTAATGCTAGTTTCACACATTCATAATCCTTTTTATCCTCCTCCCCCAACTCCATTACAGCATCACTTGCAACAGGGGGGAGCCTAGAGAAAAGCCAAGGAATCAGCTGATTTCCTGAGATACCTTGAATCCCATGATTGTACTCAAACATTGCTAACCAATCCAAAACATCAAGTTTAGTCTCATACATACCAATAATTTCCTTTGGGATACGGGGTCTCTTAGGGCTTGAAGACCGAGAGGACTCTGGGAGAGAAGCATTTTCTAGAGACAATGGCCCTCATTACGACCCTGGCGTTGGACCATGGTGCTAATAGCACCATGGTCCATGCCGGTAACTTACCGACTCCGCCATGGCGGAATAGGGAATTACCGCCCCATTCCGAGGTTGGCGGGGCGGTAATTCCCCATGCCACCATGGCCCCATAGGGCTCAATGGGAATGGGGAAGGCGCTAAGTACGGTGCCGCAAATTGCGACACCGTACTTAGCACCAAGGTCCCTTTGCGGGTTGGTTTTTAACGCCTGCAAAAAGCAGGCGTTAAAATCTCCAACCCGCAAAGGGACCTCGTAATCAGGCGTTAAGGGGTTAACGGCGCTGCCACCTTTTACGGCGCCGTTAACCCCTTAACGCCAGGGTTGTAATGAGGGCCAGTCTCTTCATTTCTAGTTCATGGTTCAGCTCCATTTCTCTGAGCCTTAACTCTTGATATTTCATGGTAGTTTGTGCATCAATAGGTTTAACTTCTAATTCAAGTCTCAATTTCTCAAGTGCAATAAATTCAGGAGTAACTGTAGGACCTGTGGCGGTCCCTGTGGACAGAGGTTGTGCATTCTGAGCAGGCAAGGGAGTTGCAGGGTTTCCTAGCAAGGACTCATCTACTTCTTCACAATTAACACTCTCAGAATCAGAAACAGCAAAATCCACATTTGCTGGAGTGGTAGGTCTTTCTGACCCACTCTCCAGACTTTTTCCCATTAACTTTGCAGCCAGTTCAGATTTCTTTCCTTTACCAGAGATATTCTTATCCCTACACATGGTTCTCAGAACCTCAGCAGTATAGAGTAAAAGACTCTCTTCAGTGTAGTTTTCCATATTTGACAGGATTTCTTAGTTAAATAGAATTAGTGGTGTTAGCCTTGTGTTTAGTTGAACCCAAGCAACAGCAGCACTCTAAGTGTAATCACTCTACTTCCAAATCAACACCGCTGTACACCAGTGTTAGGCAGAATTCTGTGCAGTGCCCTTAGGGACCACTACACACAATTAAGACTACAGGTGGCAATACAAGTTTTACCTTTGGTACAAGCCTGTACTACTATGTCAGAGTGGTAGCAGTGGCAGAGCAGCCAGGCTTATCTCAAAAGTATATGAGCAGTAGCAGAGATTACACAAAGGGAGCACAATTACTGTGACTCAAGCAAACACTGACTCAAGGTTTCAGGTAGAAAAATATAAGTTCATTTATTTTTAAACCATTCGTTATAAACACAACACTTCTATTGAACTTCAATAAAAACCACACGTTAAATATACTACAACTAACCAATTCACTTTGTACAGTAAGTCTCAAGGTAAGTACCCTGTGTTTGAATGAACCGGTGTTAGGCACAAAACACGTTACCGTGAATACGATTGCGATCACTTTTTGACAGTTCGGTCTACTAAAGAAACGCATATCCGTGACATGAAATGCTACCGGGGCACCTGAGATACCCAGAGGGAGTTGGAGGCAAAAATCACAGACAATATTTTGGTTAGGCAGGCAGAATCAAGAAAAACTCAGAGACAGGAGTTGAAAAGTCAAAGGGCCGGAGCCAGGGTCGAAAGACACCGGGGCCAGTTGCAAAAGATCACACGGTCAGACAGTTCACGATTCAACGCAGCCAAAAGTACTTCGATATTGTCAATGTTCGGAAGCAAAAGTTATAAGAAGGAGGGAAGACAAGGGAAAGCCTTGGAAATGAAGAAAAGGGATTCACCCAGTTTCCTCAACAGAACACAGAACCTTGTTCCAATGGTGCAGCTGGTGCCCAGCCAGTTGGTACTGTTGGTTTCCCGCAGACCCACGATTCCTGGAGCTTCGTCGAGAAGGAATGACGTCTGAAGGGGGTCTGCACCACACAGGGATGAGGCCGGCAGCAGCGACACGGAATAAAAGGTGCGCTCCTTAAAAACAGGAGAGGCTCTTCAGGTGGCTACCCGGAGCACTACAGCAGTGTGCAGCGATTTCGACCATGGAAGAGGATCCTCTGGCTGAAGAAGATGAGCTGGTTATCCCCACCAAGCTCAAGGGAAGAAGACTCCGGACTGGATCTTCTCTGAGTCGTTGAAGGGCAGATAGCTCAGGACTGCCGCAGGGCTTCACCGGGACGGGGTAGTTGCAGCAGCCGTCGTTCTCTCTGCTTCTCTTCGGTTCCAGTGGCGACTCTCTGACTTCTAGCCCAAGAGACCTGCCTTTTATGCATAAAAAACCCATTCACACAGCCTGGCTGTCAATCTCCCATTAGGGGGGTTGTCCAGCCCGGACAACTACCCTGGCAAATCATGATAAAGTGCGACTTGGGTTTCCTAGGATACCCTGTGCATGGGGTGACTACACCCCTCCCTCACATTCAGCCCACCTAGACACCCAGGCGCCTTGAGGAGGGCTTCTGAGCAGAAGCCCGCCAAAAGACAGTGAACAAAGAAGGCGAACCTGGTTTGCTGCACAAAGTAAAACACAAGAAGGACTTTAACAAAAAGAAATGGCGAATAAACCCAACCAGGAGCCAAAAGAAAGACGATTTGGTCAAGCAGGTTCATGTTCGAGGCCAGGGGTGTTGCTAGGTCTGGAAAAGACCCGGGGCTATGCTGATGTCGGAACGGTCGGGACTGGGGGCTAGCTAGCCTTTTGGCTGTAGCTCCTGAGATTCTATCCGGGGCTACAGCCAAAAGACCAGGGGCTATAGCCCCCTTAGCCCCCCCCTAGCAACACCTCTGTTCGAGGCTAATATAATAGCCAAGGACAGTACCACGTTTATCTAATATAATCGCGGTAGAAAAGTTAGGGTAGATACCACTGCCACCAGCCAAGTCTAAATGTTAAAAGAGCAAAACAATGCTCTAGTAGGTACAGATAAAAAGGGATACGAGTTAACCCGGATCTGCGGTAGATTGACTAAGTAAAGTTAAAGGTAACTTTACCCTTTTCTGGGGGGCAGTAGTCGCCTCAGTAATGGAGTCTAGGGAAGTCTCAAAGACAACCCTGTGCCACGGCACTGAAGGTGCTTTGTGACACACACAAAGAAGGGGCTACTGAAGTGTTGTACTTCACTCACAAAACCAGATGGAAACACATAGCAAAACACAGTTAAGAGTGGGGGAAAAGCTCTCACTCTTACCAAGTGGAAAAAAATAAACTCCAGAAGTCCAGCAAAGCTGCTGGGGGACTCACTAGGTGAGGGAAATTAGCCATAAATGAGAATTCTCCCTAACAGCATGCAGTACCCAGATACCTATAAATGTGTGCATTATTCAGCTACGTCTAAATGCGTGCAGTACCCAGCTACTGATAAATGTGTGCAGTATCCAGCTACCAATACCTTAATGCATTAACCAGCTACATGTAAGTGTGTACAGTATCCAGCTTCCTATAAATGCTACCTTCAAACGCATGCCTTATCCAGCTACATATAAACACATGAAGTATCCAGCTAACTATAAATGCATGCAATATCCAGCTACGTATAAATGTGTGCATTAACCAGCTACCTATAAATGCATGCAGTGCCCACCTACCTATAAATGTGTGCATTATCCATCCACCTACAAGTGCGTACAACATCCAGCTACCTATAAATGCATTTATTAACCAGCTACCTATGTGTGCAGTATCCAGCTACATATGAATGTGTCCACTTTTCATGCTACCTATAAATGTATGCATTATGAAGCTACCTATAAATGCATGCATTATCCATCCGCCTATATGTGCATGCAATATCCAGCTACCTTTAAATGCGTGCAGTATCCAGCTACCTGTATATGTGTGCATTATCCAGCTACCTATAAATGTTTGCAGTAGCCAGGTATATATACATGAGTTCAGTATCCAGATACCTGTATATGCATGCAGTGTCCAACTACCTATAAGTGTGTGCATTATACGGCTACATATAAATGCGTGCAGTATCCAGCTACCTATGTAGTGGGTGCAGTATCCAGCTACCTATAAATGAGTGCAGTATCCAGCTACCTATAAATGAGTGCAGTGTCCAGCTACCTATAAATGTGTGCATTACCCAGTTACCTATAAATGAGCGAAGTATCCAGCTACCTATAAATGAGAGCAGTATACAGCAACGTATAAATGCGTGCAGTGTCCATCTACTGTTAGATGCATGCATTATCCAGCTTCCTATAAATGCATGCAGTTTCGAGCTACCACTAAATGCTACCTACAAATGCATGCATTATCCAGCTACCTATAAATGCATGCATTATCCATCCGCCTAAGTATGCATGCAATATCCAGCTACTGATAATTCTGTGCAGTATCCAGCTACCTATAAATGTCTGCAGTGTCCAGCTACCTATAAATGCATGCAGTATCCAGCTACCTATACATGTGTGCATTATCCAGCTACTTATACATGTGTGCATTATCCAGCTACCTATAAAAAAGTGCACTATCCAGCTACCTATAAATGAGTGCAGTATCCAGCTACCTATAAATGTGTGCAGTGTCAAGCTATCCATAAATATGTGCAGTATCCAGCTACCTATACATGTGTGTATTATCCAGCTACCTATAAATGCATGCAGTGTCCAGCTACCTATAAATGTGTGCAGTATCCAGCTACCTATACATGCGTGCATTATCCTGCTACCTATAAATGCATGCTGTATCCAGCTACCTATAAATGGGTGCAGTATCCAGCTACCTATAAATGTATGCCGTATCCAGCTACCTATAAATGGGTGCAGTATTCAGCTACCTATAAATGTGTGCAGTGTCCAGCTACCTATAAATAAGTGCAGTATCCAGCTACCTATACATGTGTGCATTATTCAGCTACCTATAAATGGAGCAGTATCCAGCTACCTATAAATGCATGCCGTATCCAGCTACCTATAAATAGGTGCAGTATCCAGCTACCTATAAATGCATGCAGTATCCAGCTACCTATACATGCGTGCATTATTCAGCTACCTATAAATGGAGCAGTATCCAGCTACCTATAAATGGGTGCAGTATTCAGCTACCTATAAATGCATGCAGTGTCCAGCTACCTATAAATGTGTGCAATGTTCAACTACCTATAAATGTGTGCAGTATCCAGCTACCTATACATGCGTGCATTATCCCGCTACCTATAAATGCATGCCGTATCCAGCTACCTATAAATGGGTGCAGTATCCAGCTACCTATAAATGCATGCAGTATCCAGCTACCTATACATGTGTGCATTATTCAGCTACCTATAAATGGAGCAGTATCCAGCTACCTATAAATGCATGCCGTATCCAGCTACCTATAAATGTGTACAGTGTTCAACTACCTATAAATGTGTGCAGTATCCAGCTACCTATACATGCGTGCATTATCCTGCTACCTATAAATGCATGCCGTATCCAGCTACCTATAAATGGGTGCAGTATCCAGCTACCTATAAATGCATGCAGTATCCAGCTACCTATACATGTGTGCATTATTCAGCTACCTATAAATGGAGCAGTATCCAGCTACCTATAAATGCATGCCGCATCCAGCTACCTATAAATAAGTGCAGTATCCAGCTACCTATAAATGAGTGCAGTATCCAGCCACCTATAAATGAATGCAATATCCAGCTACCTATCAAAACATGCTGTGTTCAACTACCTATAAGTGCATACATTGTCCAGCTACCTATAAATGCATGCAGTATCCAGCTACCTATAAATGGGTGCAGTATTAGCTATCTATAAATGCATGCAGTATCCAGCTACCTATAAAGGGGTGCAGTATTCAGCTACCTATAAATGCATGCAGTATCCAGCTACCTATAAATGCATGCAATATAAATCCACTTATAGGTATGTGCAATATCCAGCTACCTATAAATGCATGCAGTGTCAAATACCTATAATTGCATACATTGTCCAGCTACCTATAAATGCATGCAGTGTTCAACTACCTATAACTGCATACATTGTCCAGCTACCTATAAATGAGTGCAGTATCCAGCTACCTCTAAATGCATGCAGTGTTCAACTACCTATAAGTGCATACATTGTCAATCTACCTATAAATGCATGCAGTATCCAGCTACCTATACATGGGTGCAGTATTCAGCTACCTATAAATGCATGCAGTATTCAGCTACCTATAAATGGGTGCAGTATCCAGCTACCTATACATGAGTGCAGTATCCAGCTACCTTTAAATGTGTGCAGTGTCCAGCTACCTATAAATGCGTGCACTATCCAGCTACCTATATATGTGTGCATTATCCAGCTACCTATAAATGTGTGATTTATCTAGCTACCTATAAATTAGTGCAGTATCCAGCTACCTCTAGATGCATGCAGTGTCCAATTATCTATAAGTGCGAGCATTATCCAGCTACCTATAAATGCATGCAGTATCCAGCTACCTATGAATGAGTGCAGTATCCAACTACCTATAAAAGGGTGCAGTATCCAGCTACCTATAAATAAGTGTAGTATCCAGCTCCCTTTAAATGTGTGCAGTGTCCAGCTACCTATAAATGCGTGCAGTATCCAGCTACCTATACATGTGTACATTATCCAGCTACCTATAAATGTGTGCAGTTTCCAGCTACCTATAAATGGGTGCAGTATCCAGCTATCTATAAATGCATGCAGTGTCCAACTGCCTATAAATGAGTGCATTATCCAGCTACCTATAAGTGCATACATTGTCCAGCTACCTATAAATGCATGCAGTATCCAGCTACCTGTAAATGCATGCAGTGTTCAACTAACTATAAGTGCATACATTGTCCAGCTACCTATAAATGCATGCAGTATCCAGCTACCTATAAATGGGTGCAGTATTCAGCTATCTATAAATGCATGCAGTATCCAGCTACCTATAAATGGGTGCAGTATTCAGCTATCTATAAATGCATGCAGTATCCAGCTACCTATAAATGGGTGCAGTATTCAGCTATCTATAAATGCATGCAGTATCCAGCTACCTATAAGTATGTGCAATATCCAGCTACCTATAAATGCATGCAGTGTTCAACTACCTATAAGTGCATACATTGTCCAGCTACCTATAAATGAGTGCAGTATCCAGCTACCTCTAAATGCATGCAGTGTTCAACTACCTATAAGTGCATACATTGTCAATCTACCTATAAATGCATGCAGTATCCAGCTACCTATACATGGGTGCAGTATTCAGCTACCTATAAATGCATGCAGTATTCAGCTACCTATAAATGGGTGCAGTATCCAGCTACCTATACATGAGTGCAGTATCCAGCTACCTTTAAATGTGTGCAGTGTCCAGCTACCTATAAATGCGTGCACTATCCAGCTACCTATATATGTGTGCATTATCCAGCTACCTATAAATGTGTGATTTATCTAGCTACCTATAAATTAGTGCAGTATCCAGCTACCTCTAGATGCATGCAGTGTCCAATTATCTATAAGTGCGAGCATTATCCAGCTACCTATAAATGCATGCAGTATCCAGCTACCTATGAATGAGTGCAGTATCCAACTACCTATAAAAGGGTGCAGTATCCAGCTACCTATAAATAAGTGTAGTATCCAGCTCCCTTTAAATGTGTGCAGTGTCCAGCTACCTATAAATGCGTGCAGTATCCAGCTACCTATACATGTGTACATTATCCAGCTACCTATAAATGTGTGCAGTTTCCAGCTACCTATAAATGGGTGCAGTATCCAGCTATCTATAAATGCATGCAGTGTCCAACTGCCTATAAATGAGTGCATTATCCAGCTACCTATAAGTGCATACATTGTCCAGCTACCTATAAATGCATGCAGTATCCAGCTACCTGTAAATGCATGCAGTGTTCAACTAACTATAAGTGCATACATTGTCCAGCTACCTATAAATGCATGCAGTATCCAGCTACCTATAAATGGGTGCAGTATTCAGCTATCTATAAATGCATGCAGTATCCAGCTACCTATAAATGGGTGCAGTATTCAGCTATCTATAAATGCATGCAGTATCCAGCTACCTATAAATGGGTGCAGTATTCAGCTATCTATAAATGCATGCAGTATTCAGCTACCTATAAATGGGTGCAGTATCCAGCTACCTATAAATGAGTGCAGTGTCCAGCTACCTATAAATGTGTGCAGTGTCCAGCTACCTATAAATGCGTGCAGTATCCAGCTATCTATACATGTGTGCATTATCCAGCTACCTATAAATGTGTGATTTATCTAGCTACCTATAAATTAGTGCAGTATCCAGCTACCTATAGATGCATGCAGTGTCCAACTATCTATAAGTGCGAGCATTATCCAGCTACCTATACATGTGTGCATTATCCAGCTACCTATAAATGTGTGCAGATTCCAGCTACCTATAAATGGATGCAGTATCCAGCTATCTATAAATGCATGCAGTGTCCAACTGCCTATAAATAAGTACATACATTGTCCAGCTACCTATAAATGCATGCAGTATCCAGCTACCTATAAAAACATGCAGTGTTCAACTAACTATAAGTGCATACATTGTCGAGCTACCTATAAATGCATGCAGTGTCCAGCTACCTATAAATGGGTGCAGTATTCAGCTATCTATAACTGCATGCAGTATCCAGCTACCTATAAATGTGTGCAGTGTCCAGCTACCTATAAATGCATGCAGTATCCAGCTACCTATACATGCATGCAGTATATATCCACCTATAAGTATGTGCAATATCCAGCTACCTATAAATGCATGCAGTGTTCAACTACCTATAACTGCTTACATTGTCCAGCTACATATAAATGCATGCAGTATCCAGCTACCTATAAATGCATGCAGTGTTCAACTACCTAAAAGTGCATACTTTGTCCATCTACCTATAAATGCATGCAGTATCCAACTACCTATAAATGGGTGCAGTATTCATCTACCTATAAATGCATGCAGTATTCAGCTACCTATAGATGGGTGCAGTATCCAGCTACCTATAAATGAGTGCAGTATCCAGCTACCTATAAATGTGTGCAGTGTCCAGCTACCTATATATGCGTGCAGTATCCAGCTACCTGTACATGTGTGCATTATCCAGCTACCTATAAATATGTGATTTATCTAGCTACCTATAAATTAGTGCAGTATCCAGCTACCTATAGATGCATGCAGTGTTCAACTATCTATAAGTGCAAGCATTATCCAGCTACCTATAAATGCATGCAATATCCAGCTACCTATGAATGTAGTATCCAGCTACCTATAAAAGGGTGCAGTGTCCAGCTACCTATAAATAAGTGCAGTATCCAGATCCCTATAAATGTGTGCAGTGTCCAGCTACCTATAAATGTGTGCAGTATCCAGCTACCTATACATGTGTGCATTATCCAGATACCTATAACTGCGTGCAGATCCCAGCAACCTATAAATGGGTGCAGTATCCAGCTCTCTGTAAATGCATGCAGTGTCCAACTGCCTATAAATTAGTGCATTATCCAGCTACCTATAAGTGCATACATTGTCCAGCTACCTATAAATGCATGCAGTATCCAGCTACCTATAAAAACAGGCAGTGTTCAACTAACTATAAGTGCATACATTGTCCAGCTACCTATAAATGCATGCAGTATCCAGATACCTATAAATGGGTGCAGTATTCAGCTATCTATAAATGCATGCAGTATCCAGCTACCTATAAATGTGTGCAGTGTCCAGCTACCTATAAATGCATGCAGTATCCAGCTACCTATAAATGCATGCAGTATAAATCCACCTATACGTATGTGCAATATCCAGCTACCTATAAATGCATGCAGTGTTCAACTACCTATAACTGCATACATTGTCCAGCTACATATACATGCATGCAGTATCCAGCTACCTATAAATGCATGCAGTGTTCAACTACCTATAAGTGCATACATTGTCCAGCTACCTATAAATGAGTGCAGTATCCAGCTACCTATAAATGCATGCAGTGTTCAACTACCTATAAGTGCATACATTGTCCATCTACCTATAAATGCATGCAGTATTCAGCTACCTATAAATGCATGCAGTATTCAGCTACCTATAGATGGGTGCAGTATCCAGCTACCTATAAATGAGTGCAGTATCCAGCTACCTATAAATGTGTGCAGTGTCCAGCTACCTATATATGCGTGCAGTATCCAGCTACCTATACATGTGTGCATTCTCCAGCTACCTATAAATATGTGATTTATCTAGCTACCTATAAATTAGTGCAGTATCCAGCTACCTATAGATGCATGCAGTGTCCAACTATCTATAAGTGCAAGCATTATCCAGCTACCTATAAATGCATGCAGTATCCAGCTACCTATGAATGAATGTGGTATCCAGCTACCTATAAAAGGGTGCAGTATCCCGCTACCTATAAATAAGTGCAGTATCCAGCTCCCTATAAATGTGTACAGTGTCCAGCTACCTATAACTGTGTGCAGTATCCAGCTACCTATACATATGTGCATTATCCAGATACCTATAACTGCGTGCAGATCCCAGCAACCTATAAATGGGTGCAGTATCCAGCTATCTATAAATGCATGCAGTGTCCAACTGCCTATACATTAGTGCATTATCCAGCTACCTATAAGTGCATACATTGTCCAGCTACATATAAATGCATGCAGTATCCAGTTACCTATAAAAACAGGCAATGTTCAACTAACTATAAGTGCATACATTGTCCAGCTACCTATAAATGAATGCAGTATCCAACTACCTATAAATGGGTGCAGTATTCAGCTATCTATAAATGCATGCAGTATCCAGCTACTTATAAATGTGTGCAGTGTCCAGCTACCTATAAATGCATGCAGTATCCAGCTACCTATAAATGCATGCAGTATAAATCCACCTATACGTATGTGCAATATCCAGCTACCTATAAATGCATGCAGTGTTCAACTACCTATAACTGCATACATTGTCCAGCTACATATACATGCATGCAGTATCCAGCTACCTATAAATGCATGCAGTGTTCAACTACCTATAAGTGCATACATTGTCCAGCTACCTATAAATGAGTGCAGTATCCAGCTACCTATAAATGCATGCAGTGTTCAACTACCTATAAGTGCATACATTGTCCATCTACCTATAAATGCATGCAGTATTCAGCTACCTATAAATGCATGCAGTATTCAGCTACCTATAGATGGGTGCAGTATCCAGCTACCTATAAATGAGTGCAGTATCCAGCTACCTATAAATGTGTGCAGTGTCCAGCTACCTATATATGCGTGCAGTATCCAGCTACCTATACATGTGTGCATTATCCAGCTACCTATAAATATGTGATTTATCTAGCTACCTATAAATTAGTGCAGTATCCAGCTACCTATAGATGCATGCAGTGTCCAACTATCTATAAGTGCAAGCATTATCCAGCTACCTATAAATGCATGCAGTATCCAGCTACCTATGAATGAATGTAGTATCCAGCTACCTATAAAAGGGTGCAGTATCCAGCTACCTATAAATAAGTGCAGTATCCAGCTCCCTATAAATGTGTGCAGTGTCCAGCTACCTATAAATGTGTGCAGTATCCAGCTACCTATACATATGTGCATTATCCAGATACCTATAACTGCGTGCAGATCCCAGCAACCTATAAATGGGTGCAGTATCCAGCTATCTATAAATGCATGCAGTGTCCAACTGCCTATACATTAGTGCATTATCCAGCTACCTATAAGTGCATACATTGTCCAGCTACATATAAATGCATGCAGTATCCAGTTACCTATAAAAACAGGCAGTGTTCAACTAACTATAAGTGCATACATTGTCCAGCTACCTATAAATGCATGCAGTATCCAACTACCTATAAATGGGTGCAGTATTCAGCTATCTATAAATGCATGCAGTATCCAGCTACTTATAAATGTGTGCAGTGTCCAGCTACCTATAAATGCATGCCGTATCCAGCTACCTATAAATGGGTGCAGTATCCAGCTACCTATAAATGCATGCAGTATAAATCCACCTATACGTATGTACAATATCCAGCTACCTATAAATGCATGCAGTGTTCAACTACCTATAACTGCATACATTGTCCAGCTACATATAAATGCATGCAGTATCCAGCTACCTATAAATACATGCAGTGTTCAACTACCTATAAGTGCATACATTGTCCAGCTACCTATAAATGAGTGCAGTATCCAGCTACCTATAAATGCATGCAGTGTTCAACTACCTATAAGTGCATACATTGTCCATCTACCTATAAATGCATGCAGTATCTAGCTACCTATAAATGGGTGCAGTATCCAGCTACCTATAAATGAGTGCAGTTTCCAGCTACCTATAAATGGGTGCAGTATTCAGCTACCTATAAATGCATGCAGTATTCAGCTACCTATAAATGGGTGCAGTATCCAGCTACCTATAAATGAGTGCAGTTTCCAGCTACCTATAAATGTGTGCAGTTTCCAGCTACCTATAAATGCGTGCAGTATCCAGCTACCTATACATGTGTGCATTATCCAGCTACCTATAAATGTGTGATTTATCTAGCAACCTATAAATTAGTGCAGTATCCAGCTAACTATAGAGGCATGCAGTGTCCAACTACCTATGAATGAGTCCATTATCCAGCTACCTATAGATGTGTGCAGTATCCAGCTACCTATACATGTGTGCAGTATCCAGCTACCTATAAATAATGCAGTATCCAGCTACCTATAAATGCATGCAGTGTCCAACTACCTATACATGAGTGCATTATGCAGTTACCTATACATGCATGCCGTCTCCAACTACCTATAAATGAGCGCATTATCCAGCTACCTATAAATGCATGCAGTGTCCAACTACCTATACATGAGTGCATTATTCAGTTACCTTTAAATGTGTGCAGTATCCAGCTACCTATAAATAAGTGCAGTATCCAGCTACCTATAAATGCATGCATTGGCCAACTACCTATAAGTGAGTGCATTGTCCAGCTACCTATAAATGGGTGCAGTATCCAGCTACCTATAAATGGGTGCAGTATCCAGCTACCTATAAATGGGTGCAGTATCCAGCTACCTATAAATGTGTGCAATATACAGCTACCTATAAATGAGTGCAGTATCCAGCTACCTATAAGTGAGTGCATTGTCCAGCTACCTATAGATGGGTGCAGTATGCAGCTACCTATAAATGGGTGCAATATCCAGCTACCTATAAATGTGTGCACTGTCCAGCTACCCATAAATGAGTGCAGTATCCAGCTACCTATAAATGCATGCAGTGTCCAACTACCTATAAGTGAGTGCATTGTCCAGCTACCTATAAATGAGTGCAGTATGCAGCTACCTTTAAATGTGTGCAGTGTCCAGCTATCGATACATGCGTGCCGTATCCAGCTACTTGTAAATGTGTGCAGTATCCAGCTACCTATAAATGCGTGCAGTATCCATCTTTCCTTCTGACTTTGTATATCTCCATCTATGTATTTGTCTATCTACTGATCTCTCTTTCCTTTCTCTCTTACTCTATCTTTTTCCATCTATCTCTCTATAATGCTCTCTATGATGTGTTTATCTATCCATCTATCAGTATATCTATCCCTCTGCCTGCATAGTTATTTTTCTAGCAGGTTATATCTATATATCCATATATCTATCCATTCATCTTTCTGTCTATCTATCTATCTATCTATCTATCTATATCTAGCTATCCGTTTTTTTAAACCTGTTTTATTTTCAAAGAACATACAACAAATACAACAAAGGGAAAAAGAAAAGAAAAAAACAGAAACAACAACAAAGGAAATGTTCAATAACACCTGCTGGTGCAGTCTCAGTCCAATGTTACAGCCGATCCATAGTGGGGTCCTCACACAGATGAAAGGGGGGGCACATGAATTTAAAGTATAGTGCCACAATTATGTTTAATCCACGGTTTAGCCGCTAAGGGGCATTTCATCAGAGGGGGGCAAACAGGACCTGTGTCAGAGCATTGCAAGCTGTCACATCAACGCTCACTTCTTTCACTCCTCTGTATACAGCTCTATACCAGACCGAGGTCTCAGCAATTGCCCACCACTTCAAGTCCCACCACCATGCGTACACTCTATCTATCATGTAACGTTTCTGCTCAGGGGAAAAGTGGCACCACCACCCCTAGTCCCATGAGTCGTCTGAAGATTGGTGTCAGATATTTTGAGATCTTTTTATTGAGCGCAGACTAGCTTCAGGAAGCAGCCGAGCGCTTTACAATTATAGGAGGAAGAACAAGGTGAGGGAGCAGAGAAACAAGGGGAGTGGGGATCTAAAAACAGGAAATGGAGGGCAGTAGTCAGCAAGGGATCTACAAGTAACCAGGGGAGGAAACAGGGGGGATCAGATCACACCGTTTCAGGTATGATGGGGTGTGTACAGTGAATTGACCAAGGTGTTGGAGAGGAGCCATTCTTTCAAGAGGAGGGTCTTGAGCTCCTTCCTGACATGTAGAAGCAAGGGAGCGAGTTGGATGTTGGTGGGGAGGAATTTCCATACTCTTGGGGCATAGACAGAGAATGTCTGTCATCTTTTTTTTTCTTTCCAGCCCCAGCAGAGTTTAGTTCTGCACATGTCCTTACTTCTGGTGGATCACAGGCCTCCGGAGATGCTGAGTTTCTCAGCTGGTAGGTTGGGCACTTCAGGGTGTCATCCTTGTAGATGATGCCGCAGGATTTGATGATGGGGGGCTTGGGGACTTCAGGGTGACAGCCCTGTAGATGATGCAGCAGGATGTGATGATAGGGGCTTGGGGACTTCAGGGTGACGGCCTTGTAGATGATGCAGCAGGATGTGATGATAGGGGCTTGGGGACTTCAGGGTGACAGCCTTGTAGATGATGCAGCAGGATGTGATGAGAGGGGCTTGGGGACTTCAGGGTGACGGCCTTGTAGATGATGCAGCAGGATGTGATGATAGGGGCTTGGGGACTTCAGGGTGACGGCCTTGTAGATGATGCAGCAGGATGTGATGATAGGGGCTTGGGGACTTCAGGGTGACCGCCCTGTAGGTGATGCAGCAGGATGTGATGATAGGGGCTTGGGGGCTTCAGGGTGACAGCCCTGTAGGTGATGCAGCAGGATGTGATGATAGGGGCTTGGGGACTTCACGGTGACCGCCTTGTAGATGATGCAGAAGGAAGTGATGATAGGGGTTTGGGGACTTCAGGGTGACGGCCTTGTAGATGATGCAGCAGGATGTGATGATAGGGGCTTGGGGACTTCAGGGTGACCGCCCTGTAGGTGATGCAGCAGGATGTGATGATAGGGGCTTGAGGACTTCAGGGTGACAGCCCTGTAGGTGATGCAGCAGGATGTGATGATAGGGGCTTGGGGACTTCAGGGCGACGGCCTTGTAGATGATGCAGCAGGATGTGATGATAGGGGCTTGGGGACTTCAGGATGACGGCCTTGTAGATGATGCAGCAGGATGTGATGATAGGGGCTTGGGGACCTCAGGGTGACAGCCCTGTAGATGATGCAGCAGGATGTGATGATAGGGGCTTGGGGACTTCAGGGTGACAGCCTTGTAGATGATGCAGCAGGATGTGATGATAGGGGCTTAGGGACTTCAGGGTGACGGACTTGTAGATGATGCAGCAGGATATGATGAGAGGGGCTTGGGGACTTCAGGGTGACGGCCTTGTAGATGATGCAGCAGGATGTGATCATAGGGGCTTGGGGACTTCAGGGCGACGGCCTTGTAGATGATGCAGCAGGATGTGATGATAGGGGCTTGGGGACTTCAGGGTGACGGCCTTGTAGATGATGCAGCAGGATTTGATGAAAGGGGCTTGGGGACTTCGCGGTGACCGCGTTGTAGATGATGCAGCAGGATGTGATGATAGGGGCTTGGGGACTTCGGGGTGACAGCCTTGTAGATGGTGCAGCAGGATGTGATGATAGGGGCTTGGGGACTTCAGGGTGACAGCCTTGTACATGATGCAGCAGGATGTGATTATAGGGGCTTGGGGACTTCAGGGTGACCGCCTTATGGATGATGCAGCAGGATGTGATGATAGGGGCTTGGGGACTTCAGGGTGACGGCCTTGTAGATGATGCAGCAGGATGTGATGATAGGGACTTGGGGACTTCAGGGTGACGGCCTTGTAGATGATGCAGCAGGATGTGATGATAGGGGCTTGGGGACTTCAGGGTGACGGCCTTGTAGATGATGCAGCAGGATGTGATGATAGGGGCTTGGGGACTTCAGGATGACCGCCTTGTAGATGATGCAGCAGGATGTGATGATAGGGACTTGGGGACTTCAGGGCGACAGCCTTGTAGATGATGCAGCAGGATGTGGTGATAGGGGCGTGGGGACTTCAGGGCGACCGCCTTGTAGATGATGCAGCAGGATGTGATGATAGGTGCTTGGGGACTTCAGGGCGACGGCCTTGTAGATGATGCAGCAGGATGTGATGATAGGGGCTTGGGGACTTCAGGGTGACGGCCCTGTAGATGATGCAGCAGGATGTGATGATAGGGACTTGGGGACTTCAGGGTGATGGCCTTGTAGATGATGCAGCAGGATGTGATGATAGGGGCTTGGGGACTTCAGGGTGACGGCCTTGTAGATGATGCAGCAGGATGTGATGATAGGGGCTTGGGGACTTCAGGGTGACGCCTTGTAGATGATGCAGCAGGATGTGATGATAGGGGCTTGGGGACTTCAGGGTGACGGCCTTGTAGATGATGCAGCAGGATGTGATGATAGGGGCTTGGGGACTTCAGGGTGACCGCGTTGTAGATGGTGCAGCAGGATGTAATGATAGGGGCTTGGGGACTTCAGGGTAACAGCCCTGTAGATGATGCAGCAGGATGTGATGATAGGGGCTTGGGGACTTCAGGGTGACGGCCTTGTAGATGATGCAGCAGGATGTGATGATAGGGGCTCGGGGACTTCGGGGTGACAGCCTTGTAGATGGTGCAGCAGGATGTGATGATAGGGGCTTGGGGACTGCAGGGTGACAGCCTTGTAGATGATGCAGCAGGATGTGATGATAGGGGCTTGGGGACTTCAGGGTGACAGCCTTGTAGATGATGCAGCAGAATGTGATGATAGGGGCTTGGGGACTTCAGGGTGACGGCCTTGTAGATGATGCAGCAGGATGTGATGATAGGGGATTGGGGCCTCAGGGTGACGGCCTTGTAGATGATGAAGCAGGATGTGATGATAGGGGCTTGGAGACTTCAGGGTGACCACCTTGTAGGTGATGCCGCAGGATTTGATGATGGGGGGCTTGGGGACTTCAGGGTGACAGCCATGTAAATGATGCAGCAGGATGTGATCATAGGGGCTTGGGGACTTCAGGGTGACGGCCTTGTAGATGATGCAGCAGGATTTGATGATAGGGGCTTGGGGACTTCAGGGTGACCGCCTTTTAGATGATGCAGCAGGATGTGATGATAGGGGCTTGGGGACTTCAGGGTGACGGCCTTGTAGATGATGCAGCAGGATTTGATGATGGGGGGCTTGGGGACTTCAGGGTGACAGCCCTGTAGATGATGCAGCAGGATGTGATGATAGGGGCTTGGGGACTTCAGGGTGACGGCCTTGTAGATGATGCAGCAGGATGTGATGATAGGGGCTTGGGGACTTCAGGGTGACGGCCTTGTAGATGATGCAGCAGGATGTGATGAGAGGGGCTTGGGGACTTCAGGGTGACGGCCTTGTAGATGATGCAGCAGGATGTGATGATAGGGGCTTGGGGACTTCAGGGTGACGGCCTTGTAGATGATGCAGCAGGATGTGATGTTAGGGGCTTGGGGACTTCAGGGTGACCGCCCTGTAGGTGATGCAGCAGGATGTGATGATAGGGACTTGGGGGCTTCAGGGTGACAGCCCTGTAGGTGATGCAGCAGGATGTGATGATAGGGGCTTGGGGACTTCACGGTGACCGCCTTGTAGATGATGCAGAAGGAAGTGATGATAGGGGTTTGGGGACTTCAGGGTGACGGCCTTGTAGATGATGCAGCAGGATGTGATGATAGGGGCTTGGGGACTTCAGGGTGACCGCCCTGTAGGTGATGCTTGCAGGATGTGATGATAGGGGCTTGAGGACTTCAGGGTGACAGCCCTGTAGGTGATGCAGCAGGATGTGATGATAGGGGCTTGGGGACCTCAGGGTGACCGCCCTGTAGATGATGCAGCAGGATGTGATGATAGGGGCTTGGGGACTTCAGGGTGACAGCCTTGTAGATGATGCAGCAGGATGTGATGATAGGGGCTTAGGGACTTCAGGGTGACAGCCTTGTAGATGATGCAGCAGGATATGATGAGAGGGGCTTGGGGACTTCAGGGTGACGGCCTTGTAGATGATGCAGCAGGATGTGATCATAGGGGCTTGGGGACTTCAGGGCGACGGCCTTGTAGATGATGCAGCAGGATGTGATGATAGGGGCTTGGGGACTTCAGGGTGACGGCCTTGTAGATGATGCAGCAGGATTTGATGAAAGGGGCTTGGGGACTTCGCGGTGACCGCGTTGTAGATGATGCAGCAGGATGTGATGATAGGGGCTTGGGGACTTCGGGGTGACAGCCTTGTAGATGGTGCAGCAGGATGTGATGATAGGGGCTTGGGGACTTCAGGGTGACAGCCTTGTACATGATGCAGCAGGATGTGATGATAGGGGCTTGGGGACTTCAGGGTGACCGCCTTATGGATGATGCAGCAGGATGTGATGATAGGGGCTTGGGGACTTCAGGGTGACGGCCTTGTAGATGATGCAGCAGGATGTGATGATAGGGACTTGGGGACTTCAGGGTGACGGCCTTGTAGATGATGCAGCAGGATGTGATGATAGGGGCTTGGGGACTTCAGGGTGACGGCCTTGTAGATGATGCAGCAGGATGTGATGATAGAGGATTGGGGCCTCAGGGTGACAGCCTTGTAGATGATGCAGCAGGATTTGATGATAGGGGCTTGGGGACTTCAGGGTGACCGCCTTGTAGATGATGCAGCAGGATGTGATGATAGGGGCTTGGGGACTTCAGGGTGACGGCCTTGTAGATGATGCAGCAGGATGTGATGATGAGGGGCTTGGGGACTTCAGGGTGACGGCCTTGTAGATGATGCAGCAGGATGTGATGATAGGGGCTTGGGGACTTCAGGGTGACGGCCTTGTAGATGATGCAGCAGGATGTGATGATAAGGGCTTGGGGACTTCAGGGCGACGGCCTTGTAGATGATGCAGCAGGATGTGATGATAGGGGCTTGGGGACTTCAGGGTGACGGCCTTGTAGATGATGCAGCAGGATGTGATGATAGGGGCTTGGGGACTTCAGGATGACCGCCTTGTAGATGATGCAGCAGGATGTGATGATAGGGACTTGGGGACTTCAGGGCGACAGCCTTGTAGATGATGCAGCAGGATGTGGTGATAGGGGCGTGGGGACTTCAGGGCGACCGCCTTGTAGATGATGCAGCAGGATGTGATGATAGGGGCTTGGGGACTTCAGGGCGACGGCCTTGTAGATGATGCAGCAGGATGTGATGATAGGGGCTTGGGGACTTCAGGGTGACGGCCTTGTAGATGATGCAGCAGGATGTGATGATAGGGGCTTGGGGACTTCAGGGTGACGGCCTTGTAGATGATGCAGCAGGATGTGATGATAGGGGCTTGGGGACTTCAGGGTGACGGCCTTGTAGATGATGCAGCAGGATGTGATGATAGGGGCTTGGGGACTTCAGGGTGACGGCCTTGTAGATGATGCAGCAGGATGTGATGATAGGGGCTTGGGGACTTCAGGGTGACGGCCTTGTAGATGATGCAGCAGGATGTGATGATAGGGGCTTGGGGACTTCAGGGTGACCGCGTTGTAGATGGTGCAGCAGGATGTAATGATAGGGGCTTGGGGACTTCAGGGTAACAGCCCTGTAGATGATGCAGCAGGATGTGATGATAGGGGCTTGGGGACTTCGGGGTGACGGCCTTGTAGATGATGCAGCAGGATGTGATGATAGGGGCTCGGGGACTTCAGGGTGACGGCCTTGTAGATGATGCAGCAGGATGTGATGATGAGGGGCTTGGGGACTTCAGGGTGACGGCCTTGTAGATGATGCAGCAGGATGTGATGATAGGGGCTTGGGGACTTCAGGGTGACGGCCTTGTAGATGATGCAGCAGGATGTGATGATAAGGGCTTGGGGACTTCAGGGCGACGGCCTTGTAGATGATGCAGCAGGATGTGATGATAGGGGCTTGGGGACTTCAGGGTGACGGCCTTGTAGATGATGCAGCAGGATGTGATGATAGGGGCTTGGGGACTTCAGGATGACCGCCTTGTAGATGATGCAGCAGGATGTGATGATAGGGACTTGGGGACTTCAGGGCGACAGCCTTGTAGATGATGCAGCAGGATGTGGTGATAGGGGCGTGGGGACTTCAGGGCGACCGCCTTGTAGATGATGCAGCAGGATGTGATGATAGGGGCTTGGGGACTTCAGGGCGACGGCCTTGTAGATGATGCAGCAGGATGTGATGATAGGGGCTTGGGGACTTCAGGGTGACGGCCTTGTAGATGATGCAGCAGGATGTGATGATAGGGGCTTGGGGACTTCAGGGTGACGGCCTTGTAGATGATGCAGCAGGATGTGATGATAGGGGCTTGGGGACTTCAGGGTGACGGCCTTGTAGATGATGCAGCAGGATGTGATGATAGGGGCTTGGGGACTTCAGGGTGACGGCCTTGTAGATGATGCAGCAGGATGTGATGATAGGGGCTTGGGGACTTCAGGGTGACGGCCTTGTAGATGATGCAGCAGGATGTGATGATAGGGGCTTGGGGACTTCAGGGTGACCGCGTTGTAGATGGTGCAGCAGGATGTAATGATAGGGGCTTGGGGACTTCAGGGTAACAGCCCTGTAGATGATGCAGCAGGATGTGATGATAGGGGCTTGGGGACTTCGGGGTGACGGCCTTGTAGATGATGCAGCAGGATGTGATGATAGGGGCTCGGGGACTTCGGGGTGACAGCCTTGTAGATGGTGCAGCAGGATGTGATGATAGGGGCTTGGGGACTACAGGGTGACAGCCTTGTAGATGATGCAGCAGGATGTGATGATAGGGGATTGGGGACTTCAGGGTGACGGCCTTGTAGATGATGCAGCAGAATGTGATGATAGGGGCTTGGGGACTTCAGGGTGACGGCCTTGTAGATGATGCAGCAGGATGTGATGATAGGGGATTGGGGCCTCAGGGTGACGGCCTTGTAGATGATGAAGCAGGATGTGATGATAGGGGCTTGGAGACTTCAGGGCGACAGCCTTGTAGATGATGCAGCAGGATTTGATGATGGGGGGCTTGGGGACTTCAGGGTGACAGCCATGTAAATGATGCAGCAGGATGTGATCATAGGGGCTTGGGGACTTCAGGGTGACGGCCTTGTAGATGATGCAGCAGGATTTGATGATAGGGGGTTGGGGACTTCAGGGTGACCGCCTTTTAGATGATGCAGCAGGATGTGATGATAGGGGCTTGGGGACTTCAGGGTGACGGCCTTGTAGATGATGCAGCAGGATTTGATGATAGGGGCTTGGGGACTTCAGGGTGACCGCCTTGTAGATGATGCAGCAGGATGTGATGATAGGGGCTTGGGGACTTCAGGGTGACAGCCTTGTAGATGATGCAGCAGGATGTGATGATAGGGGCTTGGGGACGTCAGGGTGACAGCCCTGTAGATGATGCAGCAGGATTTGATGATAGGGGCTTGGGGACTTCAGGGTGACGGCCTTGTAGATGATGCAGCAGGATGTGATGATAGGGGCTTGGGGACTTCATGGTGACGGCCTTGTAGATGATGCAGCAGGATGTGATGATAGGGGCTTGGGGACTTCAGGGTGACGGCCTTGTAGATGATGCAGCAGGATGTGATGATAGGGGCTTGGGGACTTCAGGATGACGGCCTTGTAGATGATGCAGCAGGATGTGATGATAGGGGCTTGGGGACTTCAGGGTGACGGCCTTGTAGATGATGCAGCAGGATGTGATGATAGGGGCTTGGGGACTTCAGGGTGACGGCCTTGTAGATGATGCAGCAGGATTTGATGAAAGGGGCTTGGGGACTTCGGGGTGACCGCGTTGTAGATGATGCAGCAGGATGTGATGATAGGGGCTTGGGGACTTCGGGGTGACAGCCTTGTAGATGGTGCAGCAGGATGTGATGATAGGGGCTTGGGGACTTCAGGGTGACAGCCTTGTAGATGATGCAGCAGGATGTGATGATAGGGGCTTGGGGACGTCAGGGTGACCGCCTTGTAGATGATGCAGCAGGATGTGATGATAGGGGCTTGGGGACTTCAGGGTGACAGCCTTGTAGATGATGTAGCAGGATGTGGTGATAGGGGCTTGGGGACTTCAGGGTGACCGCCTTGTAGATGATGCAGAAGGAAGTGATGATAGGGGCTTGGGGACTTCAGGGTGACCGCCTTGTAGGTGATGCCCCAGGATTTGATGATGGGGGGCTTGGGGACTTCAGGGTGACAGCCCTGTAGATGATGCAGCAGGATTTGATGATAGGGGCTTGGGGACTTCAGGGTGACCGCCTTGTAGATGATGCAGCAGGATGTGATGATAGGGGCTTGGGGACTTCAGGGTGACAGCCTTGTAGATGATGCAGCAGGATGTGATGATAGGGGATTGGGGACGTCAAGGTGACGGCCTTGTAGATGATGCAGCAGGATGTATTGATAGGGGCTTGGGGACTTCAGGGTGACAGCCTTGTAGATGATGCAGAAGGATGTGATGATGGGGGCTTGGGGACTTCAGAGTGACGGCCTTGTAGATGATGCAGCAGGATGTGATGATAGGGGCTTGGGGATTTCAGGGTGACGGCCTTGCAGATGATGCAGCAGGATGTGATGATAGGGGCTTGGGGACTTCAGGGTGACGGCCTTGCAGATGATGCAGCAGGATGTGATGATAGGGGCTTGGGGACTTCAGGGTGACGGCCTTGTAGATGATGCAGCAGAATGTGATGATAGGGGCTTGGGGACTTCAGGGTGACAGCCTTGTAGATGATGCAGCAGGATGTGATGATAGGGGATTGGGGCCTCAGGGTGACGGCCTTGTAGATGATGCAGCATGATTTGATGATAGGGGCTTGGGGACTTCAGGGTGACCGCCTTGTAGATGATGCAGCAGGATGTGATGATAGGGGCTTCGGGACTTCAGGGTGACGGCCTTGTAGATGATGCAGCAAGATGTGATGATAGGGGCTTGGGGACTTCAGGATGACGGCCTTGTAGATGATGCAGCAGGATGTGATGATAGGGGCTTGGGGACTTCAGGGTGATGGCCTTGTGATGATGCAGCAGGATGTGATGATAGGGGCTTGGGGACTTCAGGGTGACGGCCTTGTAGATGATGCAGCAGGATGTGATGATAAGGGCTTGGGGACTTCAGGGAGACGGCCTTGTAGATGATGCAGCAGGATGTGATGATAGGGGCTTGGGGACATCAAGGTGACGGCCTTGTAGATGATGCAGCAGGATTTGATGGTAGGGGCTTGGGGACTTCAGGGTGACAGCCTTGTAGATGATGCAGCAGGATGTGATGATAGGGGCTTGGGGACTTCAGGGTGACAGCCTTGTAGATGATGCAGCAGGATGTGATGATAGGGGCTTGGGGACGTTAGGGTGACAGACTTGTAGATGATGCAGCAGGATTTTTTTTAGGGGCTTAGGGACTTCAGGGTGATAGCCTTGTAGATGATGCAGCAGGATTTGAAGCTGATACGGACTTGCAGTGGGAGCCAGTGCAGTTCAATGAGGGTCGGGGTGATGTGGTAGAATTTGCGGAGTCCTTTGATGATTCTTGCTGCAGCACACATGACACGTCTCAAAGGTCCCAGAATAGACGCTTTTGCACTATCCGGGTGGGAGAAGACCAAAGCTTGAACAGCAGATAGGCCCTAGGTTTGCTAGACTTAACATCTTGCCAGGCTGTCAGGGACCTCCCCTAGGCTGGGCCCTCCCCCTTCACTGAGCTACAGGTCTCTGCCGGAGCATGGGTCTCGCCCAACCCTCTCTTGTGTTGTCCCCATCTTGGAGCACTTCCTTCTCACCTCTCTTGCCTTTGCCACCTCTGTCCTCTCCTGCATATCTCACCTCCCCCCCCCCTTGATGTTCCAGCACGCTCTGATCTAATCCTTCTGAACCCATCTCTTTCCTCCTCCCATTGTGACTTTCTCCTTCATGGTGTGTCCAGTGTTCTTCCTGGCTCCTCTCTTTAAGGCTCCTGTTCTTCCCCCTTAGACATTTCCTCTCCTCTTCCTTTACCACTTCTTTTCACCCCCTCCCCGTTCACCCCTCTTTCTCTTTCTCTCTCACCCCCTTGCTCCCCTTTCCTGCGCCTCTTCACCTCTACTCTTGTTTCTATCTCCAATGTTCTCCGTGCCCCTCATTATTACCCCTTTTCGCCTCCTCCAGTTAGTTCTCTCTCTCTGCGACCTTCTCTCACCCCCTCCTTGATACTCCAGTTTGTCTCTGCTCCTCTCTCTGCTCGCCTCTCCGCCTCCTTTCTGCGCCTCTTCACCTCCACTCTTGTTTCTATCTCCAGTGTTCTCTGTGCACCTCATTATTACCCCTTTTTGCCTCTTCCAATTAGTTCTCTCTCTTTGCGACCTTCTCTCACCCCCTCTTTGATAATCCAGTTTCAGTTTACCGCTACTCCTCACTCTTTTCGCCTCTCTGCCTCCTTTTTGCACCTCTTCACCTCCACTCTTGTTTCTATTTCCAGTGTTCTCTGTGCCCCTCATTATTACCCCTTTTTGCCTCCTCCAGTTAGTTCTCTCTCTCTGCAACCTTCTCTCACCCCCTCCTTGATACTCTAGTTCGTCTCTGTTTGCCTCTCTGCCTTTTTCTGCGCCTCTTCACCTCCACTCTTGTTTCTATCTCCAATGTTCTCCGTGCCTCTCATTATTACCTGTCATGATGCCTACCCCAGAGAACCAGACCAGGTCCAGCAACCCCTGAAGCAGGCATCAAGTTATTTTGAGCAAGCCCAAAAACCCCTGCTAGGGGCTGTTTGGGTGCGGTCCTGGCACCTATGGCGCCAGGCTCATATGGAGAGTCAGTCCTGGCGCCTATGGCACCAGGCTCATAGAGTAGAACTTACCTGATGCAGACCATGCTGCAGAGCTCCAAGCCAAATGAGGCTTGGAAGGGACTATTTTACCTAGGGACTATTTTTTACTCGGGTGGGGCTGGGGAGGAATACTTACCTGGGACTACTTTGGAGGCTATTTAAAACACACCCGAAGAGCAGCACACGCTTCGCGTTATTCTGCATCCAGCAGCGTAAAGCTCACCGTGTCTGCAAGCATGCATCCAGTCTTCTGTCACGCCTGCCTCGAGTCTGCAGCTCCTAGAAAAAGGGAGGAACAGAAGGAGAAGAGGTTAGAATAAGAGCAAAACCTTCGATCCTTACCTGAATTCCGCCGCGCTGAACTCACCGGCCTTCGCAGCATCCTCACGATCCATCGCATCCTTCTGCACGTTCCCGCCGCACTCTGGCACCTAAGGGAAACACAAGAACAGCAAAGGTGAGCCAAGGGAATAAACAGAGGCAATAGTAACTACCCCCATAGACTTACCTGATTACCGCCGGGGGTACTATTCCTCTTCACGGGTCGGCGCAGTCTCCATTGCATCCTCGCCGTACCCCGGCCCCTAAGGGGAAGAAAAGGACAACAAGGTGAGACAAAGGGACAAACAAGGAGAACTCTTCTCACCACAATACTTACCTAATTTTACCGCCGGAGGCATTATTCCCCAAACTTCATATTTTCTCTCCACACATGAATAAGGGAGCAAGCAACAGGTTACATTCTGGCCTTATTTTATTGAACTGCGAAGAACTTCGTCAGCTACCACGAGGAACTCTTCGCTTGGGTGAAGCTGCACCTCCACTCTTGTTTCTATCTCCAATGTTCTCTGTGCCCCTCATTATTACCCCTTTTCATCCCCTCCAGTTAGTTGTCTCTCTGTGTGACCTTCTCTCACCCCCTCCTTGATACTCCAGTTCGTCTCTGCTTCTCTCTCTGTTCGCCTCTCCGCCTCCTTTCTTCGCCTCTTCACCTCCACTCTTGTTTCTATCTCCAGTGTTCTCTGTGCCCCTCATTATTACCCCTTTTCGCCTCCTCCAGTTAGTTCTCTCTCTCTGTGACCTTCTCTCACCCCTTCCTTGATACTCCAGTTCGTCTCTGCTCCTCTCTCTGTTCGTCTCTCCGCCTACTTTCTGCACCTCTTTACCTCCAGTTTTGTTTCTATCTCCAGTGTTCTCTGTGCCCCTCATTATTACCCCTTTTCGCCTCCTCCAGTTGGTTCTCTCTCTGTGTGACCTTCTCTCACCCCCCTCCTTGACACTCCTGTTCATCTCTGCTCCTCTCTCTGTTCGCCTCTCCACCTCCTTTCTGCTCCTCTTCACCTCCACTCTTGTTTCTTTCTCCAGTGTTCTTCGTGCCCCTCCTTATTACCCGTTTTCGTCTCCTCTAGTTAGTTCTCTCTCTCTGCGAACTACTCTCACCTCCTCCTTGATACTCCAGTTCGTCTCTGCTCCTCTCTCTGTTCACCTCTCTGCCTCCTTTTTGCGCCTCTTCACCTCCACTCTTGTTTCTATCTCCAGTGTTCTCCGTGCCCCTCATTATTACCCCTTTTTTCACCTCCTACAGTTAGTTCTGTCTCTCACCCCCTCCTTGATACTGCAGTTTGTCTCTGCTGCTCTCTCTGTTCGCATCTCCGCCTCCTTTTTGCGCCTCTTCACCTCCACTCTTGTTTCTATCTCCAGTGTTCTCTGTGCCCCTCATTATTACCCCTTTTTTCGCGTCCTACAGTTAGTTCTGTCTCTCTGCAACCTTCTCTCACCACCTCCTTGACACTCCTGTTCATCTCTGCTCCTCTCTGTTTCCCTCTCTACCTCCTTTCTGCTCCTCTTCACCTCCACTCTTGTTTCTATCTCCAGTGTTCTCTGTGCCCCTCATTATTACCCCTTTTCATCCCCTCCAGTTAGTTGTCTCTCTGTGTGACCTTCTCTCACCCCCTCCTTGATACTCCAGTTCGTCTCTGCTTCTCTCTCTGTTCGCCTCTCCGCCTCCTTTCTTCGCCTCTTCACCTCCACTCTTGTTTCTATCTCCAGTGTTCTCTGTGCCCCTCATTATTACCCCTTTTCGCCTCCCCCAGTTAGTTCTCTCTCTCTGTGACCTTCTCTCACCCCCTCCTTGATACTCCAGTTCGTCTCTGCTCCTCTCTCTGTTCGTCTCTCCGCCTACTTTCTGCACCTCTTTGCCTCCAGTTTTGTTTCTATCTCCAGTGTTCTCTGTGCCCCTCATTATTACCCCTTTTCGCCTCCTCCAGTTGGTTCTCTCTCTTTGTGACCTTCTCTCACCCCCCGCCTTGACACTCCTGTTCATCTCTGCTCCTCTCTCTGTTCGCCTCTCCACCTCCTTTCTGCTCCTCTTCACCTCCACTCTTGTTTCTTTCTCCAGTGTTCTTCGTGCCCCTCCTTATTACCCGTTTTCGTCTCCTCTAGTTAGTTCTCTCTCTCTGCGAACTACTCTCACCTCCTCCTTGATACTCCAGTTCGTCTCTGCTCCTCTCTCTGTTCACCTCTCTGCCTCCTTTTTGCGCCTCTTCACCTCCACTCTTGTTTCTATCTCCAGTGTTCTCTGTGCCCCTCCTTATTACCCGTTTTCGCCTCCTCCAGTTAGTTCTCTCTCTGCGAACTACTCTCACCCCCTCCTTGATACTCCAGTTTGTCTCTGCTCCTCTCTCTGTTCGCCACCCCGCCTCCTTTTCGCGCCTCTTCACCTCCACTCTTGTTTCTATCTCCAGTGTTCTCCGTGCCCCTCATTATTACCCCTTTTTTCACCTCCTACAGTTAGTTCTGTCTCTCTGTGACCTTCTCTCACCCCCTCCTTGATACTGCAGTTTGTCTCTGCTGCTCTCTCTGTTCGCATCTCCGCCTCCTTTTTGCGCCTCTTCACCTCCACTCTTGTTTCTATCTCCAGTGTTCCCTGTGCCCCTCATTATTACCCCTTTTTTCGCGTCCTACAGTTAGTTCTGTCTCTCTGCAACCTTCTCTCACCACCTCCTTGACACTCCTGTTCATCTCTGCTCCTCTCTGTTTCCCTCTCTACCTCCTTTCTGCTCCTCTTCACCTCCACTCTTGTTTCTATCTCCAGTGTTCTCTGCGCCCCTCATTATTACCCCTTTTCGCCTCCTACAGTTATTTCTCTCTCTCTGCGACCTTCTCTCACCCCCTCCTGGACACTCCTGTTCATATCTGCTCCTCTCTCTGTTTCCCTCTCCACCTCCTTTCTGCTCCTCTTCACCTCCACTCTTGTTTCTATCTCCAGTGTTCTCTGTGCCGCTCATTATTACCCCTTTTTCCCTCCTGCAGTTAGTTCTCTCTCTCTGTGACCTTCTCTCACCCACTCCTTGATACTCCTGTTCATCTATGCTCCTCTTTCTGTTCGACTCTCCACCTCCTTTCTACTCTGCTTCACTGCAATCACTTTTACTCATGTTTCTATCTCTGATGTAGTCCCCTCCTCCTATTTTGTTCTGCTCCTCTTCACTTGATCTCTTTTCTCCTCTTATCTTCCCCTTTTCCTTTATGGTGTGTCCAGTGCTCTTTCTCTCTCGTCTCCTTAAGGCTCACCCTCTTCCTCCTTAGGACTATTTTCCCCTCTCCCTCTAATACTTTGTTTCACCTTCTCCCCTTCCACTCCTCCCTCTCTCTCTCTCTCTCCCTCTTACCTTCTCACTTCCTCTTCCTTGCTGCTCCTCTCCCCACTTCCTTCACCTCTCCTCTTTTCATCAGCAATGTTCTTCTCTGTATGACTTCCTTTCACCTCTTCCCTCTTTCTGACCTTCTACCTTCCTTCTCCTTTCTACGCTTCTCTCTCTCTGATGTTCGACCTGCCTTCTCCTTACTGCGCTGTGTAGAAGATTTCATAGCTAATAAAAATGAGGCCTAGAATAAATAGAATGAGAATGCATAGACTCTAAATTATTGGAGATTTCTGCCTCTTGTTTGCTGTAACAATTTAAAAAGATGAAAAACAAAAGGCCCAGGCCACCAGGCCTGCGGTGAGGGCTGCCAACCCTTTACCCACTCAAAGGGAAGAACAGTTGCTGTTAATCTCCCATATCTGTAAAGCACAGTGTGTCTCAGAAAATGTATTTGTCAATTTTTAATGGCAAAAAGTGAGGGAACTGCCAGACCTGAACCTAGGTTCAAGGCACCAAGAGAGAACTGCCAGACCTGAACCTCGGTTCAAGGCACTGAGAGATAACTGCCGGACCTGAACCTAGGTTCATGGTACCAAGAGGCACCTGCCAGATCTGAACCTAGGGTCAAGGCACAGAGAGGGAACCGCCAGACCTGAACCTAGGTTCAAGGCTCCGAGAGGGAACTGCCGGACCTCATCCTGGGTTCAAGGCACTGAGAGGGAACTGCCAGACCTGAACCTAGGTTCAAGTCACAGAGAGGGAACTGCCGGACCTGATCCTGGATTTAAGGCACCGAGAGGGAAATGCCAGACCTGAACCCGGGGTCAAGGCACCGAGAGGGAACTGCCAGACCTGATCCTGGATTCAAGGCACCCAGAGGGAACTGCCAGACCTGAACCTAGGTTCAAGGCACTGAGAGGGAACTGTCAGACCTGAACCTGGGTTTAAGGCACCGAGAGGGAACTACCAGACCTCAACCTAGGTTCGGAAATCAAAGTCCTTAAAAACGGACTCAGCTTTGTTCCCACCGCCAAAGCCAAAGACTTGGACACCCAGGTGGAATTACATACATTCTTCCGTTTAATTTGCCTAAAATATTTTTTCAAAGATGGTCAGACTTCGACTAAAGAACCCAGTATTACAAGACTCAAGACACCTTCCAATTTCACTCCATCTAACTCCATGGTGAGCCCAGCTATTCTAGCTTTTGAAAATAAGATCTTAGAAAAAACTAAACATCTACTTAAAGATAAAAACTATCACAAGGACAATCTAAGCAACACTGAACGCACTGCCCTGACTACCTTACAAAACAACTCGTCTTTTCTTATAAAACCTGCCGATAAAGGTGGAGGTATTGTCCTTTGGGACACTACACTTTACAAAACAGAGGCCACACTTCAACTAAACAACCCTCAATTCTATCGTAAATTGAACCATGATCCCACTAATTCCATTCAAGAAGAAATCAAAAGCCTCATCGATCATGCTTCACAACAGGAATGGATCGATCAAGATGAACATTTGTTCCTGATCAAAACGTCGCCTACCACCCCTGCGTTTTACCTCCTTCCTAAAGTCCAGAAAGATGCGCTTCACCCTCCGGGCAGGCCTATCATTTTGGCTATTAATTCCATCTTAGAGCCCCTTTCCATCTATGCGGATTGGTTCCTCAGACCCTTTGTGACTAATATGAAGTCCTATGTGAAAGACACCACCAGTATGACCAACTTGGTGGATTCTTTGCGTTTAAATACCACAGATCTTTTGGTGACGTTAGATGTTACATCACTTTATACAAGCATCCCTCAGGGAGAATGCTTGCTCATCAGGGAATCTTATCTTAACAAACGCACGGATTCTCTTCTGAAAGTTCCTACATCATTCATTATAGAGTGTATAAAAATTGCCCTTACTGAAAACTTTTTCCTTTACGAAGGGACGTACTATAAACAAATACACACCACGAGTATGGGGGCTACCTTTGCCCCCGACTTGGCAAATTTGTTCATGGACCATTTCGAATGCACTTCCATCTATGACCCCTCCAATCCTTTCAAAAATAACATCTTAAAATGGCTTTGTTACATTGACGATGTCTTTTTAGTTTGGCAAGGGGATTCCACTCTCCTTGATTCCTTCTTAGAGTGGTTGAATAATCACAACCAGCACATCAAATTCACTATGACTTACGATCTCAAAACAATTTATTTCCTCGATCTCTCCATCTTTAAAACCGATGAGGGTCTTTTGTAAACTAAGCTTTTCCGTAAAGTTACGGACAAAAATACATTGCTCAGATACAATAGTTTTCATCCCCTCAGTGTATGAGAAAATCTACCGATTGGGCAATTCTTACGGCTGAGAAGAACCTGTTCGGAACTTGGTGATTTTATGCAAGAAGGTAAAGACCTAAAACAACGCCTTACCACCCGGGGCTATCCGAAGAAATGCATCAACAGAGCCTTCAAAAGAGCTAAATATGCCAACAGGACTAGATGCCTCCATCCAGAGCCTAAAATCATAGAAGAAAGAATCACATGCGTGAGCACATTCAGTCCTATCAGCAATGCCTTACGGAGAACGATTAAACAACAGTGGCACATTTTGTCAACGGACGATTTTAGTCCAGCCCAACCCAGGTTCGCTTTCAGAAGCCAAAAAAATGTCAGAGACAATTTAGTCCACACGTATCCTAAAACATCCAGTCCTGTGACGCAAACCACGCTGTGGAACCTTCCACCGGTCTCTGGCCATTTTAAATGTGGCCATGGTTCAGTTTGTGCCTTGACCTAAAACTGTAAATCAGTGGAACTTAATGGCAAAATATGGAACCTCTGAGCATTTTCTAATTGTGCGTTGGATTGGCTCATTTACGGCATCAAATGCCCATGTAATTTGCTATACATCGGCAAAACTAGTCGAGCCATACGTGTAAGAATATGTGAACACAGGTCTTGTTTGAAAAAAAAGACGGAGAACAAACCTCTTGTGGCTCATTTTTCATCTATGAACCACAAACAGACTGACTTACGTTGGTTTGTCATCCAAAAAATATCAGCTTCTCCTAGAGGAGGCAATAGAGACTTATCCCTCAGCCTGACAGAACAAAGATGGATCTACAATCTTAACACAGTCAACAATGGTTTGAACTCTTCGGTCGAGTGGAACATTCTGACCACGTGACATTATGCACCTGTCAACACTGTGCTTTTGTCTCACCTCCATTTAGTGCTGTGGTCCCCCCTCCTTCCTCCTTCCCCTTCCCTTCCTTTCCCTTCCCTCTCCCCCCCTTTCCTGCATTGTGTGTATCGGTTTCACATAATTTGTCTGTGGCCCCAGCCCTTTTGCCTTCTTCTTACATTTACACGGACCCGCTCCTGCATATCTTGTACAGGTAGACACTTACATCTTTGTCGAGGCACTTTTGGATCCATGCCCCTTGTTTCTGTCTTTGGGGTAGTCAATATATATCCAATTCTTTTGCATCCTTGTAGGGGCACTTTGTGTGCATTTACAAACTTTGCACTGTCATCCCGATCACTGCTCTCTTCCAAAATGCAGTGATCGGCATTCTCACGGCCATTCTTAGCATTTTTACATATCCCAAGAGTGTTCTGCACAATCGCGTCCTTTCCCCCTTAAGAACTAGGTGGCCTCTACATCTATATGTGAGTCCCAGATGCAATTAACGTCGAGACATAATGAACGTCGACACCTACTTAAACTCAAGCTCCGGAGGCTTTTTTCTGCACTCGGAGCTACGTTGCGATCCCTTACAGACGGGTTTGCTGGGAACCGCTTTTGCTAAGGTAAGCCGACATCCAGCGGCGTCTTTGTTCCCCTTCTCTTTCGCCTCTAATCTGCAGTCATGCAGATTTGTGCCTGCCTTCGAGGAGCATGTACCTTTTTGAGCTGCAACGCTAATGAGTCGCTTTGTTTATTTATAGTTTGACGTGAGCGACACGTCGCGTCTGACAACCTTTGCTGTCTCATCTGCGATCAAGACGAAGACTAATGCCTCTCTAAAGCAAACATTTGGCTACGTGTTACCGCACCTGCCATTACATCCCACAGTGTTTGTCATGTATGTTTTTGAATTAACTTCTTTAGAATACTGTGTCTACACCAGTACCATTTGTTTGATGGTGTGCACAACTTCATGCAAAATACAATTTAAAATTTAAAAGTGGTGCTTATAATAGATGTTCTTTGATTTAGGGTTAATTTGATTACTGCTGCAAAAAAACGACACCGGCTCTGCCAAATTTTCACATCTATATTGTGCATCCGTATTAGACCATGATTCACCGACTTCTTAACAACGATTGCGTTGTTTGCATAGGTGAGTCTCCTAGGCGTATGCACGACGCCTTCCCTTATTGCCTCCATTTAACAAGCCTTCTGCTTGCATTTGCACACTGGATGAGATTCCCTTCCCTTTCCATGTATCGATTGATAGATACAAGAAGTTTATCTAGAATGATGACCAGCATTTTTTCAATGGCCACTTCTTACATTTATGTGTCCTTATATTTATCTCTAGAGTGATCTCGTCACTTTCGTGGATGAACATACTTAGATGTACCCAGCCACAGCTCCATCACTAAGGGACTTCTATTTATAATCGTTGCAAGTCATTTATGGACTTTGCCCTTATCACACCCGATCCCGTGATAACAAGTAAGAGTTTGAATCTTCTTATGTGTCACACTGTCTATGTCATTTGTTTGTCTTTTGTTTCCAAATACGATCTGTTTAGATAACATTGAACAGTTAACACTGTTTCTCATGGATAACTAATAGGTCTGTTCAATACTAGAACAGCCTGTCAGGAAAAGAATATTTCAATGTTTAATTTGTTGTTTAGTCCATATGTATATCTGTGTTTGCAGCAATGTATTTTTAATGCATTTGGTAATTAAATATATATATATTTTTAGATCTATGACGCCAGTATCAAACTACCCATAAGGTCTACTGTGAAGAAATCACTTGTCCTGAAGATGGCCATGACACTGACTTCTGTATGGACACTTGAGAAAATGTCCAATCTAATTATTGGCAGAAATATGTCAACACCCCAGATCTCAATAAATGTCTAATGTTTGGGCGTTTTGAAAATCATTTTTTAGGATTATAAGGTGTATTAATTTACCCTGCCTGTTTTTCCTTTAGTTTGGTTCTCTCTTTCTTTTTTTTCCTTAGCCTTACCTGCTGCGTGGTTGATACATAGAGTTCACATTTACCCTTGTATCGTTTTTATACTTCTTAGATGTACTAATTTGTCTTGTATTAATCTCTTTTCTACATCCTATTAAAATTTGATCTCACATTTGCTGATTTGTTGGGCTATTGTGCCTTTTGTGATTTTCCATGTTAATATTGTTATGTAGACTTATGCATGTGTGACCATAAGCATTTCAAACTCTCCCGCAGGATCGTAGTAGTGAGGGGTAATCAATTCTCTGGGTTTGCTCCCCGTCACGCCTGCATTTTGACACGTTTGCCCATCCCTATATCCCTATTTGAGAATTGTTCCCTCGATAACAAAACATTTTTGGGGATTTGGCCTCTTTGTTTATTTCATTATTTGGACAGCCCTTGGCTGGTAGGCCTTAGTTATAGGCCATTCATTTTCTGGTTTGGAATACCACTTCTGTGGATATCTAGGCGAAGATGGATAGTGTCAATATTTTGACATTCTCTGACGAATACTATCAGAGACTTATGAATTTACCATCAATAGATGCAGCGTATCCAACCACCGCTACTCCAGCTGCTAATAGCAATGACCTCGATCTATTGCTACAAAAAAAGAAAAAATTGATTCGCACAGAATCCCATGGACAGATGATGCTGGCCTATTTAAAAACAGGTATAATACCGGAAGGTCTGCAAGTTAAAAATATCCCCAGGGTATTTATAGATAACGCCAAATTTAAAGGACAATTCAGTGCAGTCGGGAACAAATGTTCACGCGACTACCTTATTTTAATCATCGATACCTCGGTGGAAGAGGCTACTAAACAAAAACTGGAAATTGAAACCCTTGAAAATAAGATGAAAGGCGATAACCTCATTAAGGACATAAAAGACAAACTCACTAAAATGGAAGAAGAGGTAGTAAAATTCAAAAAGTTTACTCTAGATAAAAAAATCTGGAAATATTAAAAAGATACCGAAAACTATAAGGAAATTACCACCTACCCTTACCTTTTGGCCTCTTTCTATGATGACCAAAATAAGCAATCGCAAAGCAGAAATAGGAACACAGGCCGCCAAAGAAACAAATACGTGAGTTTTTCCAACACGTCAAACACCACGACTACTAGTGATTCCGATAATGCTTCATCATCTAACGGGATTAACACGAACAATCAACCCCCTTTTTTCAGCGATGAGGGAAGAAATCACGTCAGTGGCAACAAGAGCCTCCGCGGATGCAAACCCGCAATTGGAGGGGCCCTCCCGCAAAATTGGTAATTCCAATTTTCAATTTGTCCAACCATTCCCTGACTGATTCGGAAATCAAAGTCCTTAAAAACGGACTCGGCTTTGTTCCCACCACCAAAGCCAAAGACTTTGACACCCAGGTGGAATTACATAAATTCTTCCGTTTAATTCGCCTAAAATATTGTTTCAAAGATGGTCAGACTTCGACTAAAGAACCCAGTATTACAGGACTCAAGACACCTTCCAATTTCACTCCATCTAACTCCATGGTGAGCCCAGCTATTCTAGCTTTTGAAAATAAGATCTTAGAAAAAACTAAACATCTACTTAAAGATAAAAACTAACACAAGGACAATCTAAGCAACACTGAACGCACTGCCCTGACTACCTTACAAAACAACTCGGCTTTTCTTATAAAAACTGCCGATAAAGGTGGAGGTATTGTCCTTTGGGACACTACACTTTACAAAACAAAGGCCACTCTTCAACTAAACAACCCTTAATTCTATCGTAAATTGAACCATGATCCCACTAATTCCATTCGAGAAGAAATGAAAAGCCTCATCGATCATGCTTTACAACAGGAATGGATTGATCAAGATGAACATTTGTTCCTGATCAAAACGTCGCCTACCACCCCTGCGTTTTACCTCCTTCCTAAAGTCCACAAAGATGCGCTTCACCCTCCAGGCAGGCCTATCGTTTCGGCTATTAATTCCATTTTAGAGCCCCTTTCCATCTATGCGGATTGGTTCCTCAGACCCTTTGTGACTAATATGAAGTCCTATGTGAAAGACACCACCAGTATGATCAACTTGGTGGATTCTTTGTGTTTAAATACCACAGATCTTTTGGTGACATTAGATGTTATGTCACTTTATACAAGCATCCCTCAGGGAGAATGCTTGCTCATCATGGAATCTTATCTTAACAAACGCACGGATTCTCTTCTGAAAGTTCCTCCATCTTTCATTATGGAGTATATAAAAATTGCCCTTACTGAAAACTTTTTCCTTTACGAAGGGACGTACTATAAACAAATACACGGCACGAGTATGGGGGCTACCTTTGCCCCCGACTTGGCAAATTTGTTCATGGACCATTTCGAATGCACTTCCATCTATGACCCCTCCAATCCTTTCAAAGATAACATCTTAAAATGGCTTTGTTACATTGACGATGTCTTTTTAGTTTGGCAAGGGGATTCCACTCTCCTTGATTCCTTCTTAGAGTGGCTGAATAATCACAACCAGCACATCAAATTCACTATGACTTACGATCTCAAAACAATTGCTTTCCTCAATCTCTCCATCTTTAAAACCGATGAGGGTCTTTTGAAAACTAAGCTTTTCTGTAAACCTACGGATAAAAATACATTGCTCAGATACAATAGTTTTCATCCCCTCAATCTACGAGAAAATCTACCGATTGGGCAATTCTTATGGCTGAGAAGAAACTGTTCAGAACTTGATGATTTTATGCAAGAAGGTAAAGACCTAAAACAACGCCTTACCACTCGGGGCTATCCGAAGAAATGCATCAACAGAGCCTTCAAAAGAGCTAAATATGCCAACAGGACTAGATGCCTCCATCCAGAGCCTAAAATCATAGAAGAAAGAATCACATGCGTGACCACATTCAGTCCTATCAGCAATGCCTTACGGAGAACGATTAAACAACAGTGGCACATTTTGTCAACGGACGATTTTAGTCCAGCCCAACCCAGGTTCGCTTTCAAAAGCCAAAAAAATGTCAGAGACAATTTAGTCCACACGTATCCTAAAACATCCAGTCCTGTGACGCAAACCACGCTGTGGAACCTTCCACCGGTCTCTGGCCATTTTAAATGTGGCCATGGTTCAGTTTGTGCCTTGACCTAAAACTGTAAATCAGTGGAACTTAATGGCAAAATATGGAACCTCTGAGCATTTTCTAATTGTGCGTCGGATTGGCTCATTTACGGCATCAAATGCCCATGTAATTTGCTATACATCGGCAAAACTAGTCGAGCCATACGTGTAAGAATATGTGAACACAGGTCTTGTTTGAAAAACAAGACGGAGAACAAACCTCTTGTGGCTCATTTTTCATCTATGAACCACAAACAGACTGACTTACGTTGGTTTGTCATCCAAAAAATATCAGCTTCTCCTAGAGGAGGCAATAGAGACTTATCCCTCAGCCTGACAGAACAAAGATGGATCTACAATCTTAACACAGTCAACAATGGTTTGAACTCTTCGGTCGAGTGGAACATTCTGACCACGTGACATTATGCACCTGTCAACACTGTGCTTTTGTCTCACCTCCATTTAGTGCTGTGGTCCCCCCTCCTTCCTCCTTCCCCTTCCCTTCCTTTCCCTTCCCTCTCCCCCCTTTCCTGCATTGTGTGTATCGGTTTCACATAATTTGTCTGTGGCCCCAGCCCTTTTGCCTTCTTCTTACATTTACACGGTCCCGCTCCTGCATATCTTGTACAGGTAGACTCTTACATCTTTGTCGAGGCACTTTTGGATCCATGCCCTTTGTTTCTATCTTTGGGGTAGTCAATATATATCCAATTCTTTTGCATCCTTGTAGGGGCACTTTGTGTGCATTTACAAACTTTGCACTGTCATCCCGATCACTGCTCTCTTCCAAAATGCAGTGATCGGCATTCTCACGGCCATTCTTAGCATTTTTACATATCCCAAGAGTGTTCTGCACAATCGCGTCCTTTCCCCCTTAAGAACTAGGTGGCCTCTACATCTATATGTGAGTCCCAGACGCAATTAACGTCGAGACGTAATGAACGTCGACACGTACTTAAACTCAAGCTCCGGAGGCTTTTTTCTGCACTCGGAGCTACGTTGCGATCGCTTCCAGACGGGTTTGCTGGGAACCGCTTTTGCTAAGGTAAGCCGACGTCCAGCGGCGTCTTTGTTCCCCTTCTCTTTCGCCTCTAGTCTGCAGTCATGCAGATTTGTGCCTGCCTTCGAGGAGCATGTACCTTTTTGAGCTGCAACGCTAATGAGTCGCTTTGTTTATTTATAGTTTGACGTGAGCGACACGTCGGGTCTGACAACCTTTGCTGTCTCATCCGCGATCAAGAGGAAGACTAATGCCTCTCTGAAGCAAACATTTGGCTATGTGTTACCGCACCTGCCATTACATCCCACAGTGTTTGTCATGTATGTTTTTGAATTAACTTCTTTAGAATACTGTGTCTACACCAGTACCATTTGTTTGATGGTGTGCACGACTTCATGCAAAATACAACTTAAAATTTAAAAGTGGTGCTTATAATAGATGTTCTTTGATTTAGGGTTAATTTGATTACTGCTGCAAAAAAACGACACCGGCTCTGCCAAATTTTCACATCTATATTGTGCATCCGTATTAGACCATGATTCACCGACTTCTTAACAACGATTGCGTTGTTTGCATAGGTGAGTCTCCTAGGCGTATGCACGACGCCTTCCCTTATTGCCTCCATTTAACAAGCCTTCTGCTTGCATTTGCACACTGGATGAGATTCCCTTCCCTTTCCATGTATCGATTGATAGATACAAGAAGTTTATCTAGAATGATGACCAGCATTTTTTCAATGGCCACTTCTTACATTTATGTGTCCTTATATTCATCTCTAGAGTGATCTCGTCACTTTCGTGGATGAACATGCTTAGATGTACCCAGCCACAGCTCCATCACTAAGGGACTTCTATTTACAATCGTTGCAAGTCATTTATGGACTTTGCCCTTATCACACCCTATCCCGTGATAACAAGTAAGAGTTTGAATCTTCTTATGTGTCACACTGTCTATGTCATGTGTTTGTCTTTTGTTTCCAAATATGATCTGTTTTAGATAACATTGAACTGTTAACACTGTTTCTCATGGATAACTAATATGTCTGTTCAATACTAGAACAGCCTGTCAGGAAGAGGATATTTAAATGTTTAATTTGTTGTTTAGCCCATTTGTATATCTATGTGTGCAGCAATGTATTTTTAATGCATTTGGTAATTAAATATATATATACATTTAGATCTATGACGCCAGTATCAAACTACCCATAAGGTCTACTGTGAAATAATCACTTGTCCTGAAGATGGCCATGACACTGACTTCTGTATGGACACTTGAGAAAATGTCCAATCTAACTATTGGCCGAAACATGTCGACACCCCAGATCTCAATAAATGTCTACTGTTTAGGCGTTTTGAAAATCATTTTTTAGGATTATAGGGTGTAGTAATTTACCCTGCCTGTTTTTCCTCTAGTTTGGTTCTGTCTTTCTTCTTTTTCCTTAGCCTTACCTGCTGCGTGGTTGATACATAGAGTTCACGTTTACCCTTGTATCGTTTTTTACTTCTTAGATGTACTAATTTGTCTTGTTTTAATCTCTTTTCTACATACTATTAAAATTTGATCTCACATATGCTGATTTGATGGGCTATTGTGTCTTTTCTGATTTTCCATGTTAATATTGTTATGTAGACTTATGCGTGTGTGACCATAAGCATTTCAAACTCTCCCGCAGGATCGTAGTAGTGAGGGGTAATCAATTCTCTGGGTTTGCTCCCTAGCACGCCTGCATTTTGACACGTTTACCCAACCCTATTTGAGAATTGTTCCCTCGATAACAAACATTTTTGGGGGATTTGGCCTCTTTGTTTATTTCACCGAGAGGGAACTGCCAGGCCTGAACCTGGGTTCAAGGCCCTGAGAGGGAACTGCCAGACCTGAACCTATGTTCAAGGCACCGGGGGAACAGTCAGACCTGAACTTAGGTTCAAGACATCGAGAAGGAACTGCAAGACCTGAACCTAGGTTCTAGGCACCAAGAGGGAACTGCCAGACCTGAACTTAGGTTCAGGGCACCGAAGGGGAACTGCCAAACCTGAACCTAGGTTCAAGGCCGCGAGATGGAACTGGCAGACCTGAACCTAAGTTCAAGGCACAGAGAGGGAACTGCCAGACCTGAACCGAGGTTCAAGGCACAGAGAGGGAACTGCCAGACCTGAACCTGGGTTCAAGGCACCAAGAAGGAACTGCCAGACCTGAACCTAGGTTCAAGGCAACAAGAGTGAACTGCCAGAACTGAACTTGGGTTCAAGGCACCGAGAGCGGACTGCCAGGCCTGAACCTGGGTTCAAGGCAGTGAGAATGAACTGCCAGACCTGAACCTAGGTTCAAGGCACCGAGAGGAAACTGCCAGACCTGAACCTAGGTTCAAGGCAGCGAGAGGGAATTGCCGGATCTGAACCTAGGTTCAAAGCACAGAGAGGGAACTGCCAGAGCTGAACATAGGTGCAAGGCACAGAGAAGGAACTGCCAGACCTGAACCTAGGTTCAAGTCACCGAGAGGGAACTGCCAGACCTGAACCTAAGTTCAAGGCACCAAGAAGGAACTGCCAGACCTGAACCTAGGTTCAAGACACTGGTAAACTGCCAGACTTGAAGATGGGTTCAAGGCACTGAGAAGGAACTGCCAGAAATGGGATACAGCACAGTGGTCAAAATCCAGGGAGGATGTACCGGAACAGGACACATATTTAAACAGAGGTGTGATATAGAACCTGTAGCAGCGGACAGGTTATCGGAAAGTGATAAAGAACAGAACAGTACAAAGGAGCAGACCTCACACATCACAGCAGGAGGAATGATTGCTAGCCAGACTTGAAGATGGGTTCAAGGCACTGAGAAGGAACTGCCAGAAATGGGATACAGCACAGTGTTCAAAATCCAGCGAGGATGTACCGGAACAGGACACATATTTAAACACAGGTGTGATATAGAACCTGTAGCAGCGGACAGGTTATCGGAAAGTGATAAAGAACAGAACAGTACAAAGGGGCAGACCTCACACATCACAGCAGGAGGAATGATTGCTACAGTAACGACACGGACTACAACTCCCAGAATGCCTCAACAGATGCATTCTCTATATAAAAGCCAGCAACGGGGAAAAGAAAGCAGGGAAAGAAGGCGAAAATCCACATTTCCTTATATGAATGGACTCTCACAATTAAGGGTTAAAACTAACGCTGATTCCGCGTGTATGGAGCAGGGAGGAGGGGAATTAGCATCGGCTGTACTGCGCCCAGAGGCAGCACCTGTGATTAATTGCTGGGGAGGAGAAGGGGCACACGAGTTTAAAGCTGCACTAAACGCCTCAACGTGTGTCTCATTTTTCAGGAGTGGAAGGCGACGGCCGGCGTGGATTCCGAGTGGGAAGAGACCAGCTCACAACACCGGTGGGCTTATTAGAGGAAGAAGGGAACTCCGCAGGACGAACCCTTACAGAGACGGCAGGGAACACTGTGCGCGGAGCAGAGCACAGTCACCACGAGAGGGACTGTTCACAAGGTGATACAAATACTGGAGTTTTTTTTTAGTTTGTTCTTTCACTTCAAGGACGGCAAGAATACTGGAGGAACTTTACACGCCAGCTCGCAATCAAAGGCTGGATCTCTCTGCCGCGGGTGCTCAGACGAGCGTGTGAAAGAAACCGCTCAACACGGCACGAACGAAGGTGCTAACGGAGGACTTTAACCCGTGAGGTCACGGTATAAACTGGGGGGGGGAGTTGGAATATTTGAATGCCCGTGACAAACTGCCTTATTTAAACATACCGGTCCATTGTATTCCTTCATGGTATGATATAGTTTTCTTGGAGGTAAACCTTAACCTATGATTCCGGTCACATTGGCACTTTAATTTTGAATTGAGACTTTTTGCAGAACCCCCCCTTTTGCAACTTGAAGTGCTGTCAAAATAAATATCATTTGTCAAAATCCTCTGGTGTCTCCGGCTCACTACTTAACACTGGTGGCAGCGGTGGGATGCTGTAGAGACACGTCTTCTTTGACATAATGGAAGCAGTCATCAAAGCATTGGCTGAAGGCCAACAACAATTACAACAGCTGGTACAGGTGCAAGAACATCAAGCCCAAGCAGATCGACAAGCCCTGCAACAGGCTCTACAGGTACAAACAGCAGCCCAAGAGCAGGGCAGGGAAGCTCTGCGAATTCTGGGAGAAACAGTAGCGGCGCACAGGACACATCCAGCCATTCCACCCAAAGTGCTTCAAAAATACCAAGCGGGAGACGATCCCAGTTTCTTCTTGAATTTTGAATGCATAGCCCGAGCGGCACAATGGCCCCAGGACAGATGGTCTTTCTTTTTGGCGCCCCTGCTCACGGGAGTAATGCAAGGGGCATATCAGGCGGCCAATCCGAACGGGGACACCCCGTATGTGGACATCAAGAAGTCAGTAGTGGAGAGGCTAGGGATGGATGAGGAATCCTATAGGCTCCAGTTTCGGGAAACCAGACTAAAACCTGGCGAAAGCCCAAGACAGTTGTTTTACAGGATACAAGATCTAACGAAGAAATGGTTGCAAACCAATACCGCCACGATCGGGCAAATCAAGGAGAAGGTAATGCTGGAGCAATTTATTGAAGCACTGCCAGGTCCTATCCAACGGTGGGTTAGGCAACATCACCATCTGAAATTGTCCGAAGCCATAGACGTGGCCACAGCCTACCAAAAAGCTGGAATTCCTCGCAGTGTGGCAGCACCTCCAGCAAAGCATCACTATAATCTTCCCGCCTTACGCAGTAACCACCGGGGAAGTGCACCTGAGCCACGGGTCAGACAGGAACCTAAGGCAACCAACGGAACCACCATAACAAAAGGGCAGGCGCCCCAATGCTTTGAATGCGGGGAATGGGGTCACATCGCCCGGTTCTGTGCCAAGAGAAACAAGACCGAACCCATGGAAATAGGCACCTTACAACCGCAGGGGAATAGAAGAAGACTACCCTATGTGATAGAAGTTACTGTGGATGGTCATCCTCAACAAGCCATGATGGATAGTGGAAGCCGGCAGACAGCCATACAACCCCATGTGAGTGAACAAGATCCAGGACAGGTGAGAACTATTGACATTAAATGTGTACATGGGGACGTTAAAGGGTATCCCACAAAAGACGTTGTGTTAGGGTTACAGGGAGAAGAAATACCCATTAAAGTGGCTATTATACCCACCCTACCCGCGCCCATACTAATAGGGACAGACATTCCCGAATTTGATAAATGGTTAAAGGAAGCTCCCTTTTCACAAACCGAGATAAGAGGGAGGAATCTAAGGGGAAAACTCACCAAGAAACAGAAAAGGGAAAATAACCAGGCTGGGCACCTGGGAAGAGATATTGCCCTCATAGATTGGAGGGTTGGGGATCATCTGCCATCCTTCAGGACCGAAGTCGGTCTTGACGAGACTCTAAAGCGAGCTCGCAAACAAGCTTTAACCATAAAAGACTCACCAGTTACCACTCCCTACTTCAAAGAAAAACAAGGGCTTTATTATAGAGTGACCCGAGGAACAGTCTGTTCTGACTTGAGTGTCGTGTAGACTGTTGAAACCTCCGTCCTCAAGTGACGCACAGGGGAACTAAAAGAAACCCGCTGTGCGACCCTTGGGGCCACAGATGGGAGATGTTACTTCCCGGATCCACGGAACCTCTGGAACACCGATGCTGCTGTCAAAAAGAACGAGGTTAAGTACCAGGCAATTACAATATATCACGTTAACCAAAGGATCTGAATAGTCTTACCTATCTGGTGTTTGGAAAACCCAGGAAACCTAGGAGGGAGGTTCGAGACTCAGATGAGGCGGTCCCTAGAAAAATAGGACCGCAGAAAAGCCTGTATGCAGGATAGGCCACCTGTAGGACTGAAGGCGTGACTTAAATCCCAAAAGGGAAATGGCGTAAGAGTTCAGCAAGGTACCAAGGGATGATCCAAAGGCAAGTCAGGGTCGTGTCCAAAATCCAGCAACAGGTAAACAGTTCCAAGCAAAGGTACAAAGGGGTAATCCGAAGGAGTCCAAGATAGAGTTCCGAGATCAAGGTAAACAGTAAAGCAAAACGTAACGCCAAACAGGGTCTGAAGACAGCTGAGAAGCAATGAGTGTTCCGTGTCTCAAGCCTTATATACTGAGCGTTTCGAGGTCATGTGACGTCCACCAAGGTCACGTGAGGAACGCCACTCTGGATCACGTGAGCAAGTGAACGATCGGCGTGGAGATGTAACGCCGCCTCTTCTGCTGTAAGTTCTCCATGGCAACTGCCAGTGCAGGAAGGGTTGCAATCGAGCCTGTAAATCATACCTGGTACGGAGCTTTCGGTCCTTTGGGAAAACCGAATCACATGAGCCTCGAACCCTGGAGGGAGGTGTTGGGGAAATGTGAGCAGTGTTCTGGTGTGCAGTGGATCAATGTGCAGAGGATCGCCTAACATAGCCCCCCCAACGGCCCACGACCCCGTGGGCAGGACGGGTGATCCCTATGGAAGCGAGCTACCAACCGAGTAGCGTCAAGATCCAAGGCGGAAACCCAAGAACGCTCCTCCGGTCCGTAGCCCTTCCAATCCACTAAATACTGGAGCCTACCCCTAAACCAACGGGAACCCAAAATGGCCGACACTTCAAAAACATCAGGAGAGGCCAGGGACACCGGAGCAGCAGGGGCCCGAAGGCGGGAAGAATCAGGACAAGGCTTGAGGAGAGAGACATGAAATACAGGATGGATACGCCAAGAACTTGGGAGAACTAGACGAAAAGCCACCGGATTCACAACCTGAGAGATCACATACGGGCCAACGAAACGAGGTAGCAGTTTCCGGCAACCCACTAGGCGAAGGTGACGTGAAGACAACCACACCCTAGGACCCACCACCAGGGGAGGAGCAGCCAGACGCTTGCCGTCAACACGAGCCTTCATAGAAGCCTTTGCTTCAGTAAGATGGACCACAGTACTAGCATGAACAGCAGACAGATCCCTAAGACAAGCCCTGGCCGCAGGATTCGAAGAAACAGAAGCATCAGGGACAGGCAAGACCTTGGGGTGTTGACCGTAGAGGGCGTAGAATGGAGAAAACCCTGTAGCAGAATGAGCCGCGTTATTGTATGCGAACTCAGCAAGCCGTAAAGCGGTCAACCAGGAGGTCTGCTGTTGCAATATAAGACACCGAAGATACTGCTCCATAGATTGATTCGTCCTTTCGGTCTGCCCATCAGTCTCAGGATGATAGGCCGAAGAATACCTGGTATCGATGCCCAGTAATTTAGTCAATGACCTCCAAAAACGAGAGGTGAACTGTGACCCTCGATCAGACACAATGACCGAAGGGAGTCCAAATAACACGAACACATGCTCAAAAAACAAGTCTGCCAAGACCGGGCCGAAGGAATACCCTTACAAGGAACAAAACGAGCCATTTTTGTGAACGTGTCCACCACCACCCAGATGGTGTCAAAACCTTGTACCTTGAGGAGATCGGTTACGAAATCCATTGTCAGTGTATGCCAAGGTCTTGGAGGTACCGGAAAGCGGAAGCAGCAGCCCAACCGGTCGTCCTCTTCGATGTTTAGCCTGAGCACAAACAGCACATGAATTAACATAGCATTCCACATCGCGCTTCATAGAGGGCCACCAACACCAGCGCTTTAGGAGATCCAAAGTGCACTCTTGACCGGGATGGGCATTGAAGGGAGCATCATGAGACCATTCAAGAGCCAAGTTACGAGTGTCAGGTGTGGGAAGAAACAGACGTTCATGCACAAAAGGCAAACCATCAGAATACACGGGGTCCCAATCCCGCAATTGGTCGGAATGGTTGATAGTCCAAGATCGTACAGAATCTAACAGTGACGAAGAGGGTGTGCAGAGACAAATCACATGACTCTTTCCGAGAACAGTGTCAGGGAAGGTTGGCAACTCGACCCCACCCAGGGAACGTGACAAGGCGTCCGCTTTTCCATGTGAAGTTCCAGGACGATGCATAATATGGAAATCAAAAGAGGAAAAGAAAAGATGCCACCGGACCTGTCTGCTATTGATGCACTTCAATGAGGCCAGATCCTGTAGATTTCGATGATCTGAGTATACAGTGATTGGATGCTTAGCCCCCAGAAGATGATGGCGCCAGACATGAAAGGCGTCCATGACAGCCAGGAGTTCCTTCTCTGTTACGGTATAATGGGTCTCAGTATTGGAGAACTTACGGGAATGGTATGCCACCGGGTGCAATTTGCCTGTTGTAGGACATGTCTGAGACAATACCGCACCAAGAGCAAAAGAAGAGGCATCCGCCTCAACTATGAACGGAAGATCGGGATTTGGGTGCTGGAGCACCGGTGCGGTAGTGAAAGCGGTTTTCAAAGCCTCAAAAGATTCCTGATGTTCCCTCTGCCATCGATAGGGTACCTGAGGGCTGGTCAGAGCCGTGAGTGGGGCAACAATTGTGGAAAATGAGGAACTAAAACGCCTATAAAAGTTGGCGAAGCCCAAAAAGGCCTGCAAGGACTTGAGTGTTTGAGGAACTGGCCAATCTAGGACTGCTTTAACCTTGGATTTGTTCATGGATAATGCCCCAGGGGTAATGTGGAATCCCAGAAACTCAACAGACGTTTTATGGAACTGACATTTCTCGGGTTTGGCAAATAGGGAATGTTCCCTCAGACGGGATAATACTTCTCGAACATGCTTTACATGGTCATCAAGATTACGTGAGAAGATCAAGATGTCGTCCAAATAAACAACCATGTATACATCCAAAATGTCCCTGAATATGTCATTCATAAAACGCTGGAATGTTGCCGGGGCGTTACATAGGCCGAAGGGCATGACTAGATATTCATACAAGCCGTAACGGGTACAAAAAGCAGTTTTCCACTCATCGCCTTCGCGAACGCGCACTAGATTGTATGCGCCGCGAAGATCCAGCTTGGTGAAAACAGAAGCATGAGATAAGTGGTCCAGAAGGGGTGTGATTAACGGAATGGGATATCTATCCTTTTTCGTGATAGCATTAAGACGCCGATAATCCACACAAGGACGTAAATCCCCCTCTTTCTTAGGTACAAAAAATATAGGGCTTGCAGCTGGTGAAGTAGAGGGGCGGATGTGTCCTAATCGTAGGGCGTTTTGTACATACTGTTTCAATGCTTGTTCTTCCGAGGGAGACAAGGAATAAATCCTGCCCGAAGGAATGGTGGAATCAGGGATTAATTCAATTGGGCAGTCATATGGTCTGTGTGGAGGAAGTACCTCGGAAGAACCGCGATCGAAAACTGTTTCGAATGCTTTATACTCAGATGGAATCCCTGACACCACCCCCCTAACGGTATGGGAATTCACAACCTCTGATCCATCATCATTCAGCGTGAGTTGAGCTAGGGCTCCCAAGGCCCGAGAAGGAGTATCGGTTGCTTGATGGGTTGGGAGACAATAGTTCTGACAAATCTCAGACTTGAAGAGCACCGTGCCTGATTGCCAATTAATCAGAGGATTGTGTTCACGTAACCATGGTATTCCTAATATGATACCGAATTGAGGTGTGGTAATCAAGTCAAAACTTAACGTTTCTGTGTGAATGTCTTGTATGGTCAACAATAGAGGTGCAGTTTGGTGTCTAACAGGACCAGAGACTAGTGCAGTGCCATCTACGGCCTGAACAGGTTCAGGTCAGGTTTTTACCACTAAAGGTAGATTAAGGGAATGGGCTAACACAATGTCTATGTAGTTCCCAGTGGCACCTGAGTCAATGATGATCGTGACTGCATGAGAAATGCCTGTAGAGAGACAAAGAATGGCCTGTACAAAGATGGGCTGGACACGAGCAAAGGCAAGAGGGGTACCCGGAGATGAAGACTGAACACTCGACCTGGTCTCCGGATCTAAGGTCGAGCTGTCCGAAAAACCTGACTCTTCTTGGGACGTCGAGGACATTCCTACACATAATGTCCCGTGGTGCCACAATAAAAGCATGCATTATCCACCCTTCTACGTTCTCTCTCAGATGTTGTAATAGGGCTACGTAAACCTCCTACTTGCATAGGTTCTTCAGTACTGGAAGCAGGGGTACTGACAACTGTAGGATGGGAAGAAACCCCCAACTCAGCTCTGCGCTCTGATCGTCGTGCATCTACCTGCAGAGCAAGATCCACTAGTTCCTGATACTGAGTGGGCATGGAAGGTATCACTGCTAAAGCATCTTTCATTACGTTACTCAACCCCCTATAAAAGATAACTGCCCGCTTGCTTTCTGGCCATGATGTCTCGGCAACCAATTGATTGAACCGGGTGATGTAATCTATCAAAGTCCCTCTGCCCTGAGTTAGTTCTAACAACTCCAAATCCCTAGACTGTGCCTTGTGTCTGGTATCAAAGACTCGAGACATTTCTAGAACTAACAAATCAAAATCATAAAGAACCGGGCTATTATTCTCCAATAAAAGATTAGCCCAAGCGGCAGCAGTCCCGGCCAAATGGGAAAGGGCAAAGGCGGCTTTAGCAGTGGAATTAGGGAAGGCCAGAGGTCTGCACAAGAAATGTAATTTGCACTGATTGATGAAGGTCCTGAATTTCTTGGGGTCACCTTGATAAGGTTCAGGAGCGGCCAGTGGGGAACGGGTTGGGAGAACCAACGGAGTTGGAGCTGGGGTATTTGCCAAGGGAGGAGGTGTGGTTGAATTGCTAGCATCCCCGAATTCAGGGTCTGCAGGAAGAGAATGCTGAACACTCTGTATGGAATCTAATCTTTGGTGAATCACCGTATTTGCGGCGGCCATATCTGCCCTTAATACTGTAATCGCCTGAACTAAAGCAGCTATGGGTTTTTCCGTGGATCCCTGCATTGTCTAACACGACTATACGGCTTCTCAGTCTGTTCTGACTTGAGTGTCGTGTAGACCGTTGAAACCTCCGTCCTCAAGTGACGCACAGGGGAACTAAAAGAAACCCGCTGTGCGACCCTTGGGGCCACAGGTGGGAGATGTTACTTCCCGGATCCACGGAACCTCTGGAACACCGATGCTGCTGTCAAAAAGAACGAGGTTAAGTACCAGGCAATTACAATATATCACGTTAACCAAAGGATCTGAATAGTCTTACCTATCTGGTGTTTGGAAAACCCAGGAAACCTAGGAGGGAGGTTCGAGACTCAGATGAGGCGGTCCCTAGAACAATAGGACCGCAGGAAAGCGTGGATGCAGGATAGGCCACCTGTAGGACTGAAGGCGTGACTTGAATCCCAAAAGGGAAATGGCGTAAGAGTTCAGCAAGGTACCAAGGGATGATCCAAAGGCAAGTCAGGGTCGTGTCCAAAATCCAGCAACAGGTAAACAGTTCCAAGCAAAGGTACAAAGGGGTAATCCGAAGGAGTCCAAGATAGAGTTCCGAGATCAAGGTAAACAGTAAAGCAAAACGTAACGCCAAACAGGGTCTGAAGACAGCTGAGAAGCAATGAGTGTTCCGTGTCTCAAGCCTTATATACTGAGCGTTTCGAGGTCATGTGACGTCCACCAAGGTCACGTGAGGAACGCCACTCTGGATCACGTGAGCAAGTGAACGATCGGCGTGGAGATGTAACGCCGCCTCTTCTGCTGTAAGTTCTCCATGGCAACTGCCAGTGCAGGAAGGGTTGCAATCGAGCCCGTAAATCATACCTGGTACGGAGCTTTCGGTCCTTTGGGAAAACCGAATCACATGAGCCTCGAACCCTGGAGGGAGGTGTTGGGGAAATGTGAGCAGTGTTTTGGTGTGCAGTGGATCGGTGTGCAGAGGATCGCCTAACACAGACAACCAAGAGAAGGAACAACTGTTGGTTCCTCAGTCATATTTGAAAACCTTGATCCAACTGGCACACGATCATACCACAGGGGGTCACTTAGCTGAAAACATGATGGGAAAGAGGGTGTTACAGAATTTCTACTGGCCTGGGATTTACGCTGAAATAGCTAGATATTGCCAAGAGTGTGTCATATGTCAGAAAACGAGCAATCATACCCCGGCTCGGGTACCCCTGCAAAGAATGCCTTTGATCAAGGAGCCCTTTCAAGGGATAGGTATGGACATAGTCGGTCCGTTAGAACCCTCCAGTAGAGGATTTCGGTTCCTCCTGGTCATAGTGGACTACGCCACCAGATATCCCGAGGCTTTTCCTTTAAGAGGTATCTCTGCCAGACAAGTGTGTGATGTACTGTTACCATTCTTTGCTAGAGTGGGAATACCCCTTGAGATAGTGACAGACCAAGGGAGTAATTTCATGTCGGTGGTAATGAAAGAGGTGTGCAAAACCTTGGGTATAAATCACTTGAGAATCTCAGTGTATCACCCCAGACAGATGGGTTAGTGGAGAGGTACAACAAGACTATCAAACAGATGATAAAGAGAGCCACCAGCCCTACCGGTTTGGGATGGGATCGGGTATTGCCATGGGTTTTAGTGATACTCAGGGATACCCCTCAGTCCTCTACAGGTTACTCCCCTTTTGAGCTGTTATTCGGAAGACAACCCAAATCGGTGTTACAGATCCTAAAAGATAACTGGGAGCAACAAGAAGAAACGTCTCTCACCGAATATGTTCAGGACCTAAGAGAACAGCTGGGAAAACTGAGGGATTTTGCTCAGGAAAACTTGGGTAGAGCACAAGAAAAACAAGAGAAGTACTATGATCAGGGAAGCAGACCTAGATCCCTGAAGTTAGGGGACAAAGTACTGGTGCTACTACCGACCCACACGAACAAAATGCTGGCTCAATGGCACAGACCGTATCAGATAACAAAAATATTAGGACCTGTGAACTATGAGGTGGAACAACCAGAACGTAAAAATAAATATCAGAATTATCACATCAATTTACTCAAGTTGTGGAAAGAAGGAACCCAAAGTGCGCTGTGTTCAACCTTATCAGACACGTCTGTCCCAGAACAATTAATCCCAAACCATCCTTGTGGTATACGAGAAGTGCAGTTGGGGGATCAACTAAGTGAGTCTCAAAGAGCTGAGTTGTTCTCTACACTAAACCCGATATCCGAGACCTTTTCTAGCATACCAGGGCGGACCCATTTGGCTATGCATTCAATACCTACAGACAGGGGAAAACGGTACGCCTCAGACCCTACCGGATTCCAGAAGCAAAAAGGGGAGAGATTGCCAAGGAGATAGAGAACATGTTGGACTTGGGAACCATCGTGCCTTCAAAAAGCGTCTGGTGCTCCCCTATAGTATTAGTTCCTAAACCGGATGGCACCACCAGGTTCTGCATGGACTTTAGGCAATTAAATGCTATTTCCCGGTATGAGGCGTATCCGATGCCCAGAATTGATGAGCTCATAGAAAAACTGGGTTCAGCCATATACCTGAGCACACTGGATTTAACAAAGGGATGTTGGCAGATTCCCCTCAACCCAGTCGACCAAGAGAAAACCGCATTTGCCACACCACAGGGTCTGTTCCAATTTAGGGTCTTGCCTTTTGGGCTACGTGGGGCCCCAGCAACCTTCCAAACCCTAATGGACCAAATATTGAGGCCTCATGATCAGTATGCAGCTGCATACTTAGACGATATTGTAATATTCAGCAAAACATGGAACGAACATTTGGCACACTTAACCCAAGTAATAATGGCATTGAAAGAAGCCGGGTTACACATCAACCCGAAAAAATCGAAATTGGCAGCCAATACCACAAAATATCTCGGGTATGAAGTAGGGGGCGGAATGGTAACCCCACTGTTAGATAAAATCCAAGCCTTGCAAAAGCTAAAAATGCCTGAAACCCGAAAAGAAATTAGAGCCTTCCTAGGATTCGTGGGGTACTACAGGAGATTCCTGCCTCATTTTTCAACCATAGCAGCCCCACTTACGGACTTACTAAAAACGAATAGACCCCTATATATATCCCATGAAGCAAAATAGTAATTCCAGACATTAATACAAATGATTTCCTCCAAACCAGTTATCCATTGTCCGGATTTCGGCCAAGAGTTTTACTTACAAACTGATGCTTCGGGATGTGGTCTAGGAGCGGTACTCTCACAGGGTACCGAACAAAACCTGTGTCCCATTGCGTTCATCAGTAGGAAGCTCCTTCCACACGAGCTTCTGTATTCAACCCTTGAAAACGAATGCCTGGCAATTAAATGGGCAGTAGAGTCCCTCAGATACTACCTATTGGGGAGGAGGTTTACCATATTTACAGATCACGCCCCACTGAAATGGTTGGCAACACAAAAAGACTCCAATCATAGAGTACTACGGTGGTTCTTAACTCTACAACCATATCACTTCATAACAGTTCACGAACCTGGAAAGTATCAGTGCGTGGCTGACTATTTATTCAGAGCAATCGACATGCCCGAACGGCATGGGTCTTCGGGGGGAGTATGTGATATAGAACCTGTAGCAGCGGACAGGTTATCGGAAAGTGATAAAGAACAGAACAGTACAAAGGGGCAGACCTCACACATCACAGCAGGAGGAATGATTGCTACAGTAACGACACGGACTACAACTCCCAGAATGCCTCAACAGATGCATTCTCTATATAAAAGCCAGCAACGGGGAAAAGAAAGCAGGGAAAGAAGGCGAAAATCCACATTTCCTTATATGAATGGACTCTCACAGTTAAGGGTTAAAACTAACGCTGATTCCGCGTGTATGGAGCAGGGAGGAGTGGAATTAGCATCGGCTGTACTGCGCCCAGAGGCAGCACCTGTGATTAATTGCTGGGGAGGAGGAGGGGCACACAGGTTTAAAGCTGCACTAAACGCCTCAACGTGTGTCTCATTTTTCAGGAGTGGAAGGCGACGGCCGGTGTGGATTCCGAGTGGGAAGAGACCAGCTCACAACACCGGTGGGCTTATTAGAGGAAGAAGGGAACTCCGCAGGACGAACCCTTACAGATACGGCAGGCAACACTGTGCGCGGAGCAGAGCACAGTCACCACGAGAGGGACTCTTCACAAGGTGATACAAATACTGGAGTTTTTTAGAGTTTGTTCTTTCACTTCAAGGACGGCAAGAATACTGGAGGAACTTTACACACCAGCTCGCAATCAAAGGCTGGATCTCCAAGCCGCGGGTGCTCAGACGAGCGTGTGAAAGAAACCGCTCAACACGGCACGAACGAAGGTGCTAACAGAGGACTTTAACCCGTGAGGTCACGTTATAAACTGGGGGGGGCAGTTGGAATATTTGAATGGCCGTGACAAACTGCCTTATTTAAACATACCGGTCCATTGTATTCCTGAATGGTATGATATAGTTTTCTTGGAGGTAAACCTTAACCTATGATTCCGGTCACATTCGGGAAAAGGGAATTCTGAGAAGCCTGGTTGGCACTTTAATTTTGAATTGAGACTTTTTGCAGAACCCCCCCTTTTGCAACTTGAAGTGCTGTCAAAATAAATATCATTTGTCAAAATCCTCTGGTGTCTCCGGCTCACTACTTAACAACAGGATGCCCCACAGTGGTCAAAATCCAGTGTGGATGCATCGTAACAGGACACACATTTAAACATGAGATACGCCACAGTGGTCAAAATCCAGTGAGGATGTCCCGGAACAGGACAAACATTTAAACATAGGATAGCCACAGTGGTAAAAATCCAGCGAGGATGTACTGTAACAGGACACATATTTAAACATGGGGCACACCACAGTCATCAAAATCCAGTGAGGATGTACCGGTACAGGACACATATTTAAACACAGGATAAGCCACAGTGGTAAAAATCCAGTGAGGATGTACCAGAACAGGACACATATTTAAACATGGGATATGCCACAGTGGTCAAAATCCAGCGAGTAGGTACCGGAACAGGACACATATTTAAAAACAGGATACCCCACAGTGGTCAAATTCCAGTGAGGATGTGTCAGGATTCGCCCCTGGAGGTTATGGAGTGCCTGGCGACTCTAACTCCTTTCCAAGAACTATCAGATCGGTCTAGTCCTCATTCAAGATGGCGGCTCACCCTTTATATTCTGGCCACACCCACGACCCAGCGCATTGTATCTGTTTTCCCTTCGTGAACTAACAACGCTGCTGTGTTGCTGAGCTTCAGAGTATTCCTCGCCATCTGGAACGCCTTCCTGTTTGCCTTGTCCTTTGCCTTCTCGGTTCCCTACTTCTGTAAGGAACCGCCCGCTTGTCTATCTTTCGTTTCTGCATTATAACACTCCCACGTTTCCTTTCGTTTCCTCTACCGGCTCTTGCCGGGGACTGGGTTCACACCGATCCTGCTTTCCCTTCCCTCTTAGCCTGCTTACCTGGCTATCTGTCCTCTTGCTGTTTCTATACACGCTAGTTGTTGAGCTGTCTGTCTTTTCGGCTTTCGTTTTCTGTGTTTCAAGTCGCGGTCTCAGGACTCTGCGCCCGTCATCACCGCTTCTGCGGCTCTTTCCATTTTACTTACCTAGTTGCATCCTAGATCGGGTGACTATCTCCGGTACGTGGTTTCCTTTATCTGCTACTGCAGCTACTCTTCTGCTTAATTACACTTGTTATACGTATCTATATTCTTTTCCTCAGTCTTAGACCTTGTTTGGTTGTCCTTCCATTGCAGTCCGTGCAAACCGTGCTGCATACTGCCCATTTCATGGTGCTGGAGCTCCTTACTTTTCTGAAAGCTTCCATTCCTAAGATCTTGCAATCAAACTACAAGTTACCAGCTACTGGAACCTTAAGAACCCATTTAAGGATTGTACTCCGAGAGCACCACCTTTCATCCTTCTATTCCGGGAAGGATAACACTCTAATAATGGAATTACCAGGGTTATTTGCCCTGGTGGCTTTTTCCCTGTTTATTGGGGTCTGGCTCCCGGGGTCCCCCTTAGGCAGGTCCCATTCCCTGCCAAGGTGGCCTCTGGGGAAGCCAGACCCTACTTACACGATAAGAAGAAGAAGACAGCCAAGGAAAGACCGATACCAGACCACAAGAAATCTCGGAAGAAGTTAACTGCTGATTCCAAGGATAGTTCCTCTGAAGGTCCAGGTGAGGAGGAGGTTGGGGAGGAACGAACCCTATCTGACAGTATGTACAGGAACAGGACACATATTTAAACCTGGCATACGCCACTGTGGTCAAAATCCAGCGAGGATGTATCGGAACAGGATGCATTTTTAAACGTAGGATAGCCACAGTGGTCACAATCCAGCGAGGATGTACCGTAACAGAACACATATTTAAACACAGGATACCCCACAGTGTTCAAAATCCAGCGAGGATGCACCGTAACAGGATACATTTTTAAACGTAGGATAACCACAGTGGTCACAATCCAGCAAGGATGTCCCGGAACAGGACACATATTTAAACACAGGATACCCCACAGTGTTCAAAATCCAGCGAGGATGTACCGTAACAGGACACATATTTAAACACGGGATACCCCACAGTGGTCAAAATCCAGTGAGGATGTACCGGAACAGGACACATATTTAAACGCAGGATACCCCACAGTGGTCAAAATCCAGTGAGGATGTACCAGAATAGGACACATATTTAAACATGGGATACGCCACAGTGGTCAAAATCCAGCAAAGATGTACCGCAACAGGACACATATTTAAACACAGGATACCCCACAGTGGTCAAAATCCAGACAGGGATGTACCGGAACAGGACAAATATTTAAACATAGGATAGCCAAAGTGGTCAAAATGCAGCGAGGATGTACCGTAACAGGACACATATTTAAACACGGGATACCCCACAGTGGTCAAAATCCAGTGAGGATGTACCGGAACAGGACACATATTTAAACGCAGGATACCCCACAGTGGTCAAAATCCAGTGAGGATGTACCAGAATAGGACACATATTTAAACATGGGATACGCCACAGTGGTCAAAATCCAGCGAAGATGTACCGTAATAGGACACATTTTTAAACATAGGATAGCCCCATGGTCACAATCCAGCGACAATGTACCATAACAGGACACATATTTAAACATGGTGAGCTTAGGGCCCTTTATGAATGTGCATATGTAATGGATGGGATCACACAGATAAATCCTGAGTCTAAATAACCGGACCAACTCAGGAAGATGGCAAAGTTTTATTTCATTAACAATTATCTAAAACAGGGTGTTACAACGAACATCAACGTACATACACTCGATTTCTCACAGCGATCTTTTTTCGCAAAACATAGACTTTATATTAAAAATACATCAGAGGTGACGTCATACTACGTGGCAATAATGAAAAATCTACCAAGAATCGGGATTGGCTTAAGGGGAACATCTAAGTGTATATTCTATAGGAACTAGGATTGTGATTGGCTGCCCACTGTCTGGTGGACAACATATTGTCCAATTCTGTAGCTTCCAGCCCTTCCTCCTCCCCACTCTCCTCACCTGCGTCGTGGATCTCCAAATCTCCGATGCTGAGGTGCCGACGTGTCAGGTAATCCCTTTCTTTCTTTGGTGGTGTGTGCCTGCCTCGAGAGGAAGCCACAGTGACTGCTAATAAACCAGCAGTCCTGCGGCCCCATTCCCGCGACCAGGCAGAAAAAAGGGAAAAAGCCGAAACGGCAGAAAAAAACCCTTTTGCAGCAATGAAGTATCAGAAAGGTGAGATGAACCAGCTACGAGTGATGGAGCCGGCAAATAGGAAAACCACAGCGGAACTGCACCAGTTTCCTAGCTGAAACATACTGCAAGAGGTGGCAGCAGGAAAGAAATACAAGTCGCAGGAGGAAGGAGAGTAAATGCAGCGGCTGAGCCGAGCGGAGACAGAGAGAACAGCCGAAGATAAGGTAAGGAGAAAAGAATAGGAATCAGAGGTGCGGAAACGCCAGAAGAGCGAATCCGAGAGAGAAGAGAGCGGCTGAGTATAAGCCGAGAAAAAGAACACTTAGCGTCTTACCCAAAGATGAGCGAAAGCCTAAACTGAGGGGTTGCAACGCAACGGTCGCCAGGAGGAGGAAGAATAAGTACCTCCCTGCGGCCACCATCTTGGACAACAACTAGACCTGCACCGCACATATAGAAAGGAACGTGCCGGAATCAGTGATGCACTTGTCCGCAATGCAGTCACCAACGCGGAAGTAACCGCCACTCAGCACGGTGGATGACAGTATGCCCCCCTCTAGAGCGAAGGACCCCGGGCTTACTAGGGTTAAAGCGGTGAAATCGGCTTAACAACCTAGGGGATTGCACATGGGAAGCTGGTTCCCAAGAGTCCTCCGACTCGGAGTACCCCTTCCATGAAAGTAATTATTCCAAACATCCCCGGTAATACCGGGAATCCTGGATAGCGGAAACCTTATATTCGTCTTTGCTGCTGGAATGGGTAAAGAATTGACTGGGAACTGATCTTTGATATGTGCCAGGAACAAAAGGTTTGAGGAGAAAAGAGTGAAAAACAGGATGTATGCGACTGAGATGAGGGGGTAGGTCTAGCTTGTAGGACACCGGGTTGATCTTAGAGAGAATAGAAAAAATACCCAAAAAACAGGGTTAAAGATTAGAAGAATGAACCCATTTGGGCAAAAACTTAGTAGAGAGCCATACTTTGTCACCTTTTTCCCAATTAGGACAGTTCTGGCGATGCTTCTCTGCCTGTTCCTTGTTCTGTCTCCTATGTATGTCTAAGCACTGTCTGGCTGAGTTGTGAGCTTCTCGAATAGACTGGAGTACAACTTCAGCAGTGGGAGAGTTAGTGCGAATGGGAAGAATGTGAAGAAAGGATCTAGGATGTACCCCATAAGTACAATAGAATGGAGTATGACCGGTGGCTGAATGTTTTGAGTTATTGTATGTGAATTCTGCCGTGGGCAGTGAGGAAACCCAGTTATCTTGATATTTGTTACTATAGCATCGTAGATACCGCTCTAAAGTAGCATTGAGCCATTCCGTCTGGCCGTTTGACTGGGGATGGAAACCAGAGGACAGGGCTCTTTCGATACCAACACGGGCACAGAGAGCCTTCCAGAAGTTTGAGATGTATTGGCTTCCTCAGTCTGAGATGATCTTATCTGGAAGTCCGTATAGTCGAAAAATGTCTTGCGCGAATGTCTCTGACATCTCAGTAGCCGTTGGTAATCCCGGCAGGGGAGAAAAATGTGCCAATTTGGTGAAAGCATCGATCGTCACCATAATGCAGGTACAGGAATCTGAAACAGGTAAGTCGACTATAAAGTCAGTCGAAACAAGTCCCCAGGGGCGTGTAGGCATCTCAGACTGGGTCAACAATCCTAATGGTTTGCCCGAAGGGTATTTGGCTATGGTACACACCAGGCAGGCTTTGAGATATTCTTTGACGTCCTTTCTGAGCCCAGGCCAGAAGAATGATCTTGCTACAAGTTCAGTGGTGTTCTGCTGTCCTCTGTGACCTGCTGTGGGTGGATCGTGGCACCAACTGATAATCCTCCATCGCCATGTACCGGAAGGGATATATAGTTTATTACCATGATATACCAAGCCATCTTTCTCGGTGTAAATCATTCTTCCCTGGCTTAATAGTTCAGGCATTTAGGATGTCAGAGCAGTCTTGATCTCTTGAAAGAAAGTTGCAACAAGGCCCAGTATCTTGTTTCTTTGGAACATACGTTCCCTGGTAGGGGTAATCCCCTCGCTGGTGGTTTCTTTCCTGGACAAAGCATCGACTACTCTGTTGTTAGTCCCAGGCAGATAGCTGATTTGGAAGTTGTATTGTGCAAAGAAGTAAGCCCATTGTGCTTGCCTTGAGTTAACGGACTCCATGTTCTGCAAGACTCGCAAGTTCTTATGATCGGTTCGATTGAGAAACTGGTGACGAGATCCCATAAGCAAGTATCGCCATTCCTCACAAGCCTGCTTCATAGCAAGAAGCTCTTTTTCCAGTACTGAATAGTTAAGTTGACTGGGGACAGCGTTTTTGAGAGGTAGGCTACTGGATGTTCTATGCCTTCGTAGGACTGAAGCAGAACCGCTCCTAAGGCAGAAGCTGAGGCATCTGTCTCCACGATAAACTGTCAGTTCTGGTCAGGATGTCGAAGAATGGGAGCGGAACAGAATAGCCTCTTCAGCTTATTAAAGCTCTGTTCTGCCTCTGGAGACCATTCGAAAATGCCAGCACTCTTCTTAAGTAGTTTGGTGATAGGAAGGACGATCTCCGAGAAATTGGAAATGAATCTCCTGTAAAAATTTGATAGACCGAGGAATCTTTGTACTTCCTTGATGTTAGTAGGAGAGGACCAACCGAGTATAGCGGAGACCTTCCCAGGATCCATGGAGATACCTTCTTCCGATAGAATGTACCCTAGATAGGGTACAGAGGATACTGCAAAGACACATTTCTCCGGTTTGACGAGGAGTTGGTATTGTTGAAGACGTTCCAAGACCTGTTGGACATGACGAATATGTTCTTCTGCTTTGGACGAATAGATCAAAATATCGTCTAAGTAAACGATGACTGTTACCGATAGTAGGTCTGAAAACACTTGGTCCATAAACCGCTGAAATACAGCTGGTGCATTAACTAACCCGAACGGCATGACCTTGTATTCGTATAATCCATAAGGGGTGCGGAAGGCCGTCTTCCACTCGTCACCTTCAGCAATGCGGAGTAAGTGTTATGCATTTCGGAGGTCTAACTTGCTAAATATGCGTGCACCTTGCACTGCCTTGATGATCTCAGATATTAGCGGCATAGGGTAGCGGTCACGGATGGTAACCTTAGTGAGGCCGCTATAGTCTATGCAGGGCCGGAGTTCAGTAGAATCTCTCTTCTTAATGAAGAATAGAGAGGCTCCTGCGGGAGACTTGGAAAGCTGAATGAGACTATTCTGCATATTGGTATCCAAGTAGTCTTTGAGAACCTGTCTTTCCATTTGAGTCAAGGAAAACATCATAGCTCTCAACTCACCCGCTTTTGGCGGGTGTCACCCGCCTTGCAAAGGGCTGACTCACCCACCCAGCCTCCTGCACGCCTATTCATTCCAATGGGCGTCTCACCCGCCAAAAACAAAATCGGGTGATTTCACCCGCCTTTGCGAGACAAATGGTTGAGAGCTATGAAACATTCAGCCAAAGGGAACCAAAGCGTTAGGTTCCAGATCTATCATGCAGTTCTCTGGCCTGTGTGGAGGTAACGTAGCAGGCTTTCTTTCCTTGAAGACTTCTTGGTATGGTGAACAGTACTGTGGTAACGCGTGTACTCCCACATGATTGCTTGGTAAGGCTGTCAAGGTGTGGAGATCACTTCTATTGGTAACTGGGAAGCAGTGAAGCCGACAGTACGAGGAACTGAAACTTAACTGATTGCTGGTCCAGTTTATCTGAGGATTGTGCTTCGTTAGCCAGGTAATTCCTAGAATGATAGGGAAATGGGCTGCTCATATTATGTCGAATTTGAGGACTTCCGAGTGTTGAAAAATGGTAACAGGGAGTTCTTCAGTGGTGTGTGTTATGAGTCCCGAAGAAAGGGGGGAACCATCCACTCCTTCTACCTTTTGGTCTTGATCACGGACTACTCTGTGAAGGCCCACCTTTTCTGCCCAAAGAGTGTCCACAAAGTTCCCTGCTGCCCCACAATCCAGGAGGGCTAAGGATTCCACTGGTTTTTTGGATATGTTGATGAGGACTGGGATAACCATCAACCTGGATTCTTCCTGAATGCTGGAAGCGGAAACCGAGAGCGAAACATAGGGACTAAGTGAATTGCAAGATGCCCCTCGGAACCTAGTCCCTATTGGCGCCGAGGGTAGTCGTTTCCCTGTCGTTTGTTTGGATCTCCGGGCAATCCTTAAGAAGATGCTGCTCCGAAGCACAGTATGCGCAGAGCCACTTTTCCTTTCTTCGTCTTCTCTCAGCCGACGACAGAAGACCCCTGGTGGCTCCAATTTACATTGGCTCTTCATGGGAGTCGGAGGAAGAGAGCTAAGATGATGTAGAAGGCATGAAGTCAGAAAGATGTACTGCTGTGCGATGTTTACGGCGTTCCGAGCGTCGTTCCTGTAGTCGGTATTCTATTTGCAGTACCGATGAAAGTAAGTCGGAAAACGTCGGAGGTCTGGTAGACCGAGCGAGTTCATCTTTTATCTCTTCATTTAAGCCTCTTCTAAAAATGGCATACTGGGCTTGTTCTGGCCAGCCAGCACCGTCGGCCAATGTCTTGAAATGTGAAATATAGGTCAAGACATCTGAAGTTTCTAGTGGAACGTCTAACAAGTCTTCACAGGCTGTGAATGTTAGTTCTGGTCTCTCAAAAGTCTGTTTTAGCAGAGTCTGGAATACGGTAAAGTCTTGCAAGATAGGGTTAGCACTAGTAACTAACTGAGTGGCCCATGACAGCGCATTACCTGTCATGTTGGAGATCAAGAATCCAACTTTAGATTGATCAGTGGCAAAGGAACGGGGTCTGAAAGTGAAGTATACAATGCAAGCTTCCAGAAATTCCTTCACTTTTTTGGGAGAACCATCAAACTTCCCTGAAGGGAGCGACATGGTTGGTAACTCAGCCGGTGGAGGTTCCCGTGCTGTGGCTATTTGTTTCAGAATAGCATTTTCTGCTTTTACCGTCTGAGGTTCTTGTGATATTCCCTGAATCAGCTTCCAGAGTTCCTGGATGTGTTCCTCTGCTGACATTATGTCTGGGCGTTGCAATCTGTCCAATTCTGTAGCTTCCAGATCTCCAAATCTCCGATGCTGATGTACCGACGTGTCAGGTAATCCCTTTCTTTCTTTGGTGGTGTGTGCCTGCCTTGAGAGGAAGCCACAGTGACTGCTAATAAACCAGCAGTCCTACGGCCCCGTTCCCGCGGCCAGGTAGAAAAAAGGGAAAAAGCCGAAACGACAGACAAAAACCTTTTGCAGCAATGAAGTATCAGGAAGGTGAGATGAACTAGCTATGAGTGATGGAGCCGGCAAATAGGAAAACCACAGCGGAACTGCACCAGTTTCCTAGCTGAAAGATACCGCAAGAGACGGCGGCAGGAAACAAATACAAGTAGCAAGAGGAAGGAAAGTAAACGCAGCGGCTGAGCCGAGCGGAGTCAGAGAGAACAGCCGAAGATAAGGTAAGGAGAAAAGAATAGTAATCAGAGGTGCGGAAATGCCAGAGGAGCGAATCCGAGCGAGAAGAGAGCGGCTGAGTATAAGCTGAGAAAAAGAACACTTAGCGTTTTACCGAAAAATGAGCGAAAGCCTAAGCTGAAGGGTGGCAACGCAATGGTCGCCGGGAGGAGGAAGAATAAGTACCTCCCTGCGGCCTCCATCTTGGACAACAACTAGAACTGCACTGCACGTATAGAAAGGAACATGTCGGAATCAGTGATGCACTCATCCGCGATGCAGCAGCCAACGCAGAAGTAACCGCCACTCAGCGCGGCAGATGACACATATGCCTATCTCTAAAAACAGGTCATCTTCAGAAACATTAGATACACGGTTTTTCATTGGTTCTCAAACTATAAGGTCCTTCGTTATATGGACCACTACAATTGGTTTGCACGCTTATGCCAGGTCTGGAACATTCGGTTCACTTAGCAGCACGTAAGCCCAGACCCAGGTGCAAGAGGATGGGGCATGACACTACCTCCCCACCCAATTAGCCCAGCATCTCTCATCGCCCATGCCTTCTGCCATGAAGATTTTCTTTGAATTTGGCCTTACAAAAGCAGCATTGTCTTTAGAATACATGGGAGGGCGGGCTCTCACTATCGTGTTCCGGGACTCCAAGTCTGAACTCTATTTTCATCCTTGGCTCACGTGACAGTACACCACGATTTGGTCCATTTTGCAGCTTTAAAATGTTCTAAATCAATTAAACCTGGCACTCTTGGTGTTCTTTCTTTGCACTTTAACAAGGGATGATTCATTCTTCACACGTTTGCTCCTTTCCAGAATAGATAGCTGACCTTGGCTGCTTCAGTCTTGACTCCAGGCCAGACAGCCTTGTCCTGCAGCTCCACGATTCTGCTTATTCTTGCTGAAACATAGTTTTCCCTTCCCTCTTCATGGGTCCTGGCTTACTAAATTCATGATAACGATCTCCAGCTTCTATACAATGGTGGCGTTGCCTGCATTCTATTCACTATGTATTGCCAGCTTCTATGATGATTTAATCTACTTGCGTTTCAGCATCTGTACAATCATTGAACGGTTGATTTTCTGCAGCACTTTGTGCACGTGTAATCTCCTTTTTCGCATTTAAAAGTTCACTTGATTCTTTACTTCGTCATTAGTCTCTTCAGGATCTATACATCTTCTTCAGCCAGTATCTTGGGATGTTGTTCATTCTCGTTATTTGACATCACTGGCTTATTTTCTCTGCTCCTTCTCATATTCCTTCAGGAAACTCCTCCCTTAAATAGTCATCCCTTCGGGGATACATTCAGTAGGGTGGTCTCAATAGGTATCTTCTATCAAACACACGTTGCGGTATTGGCACAACTGCTGGTGTCAAACACGGCACGATCTCAGGCCTCCAACATATCGGAGAAAGGGGGGCGGGTTTCCTGCAGAGGCATGCAGCTTCTCCTTTACAATGGGATACACCACAGTGGTCAAAATCCAGTGAGGATGTACCGTAATAGGACACATATTTAAACATGGGGTACCCCACAGTGGTCAAAATCCAGTGAAGATGTACTGTAACAGGACACATATTTAAACACAGGATACCCCACAGTGGTCAAAATCCAGTGAGAGGAATTGGCACTCTCTCCCCTCTCCTATACCTACGGCTCAAAGGAGTTCTAATGAAACCCAAACTAAAACCATGCGTACAACGAAAGCTCTTTCCCCCGTTGAAAGAATCTTGGACACCCACGTAGAAATGAAAGGACTCATATCTCTCCTCTACGGAGCCCTCCCGACTACCCGAGAAGGAACAAGTAAAAGTCTCAGGAGAAAATGGGAGTGGGACCTGAATATTAGAATTGGAGATAAACTCTGGGGGCGTCTCTGTAGTAGAGCATACAAGACTTCGATATCCTGCCAATATAAAACACATGCCGTCAAACTTCTCCACAGGTGGCAGTACAATCCAATCAAACTCTCCAGGATGTTCCCGGATGTTGTCCCCATGTGTTGTCATGGCTGTGGAGAAAAAGCAAACTACTGGCACATGTGGTGGACATGCGATAGAGTCCAAGCATTCTGGACGGAAGTCCTCAGCTGGCTGAAGGAGGCAGGAGAAGGGCCTTACCCGCTAGACCCCATGTTACTAATATTTGGGTTGCAACAAAAAGAGGAACACTGGGAAAAGCTTCCGGATCTGACACACTCTCTGTTACTCACAGCCAGAGCCGCTCGAGCTAGAACCTGGAAGAGAGCTGCCCTTCCCGTGAAGAGAGAATGGGAAGCAGTAGCTAAGGAGATTTATTACATGGAAAGGCTAACAGAAGCAATGCAGGGCTCAAGCTCGCATATAGAATCTGAGTGGCTACAGTTCATGGAGGCGTTTGGCAACGCTGGAGACAAGACCTGATGACCTCATGGGGGCTCGACCTGGCCCCGCAAAATCCACCCGAGACCAGAACACTCGGTACTTGACCCAAGGGAGTCGGCCTATCACCGACAGACATGAGCCCGGGGGGAGCTGCCCAGAGATGCTTCCTAATGGACAAGCTGAATCGGTACTCTGAGATAAGAGGTGGGGGGAGGGAGGTGGGGGGTCAAAAACAGCAGAGAACCGGGGCCTCTTTATGTGTGTTTTTGGGGCATGTGCCCAAAGTTGTTTAAATTGAATGTGCCTCTTACTCATACTGAAAACCAATAAAACTGAATTAAAAAAAAAGAAATCCAGTGAGGATGTACCGGAACAAGACACATATTTAAACATGGGATACGCCGCAGTGGTATTCCATTGTCACAATTTATCTTAGATTTTATTGTATTGTATTTTTAAAGTAATTCAGTTAGCTCTGCGCCCACGTATACCTGCAAGAACCCAGATATCTCAGCTGTGCTGCCTCAGTGCTTAACCATATCTTTATTCCATGCAACCTGCCCCTTATACTCTAAAAATAAATGTTTAAGTGGCACATAAACTACACATACGGAGAGAGACACTAAGTAGAAGAAGTCAGCAGTTAAGTTGCACACAATGAAACGAAGTGCCGCTACAAGATCAAGAGCTAGGTGAGGAACAACAGTAATGCCGAACCGAAATCCTGGAGACATTGTACAGTAACAGGACACACATGGGTATAACCCAATAATAAGCCATAAAGGACTACCACCCTAGGGTCAGAAAGCACAAGACAAGACAAATACCTAGGTGCAAAATCACTCCTGTCTTCTGTTGTTCCCCACTCGTGGCGCCGTTTCCCTCAGGGTCTCGAAGGCTTTGAGGGAGGCGTAGTATAGGAGTAGTAGTGATGGTGGCCAGTCAACCCAGCAACCAACTCGGTCTCCCATATTTATAGTACACACGCTGAGTCAAGGATTGTAATAACCATCAGGGGTTGGCTCAAATGAAACAGGTAAAGTGCCATGTCAACCCCAAAGGTTGGCCAGTCCCCAATGGTTCTTTACGGACGGTTCATGAAGAACCATTAAGACCCAAGAAAATACAAAATCCAGGAAATGGCGCAGGTGTTATTGCAAGAAATCCCTCGCTGCCCCGAAACCAGTCAATCCTGACATGTTCAGCCAGGTTGGAAAGGTAACGTTGGTGGGTGAAGCATGGATTTTCCACAAAGTTTGCTGATCATTTCGATTATTTTACTTTGTTGGAGTTTATTTTTCACCCACCCCTAAACAATGGACCTGATCATGGAATACTTCTATGCAATTTCACATGAATGTTGTCATATCACCTGATTCCATGTTCTCGTTCAGATTGGTCAATCGTACCATGCCTCCTTATATAATGTTTTGTATGTTTTCTAGGATCCGCTGTTGGTGGTCTTAGGGTATCTTGGGAATTTCAGTATCTTACATTATGAGCGAGAGGAAGTATGTCACTCTTCTGTCACTCTGTCTGTTAGTTTCCCCAATTCTCCCTGCAGGCTGGTCAGATGTGCTGCCATGGCAGCCATCTTGTCTGCCCAAAGGTTGCTGACTGCTGCACACGCTAGTCAGGTGACGGTAGAGACTGCAGACTCTGCCCCATGATCCTATTTCTGCTAGACAAGCCACTGCAGATGTGTCCACTGTTCTTTCTTGTATACTCTCCAATTTCCCAGAATGCAGCTTACAAGGGGCAACGGCAGATGGCCCCACTGGGGTCCAATCCCTTGTGTAATTGTTTATCATAGTTCAGGTGGTGAAAGCTTTGCACTGCATCTTCAGTGTCTCCCTCACTGATTGGGGGTGGAGGCGTCGCTTGCGAGATCACTTCTGGGTGCAGGTTCACTTGCTGTTGGGTACTGCAATAATTCGGCTTCCTATGGCAGCCACGCAGTAGCCCTGGAAACTTTGTGTGCTTGGGGTGCAAATGACAGTTGTAGATCTCAGTGACCTGTCAGACTGTCCATTGCATCTGCAGGTGATGGTACCAACTGCCAAGTGACAAGAAAAGCATGCACAAATCTGTATGGAAAACAGCTGTGGTTGCAATGAATTACTGGGGTGCATCAGAATTCAGTTACAGTCTTTCTGGCAGAAGCTGTGTGTAGTACTGGTGTGCATCTAATGCCGCAATCCATCATTTGGGGATCACATATGTCACAGCTACACTTACCGAAGTGACACGCTTGAAAAATCTTGGCCAGAAGAGGGCTATAGCAGCTCACCGCCAAACTCCGGCCAGCCACTGCACTGGAGGACACCAAATGCACATTGGATAACATAGGAAGCCCCCATTTATCTTGATAAGTCACCCTTCCTCCATCTCACATCTCAACACATTGTGTGATCTTCACTGAGGTCCATTGCGCAAAACATGCCTTCTGGCATCAGAACAGGTATAGAGCCAGCCGATGGCCACAAGTAGGTCATGGGTTCCTGGACGCTGGAAGGCCATGACTCTGCATTAGCCTATGGACTGGGAGACAGTCCTGTAGAAGGTGCAGGAGACTGGTTGTTACTTGACTGCCAGGTGCACACTTCAATCAGAAAATCCTGAGATAAGAGAGGCCTGCTGGGGCATCACCCCACAACTGTCCATTCTAATCAGAAAATCCTGAGATAAGAGAAGCACACCATGGCATCCCCATAAAGGGTCCATTCTAATCAGAAAATCCTGAGATACGAGAGACCTGCCAGGGGATCTCCATAAAGTGACCATACTAATCAGAAAATCCTGAGATACGAGAGACCTGCCAGGGGATCCCAATAAAGTGACCATTCGAATCAGAAAATCCTGAGATACGAGAGAGGCCTGCCGGGCATCACCCCACAAGTGTCCATTCTAATCAGAGAATCCTAAAATAAGAGAAGACCACCATGGCATTCCCATAAAGAGTCCCTTCTAATCAGGAAATCCTCAAATGAGAGAAGCCCACCATGGCATCCCCATAAAGAGTCCATTCTAATCAGAAAATCCTGAGATTAGAGAGGCCTGCCGGGCATCAAACCACAAGTGTCCATTCTAATCAGAAAATCCTAAAATAAGAGAAGACCACCATGGCATCCCCATAAAGATTCCATTCTAATCAGAAAATCCTGAGATACAAGAGGCCTGCCAGGGCACCCCCATAAAGTGTCCATTCTAATCAGAAAATCCTGAGGTAAGAGAGGCCTGCCAGGGCATCCCCATAAAGGGTCCATTCTAATCAGAAAATCCTGAGGTAAGAGAGGCCTGCTGGGGCATCACCCCACATGTGTCCATTCTAATCAGAAAATCCTGAGATACGAGAGGCCTGCCAGGGCATCCCCATAAACGGTCCATTCTAATCGTAAAACCCTGATATAAGAGAGGCCCACTGGGGCATCCCCCTAAAAGTGTCCATTCTAATCAGAAAATCCAAAGATAAGAGAAGCCTGCCAGGGCACCCCCAGAAAATGTCCATTCTAATCAGGAAATCCTCAAATAAGAGAAGACCGCCAGGGCACCCCCAGAAAGTGCCCATCCTTCAATCAGAAAATCCTGAAATAAGGGAGGCCCACCATGCCACCCCCATTAAGTGTCAATTCTAATCAGAAAATCCTGAGATTAGAGAGGCCTGCCAGGGCACCCCCATAAAGTGACCATTCTAATCAGAATATCCTGAGAATAGAGAGGCCTGCCAGGGCACCGCAATAATGTGTCCATTCTAATCAGAAAATCCTAAAATAAGAGAAGCAGGCCAGGGCATGCCCAGAAAGTGCCCACACTTCAATCAGAAAATCCAGACAATCCAGAGGCCTGCCGGGGCACCCCTAGAAAGTGTCCATTCTAATAAGAAAATCCTGAGATACGAGAGACCTGCCAGGGCATACCCCGAAAGTGCCCAGTCCATTCTAATCTTAAAATCCTGAGATGAGAAAAGCAAAAGCAAGAGTTTGGAGGAATAGGCTGGAAAATCTTCAAACATCTTCTGCAACCTTTTATTTTCACAGGAAGGGGCTGCAGGCCTCCATTCTCTTCCCACTTCTCCCCACGCGCGTAGACGTTTACTTTAGTGCTATTACGTTGGAGACACGTGATATTTTTATAGGATATTTTGGGGAAGAAATGTGGGATAGTTGAGATTCCACCATGACACAACGGGGTCAGGTTCCACCCTCCGTTCTGGCAGGACAGCTTAAGTGCCATACATGCCAACATCCTGTGACCACAAATCTGTAGGAATCTTAAAGTTTCAAAAATATTGAAAAAAATCGGTATTTGTTGCCACTAAATCGGTAGGCGGTAGGACTGCTTAAAAAGCAGTAGCTTACTGCCTAAATCAGTAGGGTTGGCAAGTATGCATTCCTTCCCTCTCTCTCTATTACCCCTGTTTTATGCTGATTATTACCCAGGCTAGAACTACATATATTCTGCAGTAAAGTCACATGCTTGTACTCCTTTTTTGCCACAGCCTTTTTGTTGTACATAACATGCACAGCATTAGAAGTCCCACAGAAGTTCAACATAGGATTTTCCCTCAGACAAGCGAATACGCATCATTATCAACTGCTGGACGGGGCCGGGGATGTAGGGACACAACCTGAATATGCATTAGTGATGCACAAGAGCTAGGGCTAAGTGTTGGGGAGTGTTCTCAGTGTTCCATGCTCGATTTTTTGCTGTCTGGATAGTCTGTCTTTTCTGTCTATTAATGAGAAGGAGGAGTGACTACATCTACCCTTTAAAATCATTACTCCCTAGTGGAGTGTTGCAGAGTGCTAGGGAGTGTGCCCGGTGGCTCTTGGTGGCCTAATAGTTCCGCCCTCTTATCAGGGCTGAAGAAATGAGGGGTCTTTTTGGCCTGGTATTCGGATAAGTATCACGACCAGATGTCTCTAGAAGGACTGACAACACAGCAGAAGACACGCCGACTAGACGAGGACGTGAGTATATATAGCCGCACTTCAGCCAGTGTCGATGAGGTGAGTGCAGCGCCACATCTTAAGTGGCACATCAAACAATTAGCCAAGGTGGACTATTCCTGCCATGTCCTCTGAACCCGAGACAAATTCTCTTGTGAACAATCTCCCAAATTCGTCACAAGATACTTCTAATATAGCACATATCCCTTATTTACATGAACATGGCAAACAGTCACACACGTGACCCTGACCCCCCAACGGCAGTGCATGATGTGCTGAACAGAACTAACACAAAAGAGCGTGTCCCTCTGTCTAGTTTGCACAAAAATATAACAGAGCCCCCGGCCCCACAAGCACATGTAAGAGCAGCAGACGTACTGGGGGCAGGACAAGTACTGTTAACGAGCAGCCATAATACAACAAATATAATGAAAATTATATGATATGATAGGTTATTTATAACGCGCTTAATGCCCAGAGGTTTCTAAGCGCGGACCCGGGGATTGAACCTGTGTTGCTTCGTGTTGTCTTGCTTCCAAGGCGAGCATGTTGCCACTGAGCTATCCTCCCAGGCTATACAACATACACCATTGAACAAACAAATGACAAGCTCTAAAGACCTTAGTTCTCCACTTGACCAGCGTGTAAAGCCAACACTCCAAATGTGGGAGGTGACAATGCCTGATGAACTTATCGAACACGCAGGGGACAATATAGCACAGAGGTCGCTAGAACGCTTGTTTGCATCCTTGAATTTCCCAGAAATGGCGATTGATCACATGGCCAATCAATTGAGAAGTATCCCACAAGTGACTCAAATTGTGTCAATAGATAGCTTGGAACGTCAGCCTGCTGCGCTAGCTAATAGGATGGCGCAAGACATAGAACTAATTAAATCTCAGATCGCGTCATCCAAAAAAAGAGAAGCGCAAACAAATAGTGACACTCCCAAGCCCTCAATGACCTCTAATCACAAGAGCCGAATGCCCAAGAAAAACTCAAGCATGATGGCACACAACGTATTGAATGTTAACGTGATTAGAGTTGTGAAGGAGTCATCACCAAAGGCAAATAACCCAGAACAAGGTCTAATAAACAACCATTGAAGTCACACAACAGAGTCAGGAACCACTGGACAGAGACAAACCACCTGGAATCAATATGTATAACTAACTGTTGTGAAACCACAGACCCGGATGCAATAAATGCATCGCCAATGGGAGGCATAAATGACCAACTTCAGGACGAATATGAGCATGCCTCAGTCTTCATGTGTGTCCGTATTACTCGCAAGGCAGGCCTATCAACTGAAGCAATCATGCGATTACAGAATAAAATCATGGCAGCACTTTCAATATCATTGTCCCCATTTACTAAATTATATGAGACATTGAATAACACAGTAAAAGATCAGGCAACTTTACTCGCCATGACACCCAGATACTCCTCACCATCTCAGGGAACTACAAAGATGACGTCACCAGGATCAATGAAATCTTCTCCATCATTCAGGCATGGATGGCCACACATGGCCTCTGCCTGAATGATGAGAAAACTGAGATTCTCCTTGTTGGTTCACCCAACAACCTGCTGAAACTCAACCCTATGTACAACAGTATCATCATCAATGGCAACACTATTCCATTGTTAAAAGTGTAAAAACCCTCGGCTTTTATCTTGATGCTAGCACCAGCCTCTCCAAACAAATTAACATGACTGCCTCTGCCACTACCTACACGGGTAAGCTGATCAGGGTATGTAGACTCTTCTTGGCTCCTAATAGCTGCCTTACGCTGCCCAGGGCTCTTATACAGTCCAAACTGGATTACTGTAACAGTCTTTACCTAGGTGCAAACCAGTCTATAATTAACAAACTACAGGTACTACAAAATAACGCGCTTCGGGCAGCATTAAATATCCCCAGGCACAAGCACATCTCAACCATCAGAAAATCATGTAAATGGATCTTTATTCATCAAAAAATTGAACTAAATACTATGTCTACCATCTAGCCCCACCCTATCTCACCAACAAATTGACCTTGAAACCTGGTACCAGAATGACCAGATCCTCCAATACTCTATGTCTAACAGTGCCCATATTCACTCTAAAAAGAGCTGGTGGATCCAGCTTTACAGTCCTTGCCTCCCAACTTTGAAACACTTTGCCATTAAACATCAAATCCATCAAGTCCTTTCAGCCTTTTAGGAAACAGGTCATTAGCTGGCTACTGGGAAGAAACAAACTATCACCTCTTCTCCTTGTTAGGTCAGCTGAATCTGCCAATACCTTTCTGTGCTCTGTACCATGCAACTTGTATAAATGCATACATGTAAACTGTATACAATGTATTTTGTAACCATTTCCTTGATGCGCCCTTTTACCCCTGGGTCCGGAGCGCTATATAAATAAAATAAAGAAACAAACAAACACTACAGGATGCTACTCATAAAAGAAAATCCAGCGTGCAATGAATTAAAAAAATGAAAAATCAATCAAAGCCCCAAAAACCCTAATCGAATGACTCAAAAGCCTTCTTGCGGAATTTGAGAACTCGGCGACAGCATTGCATCAACGATAGTAATAGGACGCGAGGAACAAATAATGAAATAATTACAAGAATTAATCACCAAACAATGAACGTTGATAGAAAAAATAACGTGGCTCCTTCTAAGACCTTAAACAAAGACGAGCAAGAAACAATAGAAATTGAGGAGTCATCTCATAGCGACACCATAGAAGATGAAGAAATTAGAGCTCTTCCCGACATAGTCTCCTATTACGACGAGAACTAGAAGAAGGTGACAGGGAGGACAGAAATGACGTATACATTGATAAATTCTCGAACTTACCATCTAGCCCTAATCCTATGCTCACAATGAAAAATGAGGATAACAAAGACATCTCACACACTAAGTTCCTCACACTAGAAGAGAAAAGAAGGGCAGCAGCAGCATGGTCGAGGAGAAATAAGCGAGAACTTTCAGATCAGACGAGAGAAATTCAAAAGAGAAACCACAAAGATGTGCATAGTGCCAAATGGGACAACATAAACAGCAACTTAATAAGCATTGGGAGGATTCTATGTGATAAAGACAACTTAATAATGAACCAGAAAAACACCATGAAATTGATCCATCAGAGTGGTTGAATTCAAGAATGAACGCAGAATGGACTTGGCAATGTTACACCTATAGTCAGCATTAAAAAAAGACGCTATACTTGAGGTGGCAAATAATTATCTGCCATTAGACTTTGAAATTACAGAGTACAATCACGTAACAGTGGAAGAAGTACATAAAGATGCTAGAGACAAAAGCAAATCAAAGAAGGACGACGAGTATCAAACAATGGACAGCAAATATCTAAAACGGCCAGCGTTAAAAATAAAAGTGAACAATGAAGCTGCCACGGATGAAATAGAAGAAAGATGGAGGGTGTGGCTTCACTGAGAGCCTCCGTATAGAGTTCGAGAGTCCAGTACAGTTAGTGCGATATGGGGCTGAGTTTGCACTGTTAACTAGAGGAATCAGCAGCAGAATGCCCAGAGCCGGTTTGGAGAAAGTGGCGATGGAGAACGGTGCCTGCAAGCCCCAGTACAGCTAACGGGAGTCAGAGCCAGCCTGTTATTTAATGGAATTACGACTGTAATTTCGATACTGTTCCCACAATAATTAACAAAATGTGAATAATCTCACCTTGACAGATCGAGTAGACCGCCAGAGAACAACCAAGTGCAGCTGTGAAAGCTACCCTAGGACAGCCCTGTCCTCTCCGACCCGGAGTGGGATTAACCAGGGGAGAGAACAGGGTCGCCAGGGAAACCCTCGATGGGGAAGATGTAGTGATAAGCTGCTAGGCGCTTGCAGTAACCTGCATTTGCACTAACCCACTGAGCTATCTTGTGTGTATTAGAGCCTATTCGAAGCGTGGAGGAAAATGCTGACATCAACCAGGACTCTCAAACTGGGTGAGCCTGCATGCTTGCAAGGGGTTAATTGCAAAGGCCTTTTTTTTTTGAAGACATAAAACATCGTGCTTTAGCAAGAGGCTCCATGCAGTTCGTGGGAGCCAGGCATTGCTTTGCCCGTCTTCGCTCTGCAAGTCAGGTGCACTGATAAGACAAGAATGCAAAGAAACAGTGCCCGAAGCCTGGGAGCCAAGACTGGCTGTTTCCAGTCTTGTAACTTTCCAAGCAAAAAACATGTTTACTGCCAGGAGGGAAGAGCCTAGAAGCTTCTCGAAGAGCTGACACGTCATGATGATTGACGTGCAGCTCCTAATAAGAGAACTATACTTGGACCAGGGAGGGGGGACTCATCCTGGACTGTTGGAAAGACGTGCGTATCAAGGACAGTGCCTGGACGACCAGCTGTGCGCTATCAGGGCCGAGGCTCCTAACATCACATCCCTGCTCTGGTGTAGGACTGTGGGGGCTTGGCCAGTCCTCCCCTCCTCTGCTGAGGAGTGCCGGGCACCAGATAGCGGCGAGGGTCCTGGATGTGATCAGATCGTATCTTCATCTACATTTCATTAGGAGCGTAAGACCAAATAATTGCATATTCATCTGTGATTGATAATTGGCATTATATAGCTTGCACTCTCTATTTCCACATTATTATAAATTGCTGCTTAGTTTTCATTAGTCATTGTAGATAATAAATGCAAGCATCATATTCTGTGTGATTGGCTTTTTTCCAGACTGAGTTCATCGTGCTTCTTAAACCTTATTTGTGTGGGAAGGTAATTAGGAGTGATTTACTTTGCACAAAGGGCTGGATCCCAGGGAGGTGCGGGTACTGTTTATCACTACATTTGGCGCTGTGAGTTTGGGTTTTCGAGCACGATGCCCTTCTGGAAAAGAAATACAAAAGATGAATGCAATGGGGAAGATAGTGCACTCTGTCACATTCCAGGATGGCCGGCATCAAATGCTTGGTCGGGTGTGGCAGATATTTTGCATCGGTACTCGGCACCGATGGCATGGGACATGCTTGAAAATGATGTTTCCCCGGCGGTAATTAGTAAGTGCTTGGAGAGTTTACCGCTTGAGAAATGCAGAAAGGAGCTCAAGGCAGCAGGAAATATAGGCTGGTTATTCCTGCAGGCGCTCAGAAAGGTGCATGAGAATGAATTGCTTAAAGATGCTAAAATTAGTAAATTAACAGACGAGATATCCCTGCTCCAAGAGCAACAAATTATTATGAGAGAGACCCTTGAATCGTCCGTTAAACGGGCTGATCAGATGGAGGACAGGTGTGCCTCTTTAGCTGTGCGTGTAGCCACGCACAAGCGCAGACAGCAGCGGGGCAATCCATCAAAGATAAGGATTCGCGCGCTAATTAGGAAAGATAACTGGGACCCAAATTTATGGTCGGGTGAAGTCAGTGATAGTGAAACTGAGCAAGCACATGACTGGAATGAGTCTGTTGAGATTAGACTTGCTGAATTAAATTGGTCTGATGGAGAAGAGCTGGAATGTGTTCCAGAGAAATGTGTTTATCCAGCACGGCCATTAATCACTAACAAATCAAAGGGCCAAGCTGGCGGTGCAAATATTCAAAATACAAGGATTGTCCGTGATTATACACAGACAGAGCTTTTAGAGATTGCTAAGTTATTTAGACAGAAGCTAGGTGAAGCACTTTTGACTTGGTTCCTTCGCATCTGGGACACGGGTGCCGATAGTATCTTCTTAACCCCAGAGGAACTGTTAAAGATGGGTTCACTCACTACTAATGTGATGTTGGGACAGATAGTGCGCGGTGCGCTCGGACAGCAAGGTTCTCATTCCTTGTTTAATTGGCTTCAGACTGCCCTAATGAATCTGTATGGGAGTCCAATGGATATGGAAGAGAGTTGGGGCTGTTGGCAGTCACTAACTGAAGCAACAAACCAGCTTAGAGAGATGGGTTTGCAGTGTGCACTGTACAGTGCAAATTTTGCAGGGCCTGACATGGAGTTGTTTACAGCTGGCATGCGCGCACGTTTGTTAAGAAATGCACCGAGTCACATGAAGGGCGCATTGCTTTCATTGCTGGGTCCAGCGCAGGGCAAAGCCATTGGTGAAGTGGCACTTCTGTTAGGGCAACTAGAAGGGCTGGATGTACGCAAAGCAGCACGTCTAGTGGCTGCAAACAATGATTCAGAAAAAAAGCGTGGTAAAAATGTAAAGTATAAAGAGAAAGCTGATACTGTTGAGATCACACGTAAACAAATGTGGGTGGACCTGCTAAAGGCAGGAATTCCAAGAGATGAGATAGATGGTAAACCCACATCTGAGCTGCTTGAGAAATGGAAAAAAATTAAAAGACAGGGACGGGAAAAAACTAAGCCCTCTGCACCCTCTGAAGAGGAGGTGTTAAAGCCCAAAGTGCGAGCAAAGGGTTACCCTGATTTGGCAAAGAACAAGTGGGAGGTCCCAGACCCCATTTTTGATTGAAGGGCTGGCTCTGTCTTTGAGGTACGGTTAATAAAGAGAACTAGCCCCAGAGACAGACGCCCTTTTGTGCCACTTACCTTGTACTTGGATGAGAAAGTAAAACATGTTTTGGCTCTATTAGACACAGGAGCTGAGGTAACCATTCTGAATGGCAATCCCAGTAAATTGTCTGGTCCCAAAGTTTTGGTCAATGGTTATGGGGGAGCAGAAACTGTTGCAAAAGCCTTTAATGTAAAAATGTCAATTGGTGAGGGATTGCCTTTCACAGCAAATGTTTTGATTGCAGATATACCAGAGTACATCCTTGGCATGGATGTGTTGTTGGGCAAAAGTGTGACTACAGATTTAGGCGAATTTGTTTTTGGCAATCGGAAAATCCATGTGAGAGTTGTTAACCCTGTTGTGGTTGGGCATGCCAAATGGTCCCCCTTGCATTTACCTCCTCCTGCTGACCCAGTGTGTGTGAAACAGTACCGGTTGCCAGGAGGACATAAAGAGATTGGTGAAACTATTGAGTCATTGGTGAAAGCTGGCATAATGAGGCCGGCAGTCAGTCCATTCAACTCGCCGATCTGGCCTGTCCGCCGCCCGGATGGGGCATGGCGTCTGACAATTGATTACCGCATTTTGAACAAGAAGGTGCCGCCCTTAGCTACGGCGGTGCCAGACATCATTACCCTGATTGAAAACCTTACGAGAGAAGTGGGTGAATGGCATGTGGTCCTTGACCTGGCCAATGCATTTTTCTCCATTGATATTGACACTGAATCACAAGACCAATTTGCTATCACTTGGGGAGACAGACAATTTACCTTTACTAAATTGCCCCAGGGGTATGTGCATAGTCCCACTCTGTGTCATGGATTGATTGCCAGAGACTTAAAGATGGTGCAATTGGATAATGTATTTATTGCTCATTACATTGATGACATCATGCTGACTAGTGTTGAGAAAGAACATGTAGAAAATGCTGCTGAAAAGTTGATCACACACATGCAAAATCGGGGGTGGGCCATAAATCCCAAAAAGGTACAGGGGCCTGCTCAAGAGGTGAAATTTCTAGGTGCAATCTGGTCTGGGTCAGTTAAGAAAATTCCCGACCCGGTAATTGATATGGTTCAGCAGATGGCTCCACCAGCAGATAAAAAAGAGGCACAAAGATTCATTGGGTTAATGGGGTTTTGGAGAAATCACATACCTCATTTAAGCCTGATACTGAAACCCATTTACAAAGTCACCAGAAAGAAACATGACTTTACATGGGGCCTAGAGCAACAGACTTCCTTCCAACAGGCTAAAGATGCATTGCAAAATTACATCACGCTGGGGCCCCTGACAAAAACTGATCCTTTTGAATTGGAAATTCTTGTCTACAATGACGTGGCTGTGTGGAGCTTGTGGCAAAAGCAAGGACATAAAAGAGTGCCACAGGGGTTCTGGTCAAGGAAACTCACAGATCCTATGACAAGATACACTCCTCTTGAGAAACAAGTTGCTGCAGTGTACTGGGCTCTAGTTGAAACTGAAAGAATCACAGGCGAGCAACCAGTGACAATTTGCACAGAAATTCCAATCATGGGCTGGGTGCGTGACACTGCTGCAAATGGGAAAAGTGGCAGAGCACAAGACGCCACTCATGTCAAATGGAAATGGTATTTACAGCAACGTGCGAAAGCTGGCCGCACAGGGGTTTCCAGACTGCAAGAACAAATGCTGGAGGCAGTAGATCTGGATGCGATGCCTGAACCAAACACCCATGTGGCGTTGCCAGAATCTCCCTTCAAAGTCGCACCAGCCTATGATACATTGACAGAAGAAGAACAAAAGTCTGCATGGTTCACGGACGGCACGGCAAAGTATGATAAAGGGCAAAGACACTGGCAAGCTGTCGCATTCCAGCCCCATCGAGAAACACTGCTAATGAGAGAAGGTGTGGGAGGATCAAGTCAGTATGCTGAACTGCAAGCAGTGGCCTCCGTGATTGAACAGGTGAAGGAAACAGAGACTGCATACATATACACAGACAGTTGGGCCACATATCAAGGCCTGACACATTGGGCACCGGCATGGAGAAGAGATGGTTGGCAAATCAAGAACACGCCGATCTGGGGAGGGCCAGACATCTGGGAAGAGATGTGGTGCAAAGGTGAGAGGTGCAAAATCTGCATTGGGCATGTCGATGCACACATGCCCCCTGACACCTCACTGGCTGCCCTGTTCAACAATGAAGTGGATCAAATGGCAAAGATTCGCCCAGTGACAACACCGCAAGAAGCTGAGGTGCTGCAAGGGATGGCGGATTGGGCACACCAAACCTCAGGGCATCTAGGGCAAACAGGAACTTATCAATGGGCAAAAAAGAGACAATTGCCCATTACCATGGATCAAGCCAGACAAGCTGCCTCCCAATGTTCCGTGTGCAGTGAAGTGAAGCACTACCCTCTGGAGAGGAAGCCACAAGGCCCTTTGAGAAGAGGTGAAAGAGCTGCTAGCGTATGGCAAGTTGACTACATTGGCCCTTTACCGCCCGAGAATGGAAAGCATTATGTGTTGACCATGGTAGACACATACTCTGGACTGTTATTAGCTTATCCAGCCGCCCATGCAGATCAAAGGGCTACCTTGCAAGGCATGGAATACCTCATCAGACACTATGGCATCCCGGATGAAATCCAATCAGACCAAGGCAGCCATTTTGCTGGACACAATGTGCAAGACTGGGCACTAGAGCAAGGCATAAAGTGGACACTGCACATCAGCCGATACCCAGAATCCTCTGCTCTGGTGGAACGTAGCAATGGGCTGCTCAAGCAACAAATAAAGAAGCTGACTAAGACTCACACTCTCAAGGGGTGGTCCAAACATCTGGCACATGCACTGTTTGAACTGAACAATCGTCCACTGGGAAATCGCCAGACACCCTTTGTGAGACTGACAAGTGAGAAAGTGGAATCTACAAAGACTCTTGTTGTGTGGAAAACTGACAAAGAAGCTAAGCTGCCTGTACAAGCCACTGCAGGCAGCATTGGACTTGATCTATCTACCTGTGAAGATGGTGTTATACCGGCGGGGCAAACCAAATCCATCTCGCTGGGTATTGGCATCAAATTGCCGGCTGGCACTTATGGACGCATTGCTGCACGATCCAGCCTGGCAAAACAAGGCATTGACATATTAGGAGGTGTGATTGATCCTGATTATAGAGGGACTGTTTCGGTACTTTTACATAATGCTGGTGCATCTGCAGTACCATTAACCAAATATGACCGAATTGCACAATTGATTTGTGAACAAGCAGTTGTCCCCCTAGTAGTAGAAAGCAAGCAATCTCCAGACACTACATTGAGGGGGGAAGGAGGCTTCGGTAGCACAGGAAAAAAGGTGTGGGTGCACCATCCTAACAAAAAGCCTGAGGCTGGGGAAGTGTTAAGTCAAGGTGTTGGAAGTACTTATGTTGTACTTTTGCATAATTCTGATGTGCCTGTTTATATTCCCGCTACTAGGCTCACACCACGAACGTAGAGCAGTATGAAGGGGATGGGACTTGCCTTGCTGTGGGTGCTCCTGGCCTGCCAAACCAACGCTTTCTCTGTAAAGAGTGGGTTATTGCAAGACACTACATGGACTCTGAGAATCGCATGCACTACACCTGATGCTCCAGTCCTGCGTGATAACTACAACCGCACCGTAACCTGTGAGAAAAGTGTTACAAATGAGTATCCACATGGAACTGCAAGAGTTCTAGATTGGCACATTGTTGGACACCTTTTATCACTAACTCATATGACTGGCGCCTACGAGATTTTAGGTCCAAAAGTTTCAGTGAATGGATCAAATAATTTGTTTGATGTTTCATGTTTCTTTTGTCCCAAGAACTGCAACGAGTGTACTCGCCAAGATTTTCTGGACTATAACTTAGCCACATGTTCTTCATATAATTGTACGTTGAAACAGCCTATACCAGATGGTAGTATGGTGTTTGTATCAAAAACCAATATTGTACTTGGTAGGCATCCCACTTGGAGGATGGTGTTTTTCAAATCTCACAAAGAGGAGTTGGTAAAACTGCTAGATTTTCCAATAGTAAGACAACATTTAAATTGCAGACATGTGATGCACGCTTCCATTATTTCAGAGGTACACTTAGACATAGACTTGTCACGGGGCAATGTCTCCTTAGTACTACCAAGCTGCTATAAATGGAGTCAATTTCTATGGCCCATCACCAAATTGCGCGTAGCTAGGGGTTTAGATTCCTTGATTGCGGGTGCAGCGGGAGTGGGAACGGGGGCTTTAAATGCTTTTGACATAGAAACTGTGCGCAACAAGTTAGCCACTATGGGTTCTGATGCCAGCGGCGCTATAAAACTTCTGGCTCAGTGGGGCCCATTGATAAGTCCTACCCTGCGCAACACTGCTACAAGTATTGGCAACCATTGGAAGTGGCAGAATTTCAGCTATGAAGACATTTTCTCTGCCATAGGACAGGTCAACAAAACTGCTAAAGACACACGGTGTATTTTATGGCAAACTTTGCTAAATCAGCAGGTGTTAGCTTTCCGCTCCGAATGGGGGCGACTATCTTCAACCCACTGGCACACAGAGCTACAGTTACCAGCAGACATATGGATTAAGCCGCTTGCTTTTGATTGCATGAATAACACCTGCCATGCGTTAATGCAAGTGAGTAGGACCGCTTATGCTCTAGAAATATGGTGCCCTTTTATAGTACTGCCTATGAAAATCAATGGTTCCTGGTGGGTTCCGCAAATACGAGGGGAATGGTTAGACAGCCAAAACTACACCATCCACAGTCACACCTGCATGCCCTGGGATCAGGGGTGGGTGTGTCCCCTAACTGGGAGGGTTCCGGACCCATGTATACATCCCGTAGCAGGGGAGTGCACCTGGATGCAATACCACATAAATGGGACTGACATCTTTCAGATAGATCAGCATACAGCTTGCGTAGTTACTAATCATTCCTTGCTTATTAACAATTATAGGTTATTAGGGAATCCTCAAGTATTTTGTGTAGATCAAGTTGTGACTATCCTAGACATTGTTACTCATACCCTATATTCTCTAACCCAGTGGTCTCACACTACTCTGCATGCTGAGCTCACGCATTTGCTTAACTGGACTCTATCCTATGGAGTGATTACTGCCCGGCTTCAAGCTATTAGACAATTTGCTCAAACTGCTTGGAAAGATTTCCAGACGCTAGCTACCTCAGTTATTTCTGCAGAGTACAAGCTAATAATAGACAGAAACCAATTAATCAAAACTGCTGACCATCTGCAATCTGTTGCTACTCACCACTGGTGGGATATATTCACTGGATGGTCTCCCTCCTCCACTAAACTGCTTAATATAATACTGCACCCATTGCTGTGGTTGCTGATTTCCCTATTATTCATACTTATCGTCTTCATTGGACTCTTGCGCAGAATGTCTTTCCTTTATACTAGAATGTCTGCGCTAGAGAAACGCTTAATTGGCCTACAGCACACTGTGCATGCTTCCAGATCATGGAACTGAGTCAGCATTTTCAGGCCTCACTTCGAAAGGGGTGGAATGTAGTGATAAGCTGCTAGGCGCTTGCAGTAACCTGCATTTGCACTAACCCACTGAGCTATCTTGTGTGTATTAGAGCCTATTCGAAGCGTGGAGGAAAATGCTGACATCAACCAGGACTCTCAAACTGGGTGAGCCTGCATGCTTGCAAGGGGTTAATTGCAAAGGCCTTTTTTTTTTGAAGACATAAAACATCGTGCTTTAGCAAGAGGCTCCATGCAGTTCGTGGGAGCCAGGCATTGCTTTGCCCGTCTTCGCTCTGCAAGTCAGGTGCACTGATAAGACAAGAATGCAAAGAAACAGTGCCCGAAGCCTGGGAGCCAAGACTGGCTGTTTCCAGTCTTGTAACTTTCCAAGCAAAAAACATGTTTACTGCCAGGAGGGAAGAGCCTAGAAGCTTCTCGAAGAGCTGACACGTCATGATGATTGACGTGCAGCTCCTAATAAGAGAACTATACTTGGACCAGGGAGGGGGGACTCATCCTGGACTGTTGGAAAGACGTGCGTATCAAGGACAGTGCCTGGACGACCAGCTGTGCGCTATCAGGGCCGAGGCTCCTAACATCACATCCCTGCTCTGGTGTAGGACTGTGGGGGCTTGGCCAGTCCTCCCCTCCTCTGCTGAGGAGTGCCGGGCACCAGATAGCGGCGAGGGTCCTGGATGTGATCAGATCGTATCTTCATCTACATTTCATTAGGAGCGTAAGACCAAATAATTGCATATTCATCTGTGATTGATAATTGGCATTATATAGCTTGCACTCTCTATTTCCACATTATTATAAATTGCTGCTTAGTTTTCATTAGTCATTGTAGATAATAAATGCAAGCATCATATTCTGTGTGATTGGCTTTTTTCCAGACTGAGTTCATCGTGCTTCTTAAACCTTATTTGTGTGGGAAGGTAATTAGGAGTGATTTACTTTGCACAAAGGGCTGGATCCCAGGGAGGTGCGGGTACTGTTTATCACTACAGAAGAAAACCCTGGTAGAATCTGGAAGTGTTGTGGATCCGGATGGTTGATGAATGTCTTCTATGAGTGGCTGTGGAAGCTGGGCAGGAAGACTTCGTCTGGATGAACAAAGGAAAATGGTCAGAGTAGTTGCGTAAAGAAGGGAATGGGAAGTGGAAATTAAATGGCACAGTAAAAGGGTTCTCACCAGCGGAGTGAAGGAGAGGATGATTGATTTAGGGCTTCGAAGGAGAAGAGATCGGGAGACGAGAGCTCTAAAAGAAATAATACTTGGGTCAGAATCTGAATCGGGAGAGAGGGAACGGAATTCTGAATTTATGGCACTTACAGCTATCGGGTGTTTCAGCAAGGATGAAATCAGGGTTGGCGTAATCGTGACGCCGATGGATATCTGGGCTCGATGAGAAATCCTGAGAGATAGCGAGACCGGAATGGGAGCGAGAGTCTGGAGATGAGAGCTTAAGAGACAAAAAAGGTTACAGGGTTAGTCGAAAAGTCAAAATAGTAGAGGCAGAGATATTGAAATCCCTAGAGGTGAACTCACGGAGCGTCTGTAGAAACAGAAGCGACGCGAGGAGTTGCCGGCTTCCGTGTTTGATAAAGGATCACGTGAGCAGGCCGGAACGTCTCGGAGAAACGTGAAGAGTCTAGACCGCTTCCTTCAGAACGGAAGTCATCTTGAGAAGGATTCTCGGGAGTCGCGTAGAGAAGAGTACCACACAACCGATTGCGAGCCCATAACAACCACCTCCCACAATGTGTAACAGTATACCCCCTCCTCCTGGGGGGAGAACCCGGTTTACCTGGGTGAAAAAGAAAGAACCGTCGAATCAACTTAGGAGCATGAACACCAGAAGCTGGTTTCCAGGATCGTTCAGCAGGTGAGTAGCCTTTCCAATCTACCAAAAACTGCAATTTACCCCTCCTGTAACGAGAGTCACAAATATTGGCCACTTCATATTCAGAACCAGTAGCAGTGAAGACCGGAGGCGGAGGAGGGTTCCCCGATCTCCGAAAACGGTCCGGAACGACCAATTTGATTTGAGATAAATGGAACACTGGATGAATCCGAGACCAGGAAGTCGGTAGGGCGAGTCTGATTGCAGCAGGCCCAACCCATGATAAGACTTTAAAGGGTCCAAAATATCTAGGAGATCATTTATAAGGTACAAGATGCCGGGGAAGGAATCGGGATGCCAGCCAAACAGAATCTCCCGGGATGATAGTAGGGACTGCCCGACGATGCTTGTCTGCGTTCCTCTTAGCCCGATCTTGAGCCTCCTGAAGTGACAGTCTGGCTAGCTTCTGACCCTCTTGTATATCCGAGAGAAGACTGTCAACCCCAGGGCAACAGGAAGCAGGAATAGAAACGGTAGGTACAAATGAAGGGTGATACCCATAAGAACAATGAAAAGGACTGGTGTGAAGTGCAGAATGCTTGGCGTTGTTGTAGGCGAACTCCGCAAACGGGAGCAATTCGACCCAATTGTCCTGGGCTGTTGAGATGAAACATCTCAAATATCCTTCCAAAGTTTGGTTTAATCTTTCCATCTGCCCGTTAGTCTGGGGGTGGTATCCGGAACTTAAGGCTCTCTTGATTCCCAGAATGTGACATACCTTCTGCCAGAAAAGAGAGGTACATTGGGGGCCTCGATCCGATACAATGGTATCTGGGAGTCCGTGACGAGAAAAGATTTCGGAAAGAAATATCTTTGCCATATCCGCTGCTCCAGGAAGTTTCACTAACGGGGTAAAATGTGCCAGTTTGGTAAAGTAATCGATGGTGACCATGATAGTGGTTTTATTCTCAGAAGAAGGTAGGTCCGAAACAAAATCTGTGGAGATTATCTGCCAAGGTCGGTCAGGAATAGGCATTCTTGAAAGTAAGCCCAGAGGAGACATCCGAGGAGACTTAGACTGAGAGCAAATTGTGCAGGCTGCAACATAATCACGGACGTCTGCTTTACTCCCGGCCACCAAAAATGTCGTTGAACAAGCTCCAAGGTTGAGGCGTATCCTCGATGGCCAGCTGCTCGGGAGTCGTGACACATTTGTAGAACTTCTTGTTGTAGTGCAGGAGTGGGAATCAGAACCTGAGCTCCTCGAAAATAATGGCCCCTCTCTTCAGTGAGCTGATGGTTAGCGGCGATTTCGTCACATAGGAGTTTGTTCTGATTAGTGGCAGTCAGTACTTCTTGAAGAAAATCAGTTAGGACTGCGATAAATCGTGCTGTGGGGAACATCCTTTCAGAACAGAAATTACAAGTTGGAGAATCTTTTCGAGAAATAGCGTCGGCCCTTAAGTTATGTTTTCCAGGAAGAAAGGTGAATTCGATCCGAAAGGGAAGAAAGAAATAGGCCCAGCGAGCTTGTCTACTGTTGGTGGTCTGGGCATTCTGGAGTACTCTGAGATTTTGGTGATAGGTTCGGACTTTGACAGGAAAAGAAGATCCCAACAGCAGATGTCTCCACTCTTCGAAAGCCTGCTTAATAGCTAACAGTTCCTTCTCAAGAACTGAATAATTCAGTTCTGCTGCGTTGAATGTCCTAGACAGATACGCGACAAGTCTTTCTTCCCCCTGGTCAGAGAGTTGTAACAGCACCGCTCCCATTGCGTATTGAGAGGCATCAGTCTCCACGATAAACGGTTTGGTCTGATCAGGGGGGATCAAAATAGAGGCAGAGGTGAACATTTCTTTCAGAGTTTGAAAGGCACTTTGGGCTGCTTCGTTCCAGAAGAATGTGACATTCTTTTTTAGTAATTGTGTAATGGGCAGAATGATTTCAGAAAAACAGGGGATACATTTCCTGTAGAAATTTGCAAAGCCTAGAAATCGCTGAATGTCTTTAACACAGGAGGGAATGGGCCAATCTAAGACTGCAGACACTTTCTTTGGATCCATAGATATGCCCAGACTAGATAACACGAAACCTAGGTATGTAACTTGCTCTTGATGGAATACACACTTTGAGGCTTTGCAGTAGAGATGGTTTGATTGGAGTCGACCGAGAACTATGTTAACATGATTGATATGGTCTTTCGGGTTGGAGGAATAAACAAGAATATCGTCCAGGTATACGATTACGAAATGAAACAAGATGTCAGCGAACAAGTGATCCATGAATCGTTGGAACACTGCTGGTGCATTCACTAGACCAAATGGCATCACATGATATTCAAAGTGTCCGAACGGGGTGCGAAAGGCTGTTTTCCATTCCTCCCCAGGAGCTATTCTGATGAGGTGGTAGGCTCCTCTGAGATCGAGTTTAGTGTAAACAGAAGCCCCCCGGATTGCCTCTATAATGTCATATATTAAAGGCATGGGGTACTTATCAGGAATAGTAATCTTGTTGAGACCTCTGTAGTCGATGCAGGGGCGGAGTTCCTCAGAATCTTTTTTGGGAATAAAAAAAAGAGAAGCGCCCGCTGGGGAGATTGACTCAGAGATTAGACCATTGTGTAAATTGGCCTGGAGATAGTCTTTTAGGACTGCCTTTTCCTTTTGGGACAAAACATACATTCTGCCAAAGGGAATGGGTTGTTCTGGAAGAAGGTTGATATGACAATCGTCCCTCCTATGAGGAGGTAGAGTGGGGAATATGGGATTCTCAAAAACTGACTGAAACTTTCGATGACACAGAGGGATGATCTCTAGTTGGTTTATGGTGGGCCCGGTTGGAAGGTTTGACACTTCAGTCGGAATGTGAACACCCACTGACTCCTGGGACAAACAATGATTTACACAGAACTCAGACCCTAGGAATAAAGTACCCGCTGACCAGTTAATATAAGGGTTATGGAGTCGTAACCATGGGAGACCCAAGATAACAGGGAAGTGAGCGGCTTTAATAAGGTCAAAAACCAAAGTTTCTTTATGATTGGCAACCATACAAGTAATTGGTTCGGTCTGTTCCTTGATCGGGCCGGAGCTCAATGGACTTCCATCCACTCCTTGGATGGGAGTAATGATGGATTTTGAAACAAGTTGTATCTCGTGTTTCGTGGCCCAATCATTGTCCAGGAAATTGCCTGCGGCTCCACAGTCAATCAAGGCTGGTATGCCCGCTAACACTCGTTCTGAAAGAATCATGGATAGAGATACCACCACCATGGTTTGGCAAGAAGCTGTGTCAAGCGACATTCCCATTCGATATGGGGAAATAGGATTTGGAGCCACTACCTTTCTTCCCCTTGAGGTAGGGCTTTGAAGTTTCCCGATTTAGGATTTGGGGTACGTCGTGGAGGAACCAAGTGACAATCCTTCAAAACATGTAGTGAAGAACCACAATACATGCACAGTCCACCGGTCTTTCTTCTTTCTCTTTCAGAAGCGGATAGTGGTCCCCTCACAGCTCCAATCTGCATGGGCTCTTCATTTTGGACGTGTGGTTTATTTCCTGTTGGATAATATTCACTAAAGGATCGGGTACTCTTGCTCTTTTTCCGTTCATAGGATCGTTCCTGCAACCGGTACTCAATTTGCATGGTTAGCGTTATCATGTCTGCTAGGTTGGCTGGGCGAGGAACTTTAGAAATCTTGTCTTTCAGCTCGTCTGTTAATCCCCTACGAAAAAGAGTAAGAAGACCCTCATCCGGCCATCCTAATTCAGAAGATAACTGCTTAAATTGGGTGATATACCCTAATAGGTCCTTTCCGCTCTGTTTTAGGTCAAGGAGTCTTTCCTGAGAGGATACAGTGATTTCTTTCCTCCCAAACATGGATTTTAGACTGTTAGAGAAAGCAGTATAAGAATCAAGGATTACATTGTTTGAGGTAACCAAGGGCGTGGCCCATGCCAATGCGGGCCCAGATAAGTGAGAAATCACAAACCCCACCTTATCTTTGTCCGTTGGGAAAAAACGAGGTTTAAGTGTAAACTGGACTGTACAGCTATCAAGAAATTCTTTGAGCTTGTAAGGGTCGCCATCATACATTATCGGGTGTACTGTGGACGGGGGAGTATCAGAAAATGCTCTAGCAACTTGTTGTCGTAATTGTACATTGTCCTGCTTAAGTGATTGTACCTCTAAAGACATGGCCTGCATAGCGGCCATTAATTGCTGCATTTGCTGTTCCATAATGGTCTTCGTCTGTCAATATTTTGGGCGTCGCTTACTGTTATTTAATGGAATTACGACTGTAATTTCGATACTGTTCCCGCAATAATTAACAAAATGTGAATAATCTCACCTTGACAGATCGAGTAGACCGTCAGAGAACAACCAAGTGCAGCTGTGAAAGCTACCCTAGGACAGCCCTGTCCTCTCCGACCCGGAGTGGAATTAACCAGGGGAGAGAACAGGGTCGCCAGGGAAACCCTCAATGGGGAAGAAAACCCTGGTAGAATCTGGAAGTGTTGTGGATCCGGATGGTTGATGAATGTCTTCTATGAGTGGCTGTGGAAGCTGGGCAGGAAGGCTTCGTCTGGATGAACAAAGGAAAATGGTCAGAGTAGTTGCGTAAAGAAGGGAATGGGAAGTGGAAATTAAATGGCACAGTAAAAGGGTTCTCACCAGCGGAATGAAGGAGAGGATGATTGATTTAGGGCTTTGAAGGAGAAGAGATCGGGAGACGAGAGCTCTAAAAGAAATAATACTTGGGTCAGAATCTGAATCGGGAGAGACAGAACGGAATTCTGAATTTATGGCACTTACAGCTATCGGGTGTTTCAGCAAGGATGAAATCAGGGTTGGCGTAATCGTGACGCCGATGGATATCTGGGCTCGATGAGAAATCCCGAGAGATAGCGAGACCGGAATGGGAGCGAGAGTCTGGAGATGAGAGCTTAAGAGACAAAAAAGGTTACAGGGTTAGTCGAAAAGTCAAAATAGTAGAGGCAGAGATATTGAAATCCCTAGAGGCGAACTCACGGAGCGTCTGTAGAAACAGAAGCGACGCGAGGAGTTGCCGGCTTCCGTGTTTGATAAAGGATCACGTGAGCAGGCCGGAACGTCTCGGAGAAACGTGAAGAGTCTAGACCGCTTCCTTCAGAACGGAAGTCATCTTGAGAAGGATTCTCGGGAGTCGCGTAGAGAAGAGTACCACACAACCGATTGCGAGCCCATAACGACCACCTCCCACAATGTGTAACACAGCCTGCACCAGCATCCCCCAAGATGACGTGCAGCACGGAGAACGGGAACTATGATCCCGCCCACACACAACAGCAAGACGGCTTCAGCTGAGGATCCAAAAGTGTGCAGATTCCTGAGCGGAGTTCCCGGCCCACCCGAGGCGGTGAACCAGACAGAAAGAGGGAATCTGAACGGTTCGGAGAAATCAAGGCCTCAATGCGCGCCATATAGGAAGACCCTCCAGAACAGGGAGCCTGAGCTAGAAGGAGCTCCATGCAAGCTTATACAGAGCAACATCCCCAACTGAGCTGCGGAAGGAAGACTCCTCTGCCGCCTCCTCCCCCGCCACACAGCCGCTGACAGGGATTGCCTTACTTCTCCCCCCGAAGGTAAAGTCATCAGGCACCGGGGAACAACAACAACCGGAGGCGAACAGGAGCAGCTGCTGGCCCAGGCTAGAGCGAAACAGTGGGATCTCAGCTCACGGCAGAGCGAAAGTTACCACGCTCCAGCCACCCCCACTGATCTCCCACTTACCAGAGGAACCTTATCCCCCATAGCAGGAGGCTTGTACACCAGTGGAGGGAGATAGAGAGGTGCACAACAAGATTACAGTCCGGAATCACAGCTCCAGAGCCTCTTGGATCACCTGACCCAGGCAGGCCATACTTGAACGACTGATCCTTCCACCATGTCCACGCATCCAAAACCTCACAAATCGGCATTTATGGAAGGACGGCGAAGGGGAAATTGCCCTTGCCCTTTCAGACTCAAACCCGCGAAGCCTCCGAAAGAGAAATCATAAGACCGGGAGTTACAGCTAGCGTGCAGAGCAGCAGATGTCAAAGGTGCACGGGGGCCTCTCACAGTAATAAGGCAGGCGCAGAGGCGAGCTGGCTACCGTGGTACTATCCTTGACTCCAAAAGAACAAAGAAGCCAATGGGTTCAGCACAACCAGTAAGTCGGAGGAACCCGATCGCAAACCGAACTGTATTGAGCCCAAGGTTCCAAGTAGCAGTGTAAGAAAGTGTTTGTGCGGGAAAAGGGGGGTACTGCTTCTAAATATCATACTGGGTAGGATGGGGAAAAGGTGTTATAGTGAAGGGGATACCGCGTCCCAACCCTCGGTGTCCCACTTCCACTCCCCGTAGACCCCTTGCCCCGGTGATGCTCGCCCATGTGTCCAGCACCATGAACTGGTTCCAATAGCGAATGCCATGTCCTGGCCACCTGGACGACAGATCCCCGGGAACTAGTAAGTGAGACACCCTCGGTTTTCTCACATACCCGGCCCCTATACGAGGTGGATATGCCTGTTCTATGTCTGGGTCTTCCGTTGTTAAGACCGGGAAGAGGACTTGGAAGAGAGATGTCCAGGTAGAGGTGGGATGATGTTATAGGTCTCTCTACAATACCTTATGAATTGGGGTTTAAGGTCTATTTTGGGTTTCACCGGTTCAGAAGTTTCCCAGTTACACATTGGCGAATTTTCGGAGTAGTAGTTCGCCTGCCACAAACTCTTAGGTAGAAAATCCCCATATGGAGATGGAGTTTCTTGTAAAAGAGTAGGAAATGTGGGGAAATCCCTCCCCAGGGTAACTTGTTTGGGGATTCCCGGAATTATGGCTGACGGCACCTCACAGGATTTACCCCGGATTTCAATGTGTACAGGTATTTTAGGATATACTTCATTGTCTCCATGTACACATGTAACTCTGACTAGTGCTGCGTTGTCCAGATCTTTTATGGAAATCAAATCAGCCGTATAGCAGTTTCCTTGACACCTTAGTCAATCAAGACCCACACTTGCCTCCCGTTTTATCCAGGTTTTTTCATAGGTAAGCTCGTTAGGAGTTTGACATAAACAGATGCTAAATGGCTCAAGTTCTTCCTTGGGTTCTTCCCACTCTTCACCCTTTAAAACAACCTATTTTCATAGGTTCATCTGTTATGTTCTATGGACAATGTCTAGCTAAGTGTCCTGTTTCTTTACATGAAAAACAAATTGGAGGAGATGTCTGATCCCTTTTATGTCCTCCCTTTAACTTTCTTCTTAGACCTTTGGGTCAAGTTTCCTGATTTCCACTCTCTCTCGTGTCGAGCCTTCTTTGGTTCGGTATGATCCCCCTGGTTTATCTACTCCCTGAGGTTGGGGTCGGTGGATGGGTTTATGATACTTCCGTTCCTCCCAATGATGGGTCGAGTGAAAGTGTTTAGCTGCATCTGAATGGTTCTGTGCAGTTTCAATGGCTATGGCTAGAGTAGGTCGATTTAACTGCAGAAAGGCATTCTGCAAAAAAGGGGGTAAAGAATTAGTGAACTGGCCAATGGTGATTATCTCTATCAGTTCTTTTAGGGATTTGTCACTAATCCAGAGGACCGTAGTGTTTTTGACACGTTCACCCATTTCTAAGTGGGTTTCTCCCGGGTTCAGTCTGATGGCCCTTAGTGTCTGCTGATGAATAGTGCAGGTGGGTTTGCCCCACTCCTTTTAATAACCCTTCTTTAATGGATCAAAAGGTGGCTCCCTGGGCAAGATTAAGTAGCTGATAGGAGGTTTGTAATTCACATTTCAGTAGAGGGGCTAAATAGCATCTTTTAAGGTTCTCTTCCCAACCTAGTTGGTCAGCTAGGCACTCGAAGTTTGAGAAACAATTTCCTAAATCTTGACCTACAAGATATGGTTGAAACACCCCTATGAGGTAGTTAAGGGTCTTGCTTGTAGTTCAACCAGTTTGGTTACGTTTCCTTGGAGTCTGATCTCGGCCTGTATTTGATGGGCCACTAACTGGGCGAGACATTGGCTAGGTCAGCCATTTCTTCCGGGGGTGTAAGAGTTCCTTCTGTAGATGGTTCTGAACCAGAAAGGAAACTACTTTCGACTCCATCGGATAAGGTCTCAAAATCATTCGACCCTTCTGATTCTGAGTCAGTCAAAGTAGTAGGCTGCAATGTTTCACTCCCGAAGCCAGATGGTCCTGCAACCGCTAAAGACTGAGTACCAAAAAAGAAAGGTTCGGAAGGAGTGGTCTTCAGAACACTAGGTCTGATGAAGGAAAAGACAGGTCAAATTTTTAGGTTTATCCAATCCCACGGTTCGTATGTATATTGAAATGAGAGAGAGGAAGGGTGTCTAGCAGTACTTGTGTTTTAAAGAACAGATCCTGTTGACCAGGTGGGACATGCAATTGAGAATACAATACTTCTTTTAGCATGTATATGCGGTCAGAGTCTAGAAGATCAACTATTCAATTTGCCCCATCTGGTGTACCACAATTATTAGCATAGGTTTCCATTGTTATCAGTTGACTCATATCCAACTCTAACACCATATGTAAGGAACACATGGTGGCAACAGTAAAGACAGATACAAGTGATCATAGTTCAAGGGAGTTTATTGAACTTTATAATGGGTGACATAAATGCCTAATCTAAACCTAAATCTAAGATGGGAGCAAGCTACGACCATCACATAATAATAAGGCAGTCCTAGTGGCGTATTGCCAAATAAAAAATGCCCATAATATAAATAAAAAAATACTTACTCCTAAATTACAAAAAGAGTGTGGAATAATGTTCACCAGAAAGGAAAAAAGAGTTCAGAAAATGATAAGTCAGGATGGTGACGCTGGGTCTCCCTTCCCCACGTTTGAAGCATGGGACAAGGCGGGGCCTCTCAAGCAGAGCACATTCCTTTGCCTCATGAGCACGAGGTTCACAGTTCAGTTCAACAATATCAAAAACCTTCAGAGACTAAGTCTCCTTCTTGCAAAAGTCTCTTGCCTTAGAAGGCTTGTGGTGTTTCACAAAAGACAAACAAAAGACAAACAAACAACCGTTCTCTCTGTAATGTTGCACCTCGGGCGATTGTTCTTCGCCCCAGGATCTCCCTCCGCTGGGCTCGGATACTTCTCACGGTTTGGGCCTCCCTCCATCGGGTTCACTACGGCCTTTCTTTAACACAGTTCATGTATTTCTAATTCTTATCAGAAAGCAGGGTTTTCTTTCTCCTAGCTTTCTTTCGGCATCCCTCTGGTTAACTCTTGCCTATATTCAAAAAGACTCTTCTGTTGCATTTACATGTCGTGGGATGATGGCTTTTCACCCCTGGATCCCCCTCTTCTGGGCTCAGACCATTCTCGAATGTTTGCCTCCCTCCATCGGGTTCACTACTGCTTTTGTCAACTCAATTTCACTTCTGGCATTCACAAATCTTATTGCTTTTTTAAACAGTTCACTATGGACATACCTCGAGTTCACCGTTGTCAACACACTGTTCATTGGGACTTTTAGTCTTCACCCCTTTTCATTGGCATCCCTCTGTAAGGTTCACTCTAGGCAACTTTTGGCAATCATACAGTTCCTTCTAGTTTTCTTACGATGCAGGATTCACTTCCCTTAGCTTTACAATTATCTGCCGGTCAAAGATTTTCGACTGTACAGAGGATTTTGCTAAACCCCTGTATGACCACTGTGACCCCTTTCTCACGCCTTTCCCAAGGCCTTATGGTAACAGTAGTTTCAAAACAGGTCCTGATCAGAGCCTTTCGAATGAGCGTCTGCGTGGTGCCGGATCCCTCTGCACCCGGACAACAACTGGGTTTTCTTTAAAGTTCAAACAAACACACAAGTTCTTCCTCTTGTAAATTCCTTACATTCAAAATGTTGCTACTTGCAACCGAGGGCTCAATACAGTCTGGTTTGCTATCGGCTTCCTTCGACTTACTGGTTGTGCTGAACACGTTGGCTTCTTTGTTCTTTTGGAGTCAAGTATAGTACCACGGTAGCCAGCTTGCCTCTCTGCCTGCCTTATTACTGTGAGAGGCCCCCGTGCACCTTTGACATCTGCTGCTCTGCACACTACCTGTAACTCCCAGTCTTATTATTTCTCTTTTGGATGCTTCGCTGGTCTGAGTTGAAAAGGGCAAGGGCAATTTGCCCTTTGTCATCCTTCCAGGTCTCAATGCCTTTCTTCTCCGTTTGAACTGCCGGTTTAGTGTAGCTGTCTCCTTGTGCATTCGGCCTTGCTCGAAGTGTGCTATCGTGCTCTGCTTTTTATCCCTGTGGGGAAGGTAAAGGGCCGTCAGGTGTGCGTGATTATTGCCAATTGTCTGACTCTGCCTGACCCGTGTGTTGGGACTTGTCAGGTAAACGGCTCTGGTGTTAGTCAGTTGTCTGTTACAGTGTAAGAAAGTGTTTATGCGGGAAAGGGAGTTAGAGCTTCTAAATATCCTACAGGGTAGGATGGGGAAAAGGTGTTACAGGGAAAGGGGTACTGTGTCTCAACCCTCAGTGTCCCACTTCCACTCCCCGAAGATCCCTCACCCAGGTGATCCTCACCCACTGGTCCACCCCCAGGAACTGGATCAATAGTGATGGCCGTGTACGACAGATCCCCAGGGACTAGTAAGTGAGAGACCCTCAGGATTCTCACACAGCCCAGTGCAATATTGTTCAACCACCCCAAAGTACCTGAGAGGCCACAGGAGAACAGGATCCAAGACAAATCGGGGACCACTGGACGACTCCTGAGGCTAGAAGATGCTCTTCCTCATCACAGTACCTTTGGTGACTTGGGAGGCAAAGTGGCAGAGTTTCTTGGCTTCTTGGCTTTACTCGACGATGCCCTCCAAGGATGGATGCCCTTTGGAAGAAGGAGCCGCTGGGATGCTGAGACCAAGAATTAAAAGGAACCAAAGTCTTTCAGAATGGCAGCAGTTTGGCTCTTCGCGGTGCTCTCCTTTGGTCGATGATTTCTCTGACTGTAGATGTCCTGTGAAGAAGAAACTTTCTGTGGTCTCCTTAAATGCCTGGTGGATGAAGATAAGACCCCTGGTAACCTTCATTGAGTTCTGGTGGCGATGGGTGCATAGGTCACTTTTGGTGTCGGGTTTTGGAATATCGCGGTTGTTTCACTTTCGGTTCTTCTGTGCTGCAGATGCAAAATGGACCCCTGGATGGCTTTTGGTGACCTGGACTGAACCACGGGAGTGGGCCTCAGACCCTCACCAAGTCTGGACCCTTGGGACGACTTCACCAACTTCTGGTGGCGGGAACCCCACCGGCAGACCTTCCACATCACTCCAAGTCCAAGACCGTGGGCTCTCTCTGGCAGGAAAAAGTGGTCAGTGGTGACTGCAAGGATGTCCCTTCAAATGTCCTTAGGCAGTTCAGACCTTTCGCAGCTCCGACAGTAAGTCCAACAGTACGATGTCAGGATACCCCCTCTTCTGAGCGGTAGACAGCAATGGCTTCCAGTGGTCAGGAAACACACCTTCGAACCCTGGGCGACACCAATGGACTTCTCTGGCTCGAGATGTCTGCCATTCCTCTTCTGGACTTCAAAGACCCCTTCTCCAGAAGGCAGGCACACAGGACTGTCTTCCAGGATACTTCAATGAAGAGCAGTAGTTTTGCACAATGATCCCTCATAGCTCGGGGAGAGGTCTCCTTTACAGGTCCTCTCTGGATCAGTCCTTGAGAGACACAACAGTTTTCAGATTGGTGAAGAAATGCAGCAGCAGACTTTTCTTCCAGCTGGGCTTCAAGGAGCAGTTTCTTCTTGCTAAGCTTCGACTTCAGCTACTGAACAAATTGGTAAGTCCCCAGATATACACATCCTTCCCGCATTCACTCTGGCTGAGCCAGGCTCAGTCAGCCAATCACACAGTGGGGCATTCATGCAGGTAGCCAGTCAGGCTCACAGGCATTCAAACCCCATTCACTCCACCCAGACACCCATAACAAAAGATGTGGATTGGGATTGGGGCAAGTACTCAGCTTTTCAGCAGGCTACACTGCATTCATGTCAGTTTCATATGGGAATGT